>NC_035438.2:40249513-40610381 GCF_002127325.2 Helianthus annuus
GAGTCTGAGTTGCAAAGAGCAAGGTTCTGATCCTAAGATTGTTTTTGCCAATGAATTTAAAGATTCAACACTCGAGGGGGAGTGAATGTTGGTGCTGATGAAGAGAAGCCCAGAGGCTGATAAAGACTGAAGATGCGAAGACTCGACACTGAAGACTTCGTCAACATCCGAGGGGGGGTTTGTTGGTGCATCCGTCTGTCGTCTTCGTCTTGTATCGAGTCTTGTTTAGATGTAATTAGATCAGGGCACGAGAATCGAGGAATAGTGGTTTAGAGCTGATTCCGCTCGAGAAGATGTAATGATTTCGCTCCAAATGTAAAATGTTGATTTCGCTTGAGTGTGTTCAAGCGAAATCAGGATCCCTATATATAGGGTAGTCCCAAGCGAAATCAGTATGTTGTTCTTCCAGTTTGCAACGAAGTGCTGCCGAAGTGTTGTCAGAACTGTAAAAGTCATTCAATCAATAGAAACAACAGTTTAAAGTGATATTCTAGCTGAATTGAGCTTAGTTTGTTTGTTTCAGCCGCTCAAACTGAGTTTAACTCTTCTGATCGACTCGTTCGGGTCAGAAAACGATCCTTCACAATGGTGATATATATGCGGATTAGACACCAAAGACTAATCACTCAAAAAATGAATACAATTTAAGGAATGTGTTTAGTGACGGCATCAGATTCCTAATTGATGGAGAAAGGTCTGGTGGCAAGAAAAGCTTCTTCCAGGAGGTTGTCAAGTGTTTTCGCTCGGCAATTCCATTCTTTGGTGGTTGGTTTGGCCCTTGTTTCTGTAACTCGAATCCTTGCCCGATATATCTCCTTTTTAATTTTACAACATTGTGAACCTTACGCCTTTTTTACTCTCTGATCGAGGTTCTCGGCATTGAAAAATCTTTGTAAACTAAATCACACGTGTATATGTTGACATTTAAGAGATATACAGTCAAGAAAATCAAGAGTAATGGTGATATATATGCGTATTAGACACCAAAAAATAAACACTCAAAAAATGGCTACAATTTAAGGAATGGGTTTAGTGACGGGATCAGGTTCCTAATTGATGGAGAAAGGTCTAGTGGCAAGAAAAGCTACTTCCAGGAGGTTGTCAAGTGTTTTCGCTCGACGATTCCATTCTTTGGTGGTTGGTTTGGCCCTTGTTCCTGTAACTTGAGTCCTAGCCTGGTATATCCCATTTTAGTTTAACATCATTGTGAACCTTACGCCTTTTTTTACTCTCTGATCGAGGTTCTCAGCATTGAAAAATCTTCGTAAACTAAATCATACGTGTATATGTTGACATTTAAGAGATATACAGTCAAGAAAATCAAGAACAATGGTGATAAATATGAAGATTAGACACCAAGATGTAAACACTCAAAAAATGGCTACAATTTAAGTAATGTGTTTAGTGACGGCATCAGATTCCTAATTGATGGAGAAAGGTCTAGAGGCAAGAAAAGCTGCTTCCAGGAGGTTGTTAAGTGTTTTCGCTCGACGATTCCATTCTTGGGTGGTTTGTTTGGCCCTTGTTCCTGTAACTCGAATCCTAGCCCGGTATATTCCATTTTGGTTTACACCAATGTGAACCTTACGCCTTTTTTACTCTCTGATCGAGGTTCTCGGCATTGAAAAACCTTCGTAAACTAAATCACATGTGTATATGTTGACATTTAAGAGATATACAGTCAAGAAAATCAGGAGCAATGGTGATATATATGCGGATTAGACACCAAAATGTAAACACTCAAAAAATGGCTACAATTTAAGGAATGTGTTTAGTGACGGCATCAGATTCCTAATTGATGGAGAAAGGTCTGGTGGCAAGAAAAGCTGCTTCCAGGAGGTTGTCAAATCATTTTGCTTGATGATTCCATTCCTGGGTGGTTTGTTTGGCCCTTGTTCCTGTAACTCGAATCCTAGCCCGGTATATCCCATTTTAGTTTTACACCATTGTGACCCTTACGCCTTTTTTTCTCTCTAATCGAGGTTCTCGGCATTAAATATCTTCGGAAATTAAATCAAACGTGCATATGTTGACAATTAAGAGATATACAGTCAAGAAAATCAAGAGCAATGGTGATATATATGCGGATTAGACACAAAAAATAAAGACTCAAAAAATGGCTATAATTTAAGGAATGTGTTTATTGACGGCAGCAGATTCCTAATTGATGGAGAAAGGTCTGGTGGCAAGAAAAACTGCTTCAAGGAGGTTGTCAAGTGTTTTCGCTCGACAATTCCATTCTTGGGTGGTTGGTTTGGCCCTTGTTCATGTAACTCGAATCCTAGCCCGGTATATCCCATTTTAGTTTTACACCATTGTGAACCTTACGCCTTTTTGACTCTCTGATCGAGGTTCTCGGCATTGAAAAATCTTCGTAAACTAAAGCACAGGTGTATGTGTTGACATTTAAGAGATATATAGTCAAGAAAATCAAGAGCAATGGTGATATATATGCGGATTAGACACCAAAATGTAAACCCTCAAAAAATGGCTACAATTTAAGGAATGTGTTTAATGACGGCATCAGATTCCTAATTGATGGAGAAAGTTCTGTTGGCAAGAAAAGCTGCTTCCAGGAGGTTGTCAAGTGTTTTCTCTCGACGATTCCATTCTTGTGTGGTTGGTTTGGCCCTTGTTCCTGTAACTCGAATCCTAACCCGGTATATCCCATTTTAGTTTTACACCATTGTGAACCTTGCGCCTTTTTTACTCTCTGATCGAGGTTCTCGGCATTGAAAAATCTTTGGAAACTAAATCACACGTGTATATGTTGACATTTAAGAGATATACAGTTAAGCAAATCATGAGCAATGGTGATATATATGCGGATTAGACACCAAAAAATAAACACTCAAAAATGGCTACAATTTAAGGAATGTGTTTAGTGATGGCATCAGATTCCTAATTGATGGAGAAAGGTCTGGTGGTAAGAAAAGCTGCTTCAAGGAGGTTGTCAAGTGTTTTCGCTCGACGTTTCCATTCTTGGGTGGTTGGTTTGGCCTTTGTTCCTGTAACTCGAATCCTAGCCCGGTATATCCCATTTTAGTTTTACACGTGTATATGTTGACATTTAAGAGATTTACAGTTAATAAAATCAAGAGCAGTGGTGATATATATGCGGAGTAGACACCAAAAAATAAACACTCAAAAAAATGGCTACAATTTAAGTAATGTGTATAGTGACGGCATCAGATTCCTAATTGATGGAGAAAGGTCTGGTGGCAAGAAAAGCTGCTTCCAGGATGTTGTCAAGTGTTTTCGCTCGACGATTTCATTTTTGGTTGGTTGGTTGGTTTGGCCCTTGTTCCTGTAACTTGAATCCAAGCCTGGTATATACCATTTTAGTTTTACACCATTGTGAACCTTACACCTTTTTTACTCTCTGATTGAGGTTCTCGGGATTGAAATGTCTTCCTAAACTAAAGCACTAGTGTAGATTTTGACATTTAGGAGATATACAGTCAAGAAAATCAAGAGCAATGGTGATATATATGCGGATTAGACACCAAAAAATAAACAGTCAAAAAAATGGATACAATTTAAGGAAAGTGTTTAGTGACGGCATCAGATTTCTAATTGATGGAGTATGGTCTGGTGGCAAGAAAAGCTTCTTCCAAGAGGTTGTCATGTGTTTTCGCTAGACGATTCCATTCTTGGGTGGTTAGTCTGGCCCTTGTTTCTGTAACTCGAATCCTAGCCCGGTATATCCCATTTTAGTTTTACACCATTCTGAACCTTACGCATTTTTTACTCTCTAATCGAGGTTCTCGGCATTGAAAAATCTTCGTATACTAAATCACACGTGTATAAGTTGACATTTAGGAGATATATAGTCAAGAAAATCAAGAGCAATGGTGATATATATGCGGATTTGACACCAAAAAATAAACACTCAAAAAATGGCTACAATTTAAGGAAAGTGTTTAGTGACGGCATCTGATTCCTAATTCATGGAGAATGGTATGCTGGCTAGACAAGCTGCTTTCAGGAGGTTTTCAAGAGTTTTCGATCGCCGATTCCATTCTTGGGTGGTTGGTTTGGCCCTTGTTCGTGTAACTCGAATCCTAGCCCGGTATATCCCATTTTAGTTTTACACCATTGTGAACCTTATCCCTTTTTTACTCTCTGATCGAGGTTTTCGGCATTGAAAAATATTTGTAGACTAATCAGACGTGTATATTTTGACATTTAAGAGATATACAGTCAAGAAAATCAAGAGCAATGGTGATAGATATGCGGATTAGACACCCAAATGTAAACACTCAAAAATGGCTACAATTTATGGAATGTGTTTAGTGACGGCATCAGATTCCTAATTGATGGAGAAAGCTCTGGTGGCAAGAAAAGCTGCTTCCAGGAGGTTGTCAAGTGTTTTCGATCGACGATTCCATTCTTGGGTGGTTGGTTTGGCCCTTGTTCCTGTAACTCGAATCCAAGCCAGGTATATCCCATTTTAGTTTTACACCGTTGTGAATCTTACGCCTTTTTTACTCTCTGATCGAGTTTTTGACATTGAAAAATCTTCGTAAACTAAATCACGTGTGTATATGTTGACATTTAAGAGATATACAGTCAAGAAAATCAAGAGCAATGGTGATATATATGCCGATTAGACACCAAAAAATAAACACTAAAAAAATGGCTACAATTTAAGTAATGTGTTTAGTGACGGCATCAGATTCCTAACTGATGCAGAAAGATCTGGTGGTAAGAAAAGCTGCTTCAAGGAGGTTGTCAAGTGTTTTCGCTCGATGTTTCCATTCTTGGGTGGTTGGTTTGGCCCTTGTTCCAGTACCTCGAATCCTAGCCCGGTATATCCCATTTTAGTTTTACACCATTGTGAACTTTACGCCTTTTTTACTCTCTGATCGAGGTTCTCGGACTTGAAAATTTTTCGTAAACTAAATCACATGTGTATATGTTGACATTTAAGAGATTTACAGTTAAGAAAATCAAGAGCAATGGTGATATATATGCGGAGTAGACACCCAAAAATAAACACTCAAAAAATGGCTACAATTTAAGGAATGTGTATAGTGACGGCATCAGATTCCTAATTGATGGAGAAAGGTCTGGTGGCAAGAAAAGCTTCTTCCAAGAGGTTGTCAAGTGTTTTCGCTAGACGATTCCATTCTTGGGTGGTTAGTTTGGCACTTGTTTCTGTAACTCGAATCCTAGCTCGGTATATCCCATATTAGTTTTACACCATTGTGAACCTTACGCCTTTTTTACTCTCTGATCGAGGTTCTCGGCATTGAAAAATCTTCGTAAACTAAATCACACGTGTATATGGTGACATTTAAGAGATATAAAGTCAAGAAAATCAAGAGCAATGGTGAAATATATGCGGATTAGACACCAAAAAATAAACACTCAAAAAATGGCTACAATTTAAGTAATGTGTTTAGTGACGGCATCAGATTCCTAATTGATGGAGAAAGGTCTGGTGGCAACAGAAGCTTCTTCCAGGAGGTTGTCAAGTGTTTTCGCTCGACGATTCCATTCTTGGGTGGTTGGTTTGGCACTTGTTCCTGTAACTCGAATCCTAGCTCGGTATATCCCATTTTAGTTTTACACCATTGTGAACCTTACGCCTTTTTTACTCTCTGACCGAGGTTCTTCGCATTGAAACATCTTCGTCAACTAAATCACACGTGTATATGTTGACATTTAAGAGATCTACAGTCATGAAAATCAAGAGCAATGGTGATATATATATATATGTATATATATATATATATATATATTCGGATTAGACACCAAAAAATAAACACTTAAATAATTTTTGCCCTTAAAATTTGGAGACATTACCTTTACGGTAGTAAGTTTACCATTTTTACAGATCATAAGAGTTTAAGGTATGTTTTCGGGCAAAAGGAGTTAAATATGAGACAAAGACGTTGGATAGAGATCCTTGGTGATTATGATTGTAATATCCAGTATCATGCAGGAAGAGCAAATATAGTAGCTTATGCTTTAAGTCGAAAGTATTACAAAAAACCAAAAAGAGTACGTTCTCTTAAATTAAATCTACAAGTAGATTTAAATGAACATATTAGAAAAGCACAAGAATCAGTAATCAAGGATGATACTGAGAAATTGAAAGGAATGATTAAGGAACTAGATCAAGGAACAGATGGAATTTGGAGATTCCATAAGAAAAGAACGTGGATACCTAAAGTAGGAAACCTACGCCACCGTATATTAGAAGAAGCCCGTAAGTCTAAGTATACGATGCATCCTGGAAATGATAAGATGTATCAGGATTTAAGAAAGAATTTTTGGTGGATAGGAATGAAAAAGGATATAGCAGCATATGTTTCTAAGTGTCTAACTTGTTCGCAAGTTAAAGCTGAACACCAGAAACCCTCAGGTTTGTTGCAACAGTTAGAGATGCCAGTTTGGAAATTGGAATTGATAACAATGGATTTTGTTACCAAATTACCCAAGACAAGAAAAGGTAATGATACAATCTGGGTGATTGTAGACAGACTAACTAAGTCAGCTCATTTCTTACCAATGAAGGAGACTTTCAGTATGGAACAATTAGCTAAGCTGTATGTAAATGAAATAGTTTCATTAAATGGAATTCCTTTGTCAATTGTTTCTGATAGAGATAGTCGTTTTACCTCTCATTTTTGGACCAGTTTCCAAAAAGCAATGGGAACCAAGTTAAATCTAAGCACCGCTTATCATCCTAAAACGGACGGACAAAGCGAAAGGACAATTCAGAATATGGAAGATATGCTTAGAGCTTGTGTAATTGATTTCGGAGGTAAGTGGGACGATCACTTACCATTAATAGATTTTTCTTACAACAACAACTATCATACCAATGTCAATGCTGCACCATTCGAAGCACTTTATGGACGAAAGTGCCGAACTCCAGTCTGATGGGCAGAAATTGGAAAAAAAGCAACTATCTGGACATGAAATAGTACAAGAAACAACCGACACGATTATTCAAGTCGAGGAACGACTGAAAACAGCACGTGATCGACAAAAAAGTTATGCTGATAATAGGCAGAAACCATTGGAATTTCAGGTAGGAGACAAAGTGTTATTGAAAGTCTCTCCTCGGAAAGGAGTAGTCAGATTCATAAAAAAGGGAAAGCTAAACCCCAGGTATGTTGGACCTTTTGAGATTATTAGAAGAATAGGACCTGTAGCTTATCAGCTACAACTGCCAGAGAAAATGGCAGGAATACATGATGTATTTCATGTATCTAATCTCAACAAATGCTTAGCTGATGAATCACTGGTAGTACCTCTTAAGGATATAGAGGTAAATGAAAAGCTTAAGTTTATAGAAAGGCCTCTCCAAATTGAAGACATAAATGTCAAGAATCTTAAACACAAGAGATTAGTTCTGGTCAAAGTGAGATGGGACTCCAAAAGAGGACCAGAATACACATGGGAGCTTGAATCAGAAATGCAAAGGAAATATCCACACATGTTCCAGTAGACCTCGAGGATGAGTTCTAAAACAAGGTGGGGAGGATATAACAACTCTCCAAAATAATCCGACACCCTAAAAATATTTAGAGTGCCCCAATATGTCCTAAAATACACCCTGTATACGAAAACCGGTCCCTAATACCTTTATTTTTGTAAAAAATAATTAAAACAGGTTTTTATGGTCCTTGGCGGCCCGGGACCGAGCCGGTGAAAGCCTCCGCTGGGCGCGACCACCTGGACAAGCGGCGGCACCCGGAGCTACCACGTGTCGTGTGCGTGGTGAAGCTAGCCGCTGAGTGGGCAAGGCTAGGGCCTACACCCCCTACGTCGCGGGGCGCGACGGCCCCTCCTGTTTCCGTCGCGGGGCACGACGCCCTCTATGATCAACCCTATAAATTGATGGCTTCAGCTGTCAGTTGAAATCGTTCAATTCTCAATATTCTCTCTCAATTTCTATATAGTAGGCACTATACCCCAGCATTATACCCCCCTTAATAACGAAGTTCTGCCTCGTTGTAAGTATCATAACCCCCGGTTACGTATTAGATACGCTGCCTGATTGATCTAGGGTTTCGTAACGGCTGTCATGGTTCTGCCCGACGTAGTCATTAAAGTGCCGTCTCGGGGAGGGTATTACTAATGTAAATATTGGGTTATTATACTAACGCGTGTGCATTTGTGTAATTAATAGATAATCACCAGGAAATCCTTAAGGAAAACCCTAAGACAACAATGTGAGTAATCTCCTTTTTGTGAACCTTTTTGCAAACTGTTTTTACAAAACCTCAAGTGTTTTAATCCATACTTAACAGTGATTGAGTATTTGTATTCTACAATTATCATCAGTCTGTTGGGATTTTATATATAAAATTTGTTACTACATTGTGAGTAGTAACATGACCACAAATCGGGTTGACAATACCGTGGGTGGTAATTAAAGTAGATGGAAACAAATGTAATTGCATGACCGCCCTCAATACTATAAAATGGTTTTACATGACTTTATTAAACTGGGATTCACTCACCAGTATTTCCCACAGACAAAATGTTTTTAAACGCGTTTCAGGTAACAAAATGTGAAAGCCAAGTAGAAGCCAGCTGGACAACACTGAAGGCTTGGAAAAGTGGCTATAAAGTTACCTAAAATAAAGAGATGTTTTATTTAAATAAAATAGGGTTTATCCCTATAAAAATGTGTGTACTTAGGCTATGTGTGTACTTAGGCTACGTAGCTTGGCTGAGTCAAGGCCCTAGCCACATCGAGTCATAGGCTACGTGTCGGAACCGGGTTGAGCATGGTGGCACTAGGTCGCGGCCTGCGACAAACATGAAAAAGGGGGTCGCGCCCCGCCAGAGACCATAAATTTTTGTTTTTAATTAATTTTTAATTATATATGGTATTTTAGGCTCGGTTTTCGCATACGGGGTGTATTTTAGGACGTGTAGGAACACTTTAAATATTTTTAGGGTGTCGGAAATATTTTGGAGGGTTGTTATAAGCATGGACCCGAGTTCACCTGCGAACAACAGGATCAAATGCAGCGAAAGTATCCCCATCACTTTTCTCAGACACGGGAACAAGACAGGTAGCATAAATTTTGGTGTGACACCCACCTATTTTTTTTTTGTCCGTTCTAATGAATAAAAGCGTTATCCGGATTAATTTCATGTAAATTAATGTCCTGTGATGTTGTAACAGGTTTAAATTCTATATATGGTTATGTTGATAAATCTAATAGCTTATCGTGTAATGAAAAAAACCGCGAAACGAACGTTGGTGATGTCCCGGTTAATGTTAGAATCCCATAGTTTTTTAGGTATGATTGAAATAATATTTCTAGGTCTATACGAGAGGAAAATTTAATTAAACGCCTAAAAAACTAGTTTATGGTTTTGATCACGTACCGTACGATAGCGCGTGTACATTACATAATCAAAAGTTCTTAATAACCGAGGCACACAATTTAACACTCAATAATATTATGATGAGCTAATTTTTAAAAACTAGTAAAAATAATATTAAAAGCCTTATATCGCGTATAAACCTCTAAATGTTACACCTAATTATTAAATACACACCCACTAGTATATATACACATGTATACTCTCTTGTAATTAAAAAAAAAACTGAATAAGCATGCCTACACTCCCAAGTGGCAGCCCCAACATGTTCTAACACACTTATCTTCATTTATCAATCATTACCCTAAATACATGCATCCATACATATACACACACCCAATCCAACACTCAAACTTCACTCTCTCACCTCTCCATCTTCTATCATGGCCGAATCCCACTCTCCACCCCCACCATTTCTATTTTAAACATTCCTTGAAGATATAAGTGCAATCCAAGCCTCTTCCAATCTAGTTGGGTGATTTGAAGCTATTCCAAATGAATTTTCTAGTGATTTGAAGCAGCTACACCCAAGAACCATCATCAAAACTCCATCTTGTTCAAAGTAAGGTATAAACCCATTTACCATTTTTTGTTCTTGATTCTTTATGATGAAGATGGTGAAATTGTTTCTCAAAGCTTGGATTTTAAAAACAAAACGGAAGTGTGTGTGAGTCGTGAGTGTGTGTGTGTTAGTGTGTGTTTTGATTAAATGATGAAATGTGATTATGTTAAAGCTTGATTCTTGTTTGCATGGATGATCAATGTGGTTTTGAATGCAAATGATGATACTTGAATTTAAGACTATATAGGCTATGATACGAATAAACGTTAATCTTTCATTACAAAACGTAGTATGTTTGGTAAATACCAAGGCATGAAATTATACATAGGTTAACTTTATGAAGTTATCATGTGTGTATAAAGAGTCATGAATGATAAATATATAAGTTAACGACTTATGTGAAATACGTTGTTTATTACGTGAATATGTGAATACGCGCTCATATTAGGATACGATAATTACGAGATCGCATAGTTGTATTTTGCGTGTGAATGTCTCACTAAAGCATACTAAAATTACGTTAAAAATACTTTTATATATATATATATATATATATATATATATATATATATATATATATATATATATATATATATATATATATATATATATATGAAGGATTTAATAAATACGTTTTTGAGAAACCAACAAAATAAAGACATAACTAAAAATCGTTCAAGTTCGTATAATATTAAAGAAATAGACCAACATAACTAAAAATAAAGACTTTTTTGAGAAACCGAAATGTTGTGTGAAAAATCATAAGTAGAGTGAGCAACTTAAGGTTTGTAGGTTTTTGGTCAATATAACAGTTCTTGTTTGAATTTAGACATGTTGATCAATTTTAATTGTGGGATATAATATTGCTATAGAATCAAATGCTCCCAAAGGTGAGTTCGCTGCCCCACTTTTTACGGCTTTTGTAATTGTTTTGGGGAAAAACATGCTAAAAATGAATTAAAATGTCTTAAATTGTTGTTTATACGAGCCTTCATGATCTCATAAAATAAAGTTTTTATACACCTTTTTAAGGAAGACTAGAAGATTTTGTAAATGGATAAAGTTAAATTTTTGACAAAATAGGAGTATATTTGTCGCATAAGAAAGGCACCATCATGTATCTCTATAGGATACTGTTCGCGAACCTAGCCGTAGTTAATCATTAACCCGAGAAAGGCAAAAAAGTATTGATTTCATCCTTGTGCAGTTTAAATATATGCCATATTCTTAGCTAGTTTATGAATCTAAAATGTTGACCGTAAAAATTTAATTTATCAATGTTACGTAAGAGGAACTTTTGATAAGAAAACTTACCTAGATGTTTTGAAAGAAAGTTCTGATAAGAAAACTTGTCTAAAGTTTTTTGATTTTGATAAGAAAACTAGCCTGGTTTTTACTGAAAGTAAATTGGGTTTGATTTTACTTTTAACTATATTATGAACTCCTCAACCAATGTGTTGACACTTGTTAGCGTGTTTTTCAGGTACTTAAATCTGGCTTCGGGATTTTTGCAAAGTATGTGTTTGATGGATGTATTATTAATAAACTTTTGTTTTTGGACAATGTTTTAAAATTTGGGACCTTTATATTAAAATCATTAATGGTTCAAAACAACTACGTTGTGGTTTCTATGGTTTTATTTCTTGCATAATTGGTGTGAACAATAATCTTTGTAATCTTTTGGTTGAAATTGAATGAATTGATTGTGAGTATTGTAATGAACTCATGTAAGTTTAGATGTTCTTGCATTATTATTATTGTGAGATGATAATTGCTATATGTTTTGATTCATGGTAGTGTTTGTTAATTGTTCTTGATTCATAAAGCGTACATTTGTCCGAGATTCGTATCTTGAAGGTTCCCGATTAATATTCGCTCTCCCTCCCTCATAACCCAAAATGCGCCTCCTCCCCTAAACCATTTCACCTTCACTCGTCCCCCCTCTCATTATATAAGTCCACCCCAATTCCGTTTGCAATTTTGACGTTTTTGTATGTTCGTGTTATCATTTTCCATTGCATTAAGTGATTTGATTATGATCTTAAGATTACTGCTTGCAACGTGGCAGAGAATTCATGATCGAAGAGGTAGGTATGGGTCTACTGAATCAATCTTTTGTATCTAGCCTATTTCTAGTTGTCAAGCTTTTATTTTCTATAAGTAAAATGTTTTATATTCAGGTTTAGATGTGACTCTGTAAGACAACTGGAATAGCCATACGGTAGCTTTCTCTACATACTAGGATATAATGCCACTATTGCAGATCATATAATATGTGGTAGAATGCTCATTCTGTTCTCTAACATAAGTATCGATGAAAGCCAATAATTTTCTACGTGATATGCAAATCCAGACGACCATGTAGCAGCTTGTAAAGAGGTCCTGAATGCTGATTTTGGTTCATGTTTTTCTTACTACTTTGTAAAATTCTCATTACAAGTTATAATAACAATAATATGTTTACTTTGTTGAATATTTTTGTTTACTTTGTGTAGAATATATGTACAAAATTTATAGATCTAACTTATTGGTTTTGTTCGTCATATCATATTTAGTTTTAAATGTTTGAGTGATTTACACCAATAGCCATGTGATGGTGTAGAATTATTTGATTTTAGTATTAGAATTTATAAGCAGTAGAGAATCAATAATTTATTTTTCTATTTAATTCCACCAAAAATAATACAATAATGCGATCAAAATGGCATTCGCAAATTCGGATCGAAACTTGGTTGTTAAATTAGCCGTTAGTAGAGTTGGTGGCAGTTTTAGCTACTAACACATTAATCGCAAACTGCTCACAAAAAGATTCGGTCACAATTGCAGTTGGTAAGAGTTCAGTTGCAAAGTCCATTGCAAAAAGTTCAACTGCTAAAAGTTCGGTCACAAAATAGGTTGCAAAAACTATTCAGTCGCTAAATTTACCATGGTAACTTTGGTTGCAAAATCAGTCGCAAGAATATTTCGGTGGCAAAAATACTACGAAGGAGACCGCCAAAATTGGTGGCAAGGCAGTCGCAAAAAAGCATTTGCGATTGTTTTGTGATTGTTTTGACGGCTGCAATTGGTCATTTTGTAGTATATTCAATATGCATTATAATTTACTAATCGTTTACCCGCGCGATGCGGCGGGAAACATATCACCTAGGTTGGTGAGTTAGGGCTATGTACGGGGCAGTTCGGTTTTGAGCCATAACCAAAACCAAATTCGCGATGCAACGGAAAACACAACACTTGTTAGTAATTCTAAGGGTGTGCATGAGAAGGTTTAGTGTAGTTGGGTCATAGTTAAAATCTAAATTTTCGGTTAAGGTACTTCAAAACCGGCCATGGGGATTTAAAGAGTTTTAAAAGGATGTAAACAAACCGAACTACGCCAAGCCAACAAAAGAAAAACCATAAGCTCAAAACTAATCAAACCAATCCGCCTTGGATTGTTTTTCCAAACATGCTAAAACATTCAACCCAACTTGTGTTTCTTAACATTTCGTGTACAACTTACAAACATATCAAAAGGTTAAAATTTAGACAAACTTGCGCCTATACAGAAGTTCCATGAATAGAATGTTGCTTAACGACCCTGCAAGGCAAACACCATATGTTCATCATTGGAAGCCGAGCTTATATAATAATCAACTCTTTCTATGACCTATTTGGAAGTGAGTTAACTATACCTGTGGCCACATAACAACTTGTAAAAGAACCAATAATGTTCATGGAGCCTAGTGCCACCATTTCTTTGTTTCCATCCAGCTGATAATCTTTCATTCCAGTAAATGTTCTTCCAACTGCAACAACTTCCTGAAATTTACATAATGAATATAACTCATGCATATCTCAATGTTTTTAAATACATGCAACTCGAAGGGGAGAAAATATACCATGAGTGCGATGGGTCTTTTTTTTTTACAAATGGGTCTTTTTTTATTTTTGGGTTAGTCGCGGGTAGAGATGGCGACACACCATGCGACTGTCCGCGTGTCCCTCATTCACCCCAAACCCCTCATCCTACTTAGTTTTCTCTTTCTTTTTTTATATTTTGTATAAAGTTATCTTACATTTGAATTTATTTTAACTTGAACTTTTTTTGGTTTAGGGTATCCTTTTAATTATTTGTAAGTTGTATAATATTTAACTTCTTGAATATTATAATTTTTTTTTACGAAAACTTATATAGTAATCTTTGAAGAGAGTGCACAACCAATCATGAAAGGAAATTGCTAGTTAAAGTTCAAAAAGCATGTCCGCGATCCGTCACTAACCCCTAGATACTAAGTATTTACCCATAAATTAAGCTTAGATTACCCAATGGTTTGATTGGTAACAAGTTAATCCAGAGCCCACATTTATACAAACAAGTTCGGGCGTATTTAAGCTAAGCTTAATTGTCAAGCCAGATTAGCGACAAACCAAAAAAGTAAACCAAAAAAGTGGTCCAGTTCATACTTTTACCAATCAAAACATTAGATATTTAATACATCTCATTAACGAGAGTTTAATTTCTTTTTTCAACTCGTTTGAATATTAATGTACTACTATTTTGTGACTTGATTTATTTGTTACAACTTTTTTTAATTTATTAATACAATTTTAAAGTTGTTTATAAAATAAAGAGTTAATTACACAAATAGGTCCTGTGGTTTATACTTAATTTCGCCTTTGAGTACTAACTTTATTTTTTAACAGGTTTAGGTTCTATGGTTTCAATTTTGTAACACCTTTGGGTACTAACACCAAAATTAGTTAATTAATGACTAAAATACCCTTGCATTTTTTAAGGTTATCAATGTAACACATTTGGGTTCTAACACCTAATTTTATTTAAGTTTAAATCAATTTTACAAAATCTATTTATTTTTTTTATTTTCATCTTTTTATTATATCTCTTAATTAACATAAACTCTATTTATTTATTTTTATTTTCATATTTTTATTAAATTTCATATTTAACATAAAATCTATTTGTTACACCAGTATTTTTTTTAAATAAAATCTACTAGCTATATAGTTTTATGTAAATTAAATTTCTTACTCGTTTTAGATAATGTAAACCTTACTCGTTTTTAATTTTGGATTGAAATGATTGATAATAACAATAAATATCTTTCATGTAAAAAAATTTAAGACTTTTTTTAACTCGTTTTTTTTTTCATTTACATTTTACTATTTTAGAAAGATATTTAATTTACATAAAATTATATAGCCAGATATTTTAGATAAAACTATATAGCTAGGTATTTTAGATAAAACTAAAAAAATTTAAGCCTTTTTTTAACTCGTTTTTTTGTAAAAAAAGATATTTAATTACATAAAACTATATAGCTAGTAGATTTTACTGGTGCAACTAGTAGATTTTATATAAATTAAATATCTTTCTAAAATAGTAAAATGTAAATGGACAAAAAAACAAGTTAAAAATGGCTTAATTTTTTTTACATGAAAGATATTTATTATTATTATTATTATTATTATTATTATTATTATTATTATTATTATTATTATTATTATTATTATTATCAATCATATATATCCAAAATTGAAAACAAGTAAGGTTTACATTATTTAAAACTAGTAATAAATTTAATTTACGTAAAACTATATAGCTAGTAGATTTTATTTAAAAATCTATTAAAAAATACGGGTGTAACAAGTAGATTTTATGTTAAATAAGAAATCTAATAAAAATATGAAAATAAAAAAAAATAAATAGACTTTATGTTAACTAAGAGATATAATAAAAAGATGAAAATATAAAAAAATAAATATATTTTGTAAAATTGATTTAAACTTAAATAAAATTAGGTGTTAGTACCCAAATGTGATACATTGATAAACTTAAAAAAATGCAAGGGTATTTTAGTCATTAATTAACTAATTCTGGTGTTAGTACCCAAAGGTGTTACAAAATTAAAACCATAGAACCTAAATCTGTTAAAAAATAAAGTTAGTACCCAAAGGCGAAATTAGGTATAAACCACAGGACCTATTTGTGTAATTAACTCTAAAATAAAAACTATAATCAAATCGTTGTTAATTTCTTTAAAGGGGCATCGTTATTAAACACAATTAAGATGATGTCCTAACTCTTTACTCAATGCGCGTCTCGAGGCGAAACGACCAAAAAACGAGTCTGAGGCGCGCCTCATGGTGTTTTTAATATATATGCGCCTCAGAGGGGCTGAGGCGCTAAGAAAGCTGAGCCTCAGGGGATTTTGATAGTTATTTTTGATGTTTTTGACTTTATGTGTTAATTTCAAGCATTTCATGTCTTTTTTAAGTGTGTTTTTGATGATTTTGATGAATCTGATTATGAAATTAGTTAGTATTATTTTTTTATAATATATATAATTTTTATATTTATTTATTAATACCGCCTCAGCCTTACGCCGCGTTTCGCCTCGAGGTTTACGCCTCGTGAGGCGAAGGGAAAACGCCTCGAAACTCGTTTCCGTTCTTTTAAACCTTGGTTAGTCAAACCCACAACCTGCACCAAAAAATAAACCAGTTTGGCATGTTATCAACCAGCCAATTTTACCCTTTCGACTACCATGCACATTGTTTTTCCCCAAAGACATTTTAGGAACACGTTGTTGGTATAGATGGAAGAAGAGAACAAAAGATAGTTGAACATAAGATGAAATTGGCGTTTGATTTCCATGTTAAACATGCATCATTTTGTATCTTCCAAAACTTTATAGCTTCCTGTCACCAGGGCTATTATTCAGAGTAAAATATAAACTGTCAAGCATATGATTTACTTTTGAAAATGATTTAGTATTTTGTGATTACCTTAAGTCTTGGTAAAGACATAATTTTGTAACTAAAATTCCTATTTTATGAAAAAGTAGAAAGGTACAAAGTTTTTATCTCCTGTTAACAACTAACTACCCAAAACTTTTTCTTGAATCCCCTTTTGTTAATGTTAGCATTCGCCAGAGTTAGATAATTACCACAAAATGCTTTTTAATCCTTCAATCACTTTATAGAAAATCAGAAATATGATGAACTTGAATTTTAAACCTTACCTTGATAACTTGGTTCTTAGTGACTGGATCTACAACTCTCACCAGATTAAGGTTTTGGGACTTTATTCTCTTAGGCATATTTGGCAGCTAGTATCATTCCCTTCACACCAAAATCTCCAAATCCACCAGAAACCAAAACACATATCTAAGACATGACTTCTTAAGCTACATCTAAGACATGAATAATCATAATCAAACAAAAATAAGATATAAAGTCCTCCCGGAATGGCAAAAACAACAGAACCCTAAATCCCCAAATCTTACATTGCCGGAATCCATAGCCATCGCCGTGTCAAGTTTGACTCGCCGGAACCCACCCCCTGCTGTTCGTAGAACACCGTCAACCACCATATATTCTGCTCTGGATACTTCGTACCCCAGCTCAAACATTAAATCCTAACTTCAAAAGCTCCCTGCACAAACCATCCGTCATTTAACAGTTCTGAAAATCAAGTGCAAAAACCATCAGTCATTTAACAGTTCTCAAAATCAAAAAAGGGGAAACGAAAATCATAACATACTTGAAGATTAAACCAGAAATCTGAGATTTTAAAATGGATGCTTGATTCCATTATGAAATCAGAACGTGGATGGATGCGAGATGAACTGCAGACACAAGACAATAGGGATTAGGGTTCTAGTTCCACATAAATGGCTACCAAATCCTAAACAACAAAATCCGAAAATTGTAACTTACTTAAACGGCAGATCTGAGATAGAAACGTGGATGATTGATTTTGTGATGGTAACGAAACAAACGTGGATGATTGATTCGGTTAGGGTTTCTTCTAATCTGTGTGTTTCTAGTTCTTCGCGTGCAGGGGAAGAGTCCGGATGGGGAATATTGGAGATGTGGAGGAGGCTAGGGTTTGAGAGAATAGATTGTTGTTTACTAAAAAGGTGGGTTTGAATTTTGGAAAGGGGAGAGAAGTAGGTTTTGTTCGGGATTTGAAAAGTTGGGGCTTTTGAAATTTGAAAGTCCGCCCAAGTTATTTTAGGGTTTTGAAAGCCCGCCCAAGTTATTTCAAGGGGTGTTGAAAGATTCAAAACCATTCATGCATTGAGCAATTGTACAATGTGCTTGAAATGCTTGTAAAATGGCAAATGACCAAAACTGCCCTTTGGATATACTTTTATATATAGCATAGATAAAGTTGGCGCCAATACATTGCCGGGGGATGGTTTAAATGAAAACCAGTTTTATCGCGAAAACTCGAAAACTAACTAAAAACACCTAAAAACACATAAATTTTTTTTTTCAATTTTTTTATTAAAATCGCTAGTTTTTTATATAAAAAACTTTTTTTTTCAAAATAAAGAATAATAATAATTTTTTGTAGTGCACATGTGTAATAATTCACATGTGTAGTACATTACACATGTGCACTAAAAAAAAAATGAAAAAAAGTTTTTTTTATATAATTTAAATAGCGAAAATTGGTATGCAAAAAAATAAAAATAAAATAAAATTTTGGTATGTTTTGTAGGCTTTTTTAGTTAGTTTTTGAGTTTTCACAATAATTATTGGTTTTAATTTAAACCTTCCCGTTATAAAAAAAATATATATATTGTCGTAAATTTCACCCACTACTAGGACACTGCCATTAAATCAATCAACAAAATTTGACGCCAGTATCTAAACATTTTCTCATTTAGTATCAACAAACGTAGAGAGAGAAAAGAGTATTTCCTCTTTTTATCTCTCACTACCCTAAAATTTGTCTAGTTAAGTCCAAGATAACCCCTTCATCTTAGTTATTTATACTTCTTGATTTTAACATATAAAAATGTAGTTTATATAGAGTGTTGGTTTTAAGCTCTACTTAAGTTAAAAAATATATGAATAAATTCGCTTATTTACAAAATGTATACTGAAAGTTATATTATCTAAACATTTATAAATAAATATTTAAAAATTAGAAAAAAAAAAATTAAAGTAGTGTGATAGTTTTTATGTGCATAAGGGTGAGAGGGGCACTCCCCTCTCAGGGGAGTCCTCTCTCTTACGCACATCCGATCAGGTTATGCCACGTCAACTCCCTTCTTAAACTCTCCTCACACCCCAATTTGATGGCGGCACTCCCCTCTTATGTGACTTTTTTTTTATTAAAAAAAAAGAGAAAGTTTTCATTGGTTGAAAAAAAGGGTGGCCCACCTTCTCTCTCCTTCCTTCTTCGATGACTTCTCCCCCAAACATCTCACCGATTTGGCTCCCTTCTTGGATGGCGGCACCATACCCGCTCGGCAACATCAGTCCCCGAAGGGAGTCACCGAGGGTGCCCCGCTCCCCCTAACACACATATCTGAATGTATGATATCGATGTAATTTTTTTTTAAAAGTATGAATCATAGATAAAACAAACTAATTAATAATTTGAGTTTTTTTTTCTTTTTGTAGCTGTAATAATTTAATGTCAGAGTCAACAAACAATTTTTTGTTTTAGGGTTCAGATAAGGTTATCTTTCCTTCTCCGTTAAAAAGAATACAAAACCATCTAAACGATTTTAAGTTTGTTCTTTTTGTAACCGTAATAATTTAGTATTATAGACAACAAAAAAAAATTTAGAAGTAAAGTTTAGGGTTTACATAAGAGCATTCATATCCAATCCATCAAATTGTGTGTGTGAAGTTTTTATAATGTAAAGAGTATAAAAAGTGGTTGTGAGTGGAGCAGAGAGAAAATGTTACTGTTCATCTGTATATTTCGGGGGACACTGTTCACCCCCTATAATTTTTTAATATATTTTGAAAGTGATTGCGAGTGAAGGAGAGAGAAAAGGTAATGATAAAGGTATAAAAAATATTATTTAATTGAAAAGAAGAGAGAAAATGTAGTGTTTTTTAGTGTAATTTAGGGTGAAAATTTGGTGGAATGGATGCGAATGCTCTAAGGTTTTCTTTCTTTTTGTATTATAAAGGATGGAGATTTTCAAATGAAAACCACTTTTAACGCGAAAACTCGAAAACTAATTAAAAAAATCCTAAAAAAACACACCAAATTTTTTTTTCAATTTTTTTTATAAAAAATCATAGGTTTTTTTATATAAATTTTTTTTTTTAAAAAAACATTTGTATTACACACGTGTATGTGTAGTATTACACATGTGTAGTATTACACATGTGCACTACATTTTTTTTTTTTTTTTGAAATTTTTTTTATATACTAAAAGTTGCGAAAATTGGTATAAAAAAAAATTGGTATGTTTTTTTGATTTTTTTAATTAGTTTTCGAGTTTTCACAATAATTAGTGGTTTTCATTTAAACCTTCCCTTATAAAGGATTTAATATATAATAGAGATCACTAATATGGCGCCACTTGTATATTTATGCAGTACATAAAATTAAAAATAATAGGTACACTCAGAAGATCACAAGTAAGAAATTTCACATATATGACACTACATAATTAACATGCACGGTTGAGCCATGCACAACCCTTATTATATAGGGGATAGAAAGTTGGAAACTTAAGCGTACACTTGCATTGTTCGTGTACACGGATTACATTTTATGGTACCAATATGTGCCTTTGTGTTCGCTATCTTCATCCGGCTCAATGTAGATGCATTCCTTGGCCTCTCTCCACATCGCCTTGAAAATTGGGGTCCTATCGATCTTATAAAACTCACCCAAGACTGGCTTGATTGCGTCCCTTGCCTCCTTTGCATGATAATGTGGAATGTACGAGATCAAATGATGCAAGACGTGAGTGTGGGTGACATCATGGAAAACCCTATTCAGGAATCCGAAATCCCTATCAATTGTCGATAATGCCCCTCTAATCCAGTTCCATTCAGTTGAATCATAATGAGGTAATGATAGATGGGTGTGGTGCAAATACGTGATCAACACGAAAAACATGTGTACGCCTAGCACCGGAATTAAATACATGCTTGTCACCCAAGCTGCCCCCTTCGCGTCTACAAGAAGCTTAGTTGCATACAAAACCGCGAGAATACCAATATCAGATATAACAACCTGAATCCTTTCACGCTCGGTGAAAATTGGACTTAGTGGGTCAAAGTGGTTGGCGAACCTCCCGTATTTCTTGCCAGAAATGTTAGTCAAGAGGTACAAAGGAAACCCTAGAGTTAACCTGAAAACCAAAGTGAACACTCGACCTGGAGGATTGTTAAGAAGCTTTGAGTAAATGGCAACTTTGGACTTGCGTTTAGGAATGTAAACTTCATCGTTATCAAGCGAATTCGTATTGGCATGGTGGTTCCTATGGCTGTATTTCCAAGAGAAATAAGGGGTATAAAGAGCAGAGTGGAGGACGAACCCAACAGCATCATCGATCAACTGGTAATCACTAAAGGCATGGTGACCGCATTCGTGACCGATAACCCATAGCCCAGTGAGGATGCTAGCTTGACAAAACCAGTAAACCGGCCATGCTAAGTAAGCCCACGGGGTAGGGAGAAGAGGGATGTATGTGTTGGCAAGGAAGTAGAAGACATAGGCCACAATGAGGTCGTGAACAACATAGTACGATGAACGGATGACGGATCGTTCGAAGCAGTGAGCAGGGATTGCTTTCTTTAGATCACTTAGAGTGAATGGTGGATCAATGGGGACACGTTCTAGGATGTTTTTGCCCTCAGATGGGTCTGACATCCGCCCACCTGCACCCATGTTGTTAGATATTTGATAACCTGCAAACATATATAGCAAAAGCAAAATAAGATATATGTATATATATCAAATTAAAGAAACTGAAACACTAGAACTTTAAGCTCAAGAAAGAAAGTGAGACCTCAGAGATGAGATATGATGTTTGAGTGCCCTTCTGCTGGTGAGTGTCTTTGTGTTCTTCCTGCTTCACTTTTATAACCAAGGGTTGTGGCAAAGTTTTTGATTTATTTGTTGACTATTTTAATCGCCAACTACCACATGTTGTGAATAAATAATCAATGTTTAGAATACACCAAAGAAATTTCTATTATTGGGTGCTTGTCTGCTTGATCAGTTAAATTAAGTTGATAATATAAACTATTAATTTTTCATTGGAAAATTATCAATAATCAACATAAATTATAAAATAAATAATGGCAAATTATAAAAAAAGGGTATCATAGTTTCACGAGTAATACCACTTAAATAGGACTTCTTATTTTTATTTTTTATACTTCTAAAATAAACTACATAAAGTTTAATTATATATTTTATAACTATGCAACTTGCGTTCGCCTAAGTAATGAATTAGACGTTAGTACGAAGATTGACTATTTTGAATATAACTAAAGAGACTTATAATACCTTAAATAATTCTTATATATATTTTTGAACGTATACGTTTAGTCTTCTATATAGAAGTGATCATAATACTCTTACGACCCTAAAAATTATTTTGATAAAACTAGAAAAATAATCCAACAATCCATACATTGCACCCTTTTACGCATGGTTGTAAATAAAATTTATGAAAGTTAATTTGTAGATTTTATATATTGCACTGTCCGTCCGGATTACATGGTTAAATATGGGGTGCTAAACAGGTCATGTTTGTGGGTTAATAGGTCAAATGGACACAAACTTAAAAATTTTACATGAACCTAAACACAACCCTATTCTGAAAAGTATCACCGATTTAACCAGAATGTATTTTTATACTAATACTTTTGAAATTTCAAATTTACAATTACAACAAAAATACAATCCTATATAATGAGTTCCCTATGAATTACGTTTTGCCAAGATATACACAGTTAGAACTGTAAATGAGTTAGACATTTATAAACTTGTTCGGTGAGAAGTTCATTAAATTAAAGGAACGAACATGAAGACACGTGTTTTCGTTAGACCACTCGTAATGGTTAATGCCCCATAAAGTCTTTTCAAAAAGTTGTAATGGTTAATGCCCCCTTAATGTCATTTCATTCATTACTTTCCTTTTTTTCTCTCCTCATTGGGCATTATTCTAGAAATGCCCCAACCTTTTCATGCCCATATAATTCCCGTTGGGAATGATATGAGGGCATTATCAAAGCCTTTCATGCCCCTATAATGCCCATTACCAATGGTCTTAATGTATGTATGTTTATGAATATCCATTTATGCTCGTTCATTAATGTTCATTTATGTCCTTTTAAGTTTGTTTATATTATAATAAATACATTAAGAGTTATATTTATAAACATAATATGAGCTTTCTAACTACTTATATTTATAAACATAAAAACCAATGGGGTGGTGGTTCATTGGCAAAGGCAAAACCTTTAAAACACCAAGGTTGGGAAGGGGGAGGTCTTGGGTTCAAGTCCCATAGAGGACAGGGGATTAAAGAAATAAGCCGTTTGATGAAACAATGGTTAACCGGGCATGGTTAACTCACTGATCTCGTCAAGAAGGGTTAATCCCTTCCTCTCGAGGATCGCTGGCTAGATCACCGGTGGGTTGATCTCCTGCACAAGGAAACAAACCGTGACTCGTAACAAGGAGGATGGGGTGGGGGGTGCTCCTTGTTACCACTCTCCGGCGTGAGAATCAGTAATCTGCTTGGGAAGCAAAGTATGATAATATTAGTAGTGAGAGAGTTGTGAAGAGATACCTCAAACCTGGTTTGGGGTAGGTATTTATAGCCGAGGAGTGAAGGAGGAGGATAATGGGCAGACTGACGATGTGCTGCACCTTTGCAGGTGTGTCAGGCTTGTCGGGTGTGGAGGTTACGCCACGTCAGTCTGTTACTTACGTAGCCCTGACAGATGACTGTCATTGGCGCTACTTGCACTGTGGTGTCAGTCCCACTTGTTGGGCGTATAGGATGCGGTGCGAGCCGCATCGCTGCCTGCGGTAACATCTGATGTTACCGCGTCCCTTGCTTGTGATCAAGAAATACGCGAGATGCGGTGCTAGCCGCATCGTCGCCTGTGGTGACTGTTGCTGTTGTCCAGCTTCCTTGTATTGATAGAAGTGTTCACTGGACGCGGTGCGAGGCCGCATCGCTGTGAATACTTCCGTTTTCATACACCAGATGTGATGCTATGCCGCATCACTCTACCGTTCTAATATTCCAGATAAGTCCTCCTCCATCACTGGACAGATTGGATTCAACCACTGTGTCGATGCGTTCCCGCACGGACATAAGTAGGTTGTTAGCTAATGGGGGTTTTGATAAGGGTAATGGTCACCTGCGGTCGATGCTGACGCGAGATCTGAGACCATACCCCTTCAAGTCCCCCCAGTCTAGTGTTGCTGCCATATGCAAGTTGCATGTGGGAGGAGTACTGGACTATGGTGTTTAGAAGGTAGTCTGGAGTCTGGGGAAGATCCTAGACCATGTGGATGGTCTGTGCTTTTTGTAAATCAAGCTGGAGGTCTGGAAGGGTCATTTGACGCCTCTTCCGTACCGGTGAGAATGTTTCGTCTGATGCGAAATTCTCAGCCCCACGGTGGGCGCCACCGTTCAAAAAAAAATGGATATAAATGATTGATATCTAGGTTTTTTTTTTTTTTTTTGTAAAAAAATGAGCTTTCCAATAGAACTTATCATAAGTAATTAATAATTTACATAGAAAATCTAATTTATATATGTTTATGTTTGATCATTAATGTTTATTTGTGTTCGTTTATGTTTTTTCAATTATGTTCGTTTCAGTTTGTTTTTTATGTCCGTTTACATTCATAAACTGTTCATTTAGGTTTTAAATGAACAATCATTAACATGTCCATTTTCTTAATTAAGAACATGAAAAAAAAATTGTTTGATTATATGTTTGTGTTTATTTTCAGTTAATTTGAAAAAAAAATGAATAAGAACATGCTTATGCTTATGTTTGTATCTATTCTATTCGTTTACAAGCCTATACCCAATCAATAGATACATATCAGTAGACTCGGTGGCGGATCTACCTCATCAGAGGGGCAAAGGCCCACCTTAGGAACCGGAGGAAAAGTCAAATAAGGCCTGAAAAGTTTATATTTGCTTGAAGTAGGGGTGTTCATCGAATCGAATATCGAATTTTTGAATTATTCGAATCGAATTGTTCGAATAATTTTTATTTTTCCTTGAATTCGTATTCGATTCGAATTCGATTAAAACCTACCGAATTCGATTCGAATTCATATTCGAATAAAAAACCCAATTCGTATTCGATTCGTATTCGATTAAAAATTCGAATTCGAATAAATTCGATTTAATTCAAATTCCTTAAAAACATGTAAAAAACTTTCAAAATGAAACATCAATTTTAAAGCAGCCATAAAGCACGATACCACATTAAAAAGTTTCAAATAAAGTACCACAAGTCTAAAATTAAAAACGCGAAGTCAGGAATAACCACTCCACATTACAAGTTAATATTTTTACGCTTAGAAATCTATTGATAGATTTGTTACTTAGGTTTTAGTTATGGGCCATGTAGTGAGTTTGGAAATGGGTAATATTAATACTTGGAAAAAAATTGAAAATAATTTATAGCATAGTAATAAAAGTTATATGTATTATATATAAAAATAATAAATACAAATGTATAATTTTTATTCGAATTTCGAATCGAATCGAATTTGAAATTATAAATTCGTATTCGCTTCGTATTCGATTTACTTGACTCGAATTGAATCGAATTCGAATTCGAATTCTTATAATCGAAACGAATTCTTGATAATCGAATCGAATTTAAACGAATTTCGAATTTTTCGAATTCGAAACGAATTATGCACACCCCTAGCTTGAAGCTTTAGGGAGTGAATTTGTGTATTGATGCAATACATTCAATGGGGCCATGTGTAATAAATCAGGCAACAAGTAATAGAAACTTCCCTGGATCCGCTTTTATTATGATTGAAGTTTTAGGGAGTGAATACTTGTATATATTTTTCTTTTCGATTTCACAAGTAACTATATATCTACCCATATTTTGTTTTATTGTTACTTTTAATGTTATTTACTATTTTGTCCTCACATATCTTTTACCGAACTCACTTTCACCGATTCATATATTGTCCCTCGCAAAAAAATTCTCTATCTACCAGTACATATAGCATGAAAACACATTTTAAAGTAAAACTAAAAAAATAAAAGTGTGAACGGGTCAACTAGAACTCAACACGTTTTTAGTTAAACGTGTTTGCATACAACTGATTGAAGCCCTTTTAATATAACCTGTTATCCAGAAATCGTGTGTGTTGATTCGTGTCAATGTTTTAATTCACATTTGAACAACTAATTACATGAAGTTACAGGCGATTTAAAACATTGATACAAGTGTACAACCATTAACTTACATGCGATTTAAAACATTGATACAATCATACAGTCATGGGTGGCCCTGAGGGTGGGAGGGGAGTACCATTGATCAGGACCTGATATTTCAAATGACACGTTATTTTAAAAAAAAAAAAAAAAAATCTGATATGCATGGCCGGCCCTAAAGGTGGACAGGGAGGACCACCATCCAGAGCCCGATATTTCGAATGACACGTTATTTTTTTAAAAAACTCCTATATGTATATGTAAAAATAAATAAATTAATAGGGTATACCCATACAAACACCAATATAGGACCACTTACAAAACTATCTTTATGGTTTAGATTAGTTATTAGCCTATTGACATTAGGTTTAGATCTTTAATGAGCACAATACTCAATTTCATTAAGGGCTAAGGGCACATTTTTTTGAAGTCGAACAGGGTGCATGAATTCTCAGGGCAGACACTGCCGATATGTATATATAAAAAAAAATTAATAGGGTATACTCATACAATTAAACACCAACAGAGGCTCACTTACAAAACTATTTTTATGGTTTAGATTAAGAATTAGCTCATTTGCATTAGGTGTAGACCTTTAGTGAGCCCAATACCCAATTTCGTTAAGTCCTAAGGACACGTTTTTTCGAGCTCAAACAGGGTACACGAATTATCAGGGCCGACCATACATACAGTTACATGCAAGTTTATAATTTATAATTTTAAGGGGATGTTTGTTTACCTTTTAATGAGCCTCTTAATAGTTCAGACCTCTTATTGGTTCAGCACTTAGTGGTTCACACTATTTGTTTCGCGAGCAGATGTCTAAATAGTTCAGACATTTGCCTCTGAATGGTTAAGTATTATCCTGAGTCTGAATGGTTAAGACTTCTAATCTAAATTGGTCAGGCATTTTCTTTTGAACAGTTAAACATTATACTGGCTCTTAATGGTTCAGGCCTCTTACTAGTTCAACATTTAATGGGTCAGATCTATTACTGATTTAACACTTAATTGTTCAGAAGTTGCCAAACATGTTTCGATATTTCCTAGTGATAATAAACTGATTTGACATCAAAATTTCTATTCATTCAGAAGTTGCCAAACATGTTTCGATATTTCCTAGTGATAATAAACTGATTTGACATCAAAATTTCTATTCAGTTCCGTAAGTCATGAGTAGTGTACAACCATAAAGCTCTGATTTCCTACTTAGTTTCATCAACGTTTGGTTTTCAAATATCTATAATCACATCTTTCGGATTTCTGAGAAGTCGTGTCACTAAAACTAAGTTAAAAATATCTAATTAAGTAAATACAATTAACGGAAAATATTCAACTCTATAATGATTTATTAGGTTTAGTATCAAATACAAATCAGATTTTACATACGTAAGAACTATTTAAAAAGTGTCACGTGATATCCAACCAGTTATAGAGAAATAATAAAATAATATCTTAAATAATATCAATTATATTGAATTTCCTATAAATATGCTAACAATTAATTAATTCTTTATTTGGATTTTTCTTTTGTTTTAAACTAGCCTAAAACCCCGCGAGCTTCGCGGGTGGCTAAACACCAACTAAACACATAAAATAATTTAAACGTAGAAGCGTTAAAGTGTGATTTGTTAAGCCTAATATTTTGAGACAGTTGAGCACGTCCCAATAGTACATCTACATAATGTTCGTTACAAATTAAGTTTTTGTCAACTAAACCTTCATGATGTTTTCATGATGTCTTCTTTAACTCTACTATCGCATTCATCCCCTGACATTATCAATTCCAATCAGGACGACTTAGAATTTAAAGCTCTATAGCTAGATTTTTAAAAAGAGTTAATTACTGTTTTCGTCCCTGTGGTTTGTCAAAAATCACTATTTCAGTCCATTAGTTTAAAAATTGCGATATCAGTCCTTGTGGTTTCACTTTCGTAACCATTTCAGTCCACCTCATAACCATTTCAGTCCCTATACTTACAGAATAAATGGACTGAAATGGTTACGAAAGTGAAACCACAGGGACTGAAATGGTCACGAAAGTGAAACCACACACTGAAATCGCAATTTTTAAACTAATGGACTGAAAGAGTGATTTTTAACAAATCACAGGACGAAAACAGTAATTAACTCAAAAGAGTTAATTACTGTTTTATATACATGAAATTAATTTGAAAAAAAATAGATTCTTACTTAAGTGTAAGAACAACTCAAACGGGTTCTTAGAGATATCAACTGGTTGGCTACCCTCCAACACTTGATTTGCTATAAATCCCTTTTACTGTTATAGAAAAAAATAAGGTTATAACCCGGAAATTTTCCGGGTAGGAAAATTTAATTTATAACAAATAAAAGTATAAAAATAACACTTTAACATCTAAAGTATCTTCTTTTCCTTTTCTCCATCATAAATTTTTAATTGGTTTTTAAACTTTTTCTTGTTGTAAAGAGCCATAAAAACATACAAAAGCAAGAATGTAAAGTAAACGTCTATATTTAGAGCATTTACATTAGAACCTCTATTCTATATTATATAGAGAAAATAATAGAGGAAACAACAAAAATACCATCACATTGGAATTTCTATAATAGAAAAAAATTAAAGTAAAGTACACCTCTATATTTATAGGGTCACATACATTCAACCCTCAATATTATTATTCTGAGTGTGTAATATCTAATATGATTTTGAAAAGCTTCATTTATACCACAGCCTCACTAATTTTGAAAAGACTCATTTAAAAAAAAAAGACTTATTTCATCACAACCTGTTTTAATCGAGTTAATCACAGGTTATCCTCTAAATATCTTTTGACATCTATACATAAAATAAATACAAACAAACTAATCATAAGTCCGTCTTTAAACAATTTTTCAAAGTTTACCTACTTGAGCAATTAGAGATAAATATAAAGCAAATCACCCGTTAGGTAAAAACGGTTGAAATTGCATTTTATTCAGTAAACCAAACTTTATTAATCACCAAAAGAGGCATACAAACAACAATTAAGCTTCCAAAAAAACACACTAAGATACATCCAAAATACTCTTACCCCATTACACATCCAATCACTTTAAAAAAATTATCTATACACATACACTAACCAAAGTCTAAACCAGAGAAAGTGGATCAGATTGAGAGATTGACGCCTATCGATCTGTTAATCATCTACCAGAGAGTAGCCTCCTTAATGTCTTGCCCTATTTTAGTTTGAAAAGCATCGAGCCCTTTGAAGATCTTATCATTTATCCTTAACCATATAGCCTTCATACTGTCATGAGAAATACAGTATAAATCGGCATTTTTTTTTCGTGGGCGTATCCAGACTAATTCTACATACACAAACCTTCCAACATATTGATTTAGCAATGATACGTGAAGCGAACAAAAGACAGGAAGAGCAGCTTTTATATTTTTTTTATCATACCTGTAATCATTTTATAAATAATGCTATACAAAATTACAGGAAGAGAAACTGTTATAGTTATTTTTTTATAATATCAATCATAATGCTATACACACCTTGTCGTAGCATAAACACATTTCTTCAGATTATGGCCCAATTTGATCAGATTCTAAAAACAAAGAAAGATTATCATGAGATACTGTAAAATTGGGGTTTAGGATGTAAACCATAAAAATAACAAATTAATTTAGATGATTAGCCTTGCAGAAAACCCAAATCGGGAAAGTTTACCTGAATCGTTAACGAAAAAAATCAGACTCAGATTAGGTTACGCAAGCGGATATTAATCACTGGAATAAGATCGGGTATCAAACATAAGAGCACACATGAGTTCATTAATGGAACAAAATGGTGAGGAGAAGAATATACATCAGTGAATCGAATAGAGATCAATTTCCCATAGGAACCCATTTAAGATATATAGATATATAGATATATAGATATAGATAAAGAACAGTGCAAGATATACCTTTCCTTCAACTTCTCATAAGATCCCATTCAAGAGTTCCTTGTAGGGGAAGGAGTCTGAAAGAAGCTCATCACCTAAAATTACAAAACACAATTTGAATTAGATATGCAACTCGGGTACAAAAACAATAGTCGAAGAATACTCGAAGCATCCCTAAAATTACAAATAATATAGTCAAAGCATCTCATAAAAAAAATCAAGATTTCAAAGCATTCAAAATTTAAAATCAAACATAATAATGGTTTACTTCAAAATTTAAATTTAAAATAATGATTGAATTCAAATTTTAAATTTAAAATCTGAAAATCAAATCACTAATATCCAATCCCGTAAATCATGCAAACTTATTAGGAAAGTCTAACCTTGCCAAGCAAAACGAACTGACATAGAAATAAACTCATAAGAGAGGGAAAAAATATAAAAGAAACAAAAGGAGGGGTTTCAAAAAACATAAATGAATTTATTTATAGAAACACTACAAATTTTCCGAAAATTAATACAATACCAAATTTATTAGTAACTAAAAAATACAGCCAAAATTAAATGAGCACAAAGGATGAAACCAAACATTATACCGGATAAAAAAGAGGAAAAAAAACAATAAAACTAAAATTGTTGATTAACATGTCCGACGAAGTTTAATAGTCCGGCAATGTCATAAAATTTAGGGTTAACCATGAAAAAATAAAAAAAAACAAAAGAATCATTAATACATATTAATACAATACAAAATTTATTAGTAAAAAAACAAAGATTTTCAAATTTCAAAAAATATCATAGTTAGATTTACCAAAAAAAAAAAACAAAATAACTTAAAAATTACAGAGATTAGCATAAATGATGAAAAATATTATTATACCGGATCAAAAAACACCAAAAAAACGATAACATTAAACTTACCTCTTGTGTTCGAAGAAGATTCAGACTCCTGCAATTGCATAAAAATTAGGGTTTATCATGAAAAAACAAAAAATAAAATAAAAATGGTGAGGAGAAGAATATACATCAGCGAATCGAATCGAATAGATATCAATTTCCCATAGGATCCCATTTAAGATATATAGATAAAGAATGGTGCAAGATATACCTTTCCTTCAACTTCTCATAGGACCCCATTCAAGAGTTCCTTGTAGGGGAAGGAGTCTGAAAGAAGCTCATCACCTAAAATTACAAAACACAATTTGAATTAGATATGCAACTCGAGTACAAAAACAATAGTCGAAGAAGACTCGAAGCATCCCTAAAATTACAAATAATATAGTCAAAGCATCTCATAAAAAAACATCAAGATTTCAAAGCATTCAAAATTTAAAATCAAACACAATAATGGTTTACTTCAAAATTTAAATTTAAAATAATGATTGACTTCAAAATTTAAAATTTAAAATCTGAAAATCAAATCACTAATATCCAATCCCGTAAATTAAGCAAACTTATTAGGAAAGTCTAACCTTTCAAATTTAAATTCAATTTACAGATTCAAAATTTAAAATCAAACACATTAATGGCAAACTTTCAAATTTAAATTTAAAATAATAACAAACATGTTTTAACATGTTTAGCTCGTCACTTTAGGTTTAGTGCTTATATAGGGTCGTAAGGTAAGCGGTCTAAACAACCGCTTAGACTTTCGAACCCGACCCATAATGCTTTACTTCAAAATTTAGATTTAAAATAATGATTGAATTCAAAATTTAAAATTTAAAATATGAAAATCAAATCATAAGAGAAAGAAAAAATATAAAAGAAACAAAAGTAGGGGTTTCAAAAAACGTAAATGGATTTATTTATAGAAACACTACAAATTTTTCGAAAATTAATACAATACCAAATTTATTAGTAATTAAAAAGTACAGCCAAAATTAAATGAGCATAAAGGATGAAACCAAACATTATACCGGATAAAAATTAGGAAAAAAAAATAAAACTAAAATTTTTTATTAACATGTTCGACGAAGTTTAATAGTCCGGCAATGGCATAAAATTTAGGGTTAACCATGAAAAAATAAAAAAACAAAACAAAAGAATCATTAATACATATTAATGCAATACAAAATTTATTAGTAAAAAAACAAAAATTTTCAAATTTAAAAAATATCATAGTTAGATTTGCCCAAAAAAACAAAATAACTTAAAAATTATAGAGATTAGCATGATAAAAACTATCATTATACTGGATCAAAAAACACCAAAAAAACGATAACATTAAACTTACCTCTTGTGTTCGAAGAAGATTCAGATTCCTGCAATTGCATAAAAATTAGGGTTTATCATGAAAAAAAAATAAAATAAAAAATCAGTAAGAGCATCACTCTTTCAAAGACATCAAGAATAGATCCATTAATAAGATTAGATTTGAAAATTTTAAATCATCATCAGCAACACAAAAAATACAGAAAAATGATTAAAAAAAGTGCGATTAAGCATTTGAAATACATAACATTCTAATCTAGTTTACATAGCTGCAGAATAAGTGGAATGATCTACAAAAAAAGAAGAAGAACAAATTCTGAGAAACTTGAAAATTAATGTGATTGTGGAAATTATGGAAACTAACACAAAATTTGGAAGCAATTAAAACTTTAATATAAGTTATCTTGATAAATTTGGAAATACGTTACAATTTATACAACTTTGATAAGTATCCATAATTGATATAAATTTCAAAAATTCAAATTTTGAAATAATCAGTCAAAACAATTTACCTAAATAGTTAAATATTATTCAAACTTAAATTCAAAACCAATGAGGTTAATATATTCATAAAATCAATATCTAAATGATTGTGAAAAAAAAATTCAACCACAAAAAATACAGAAAAATGATTTAAAAAGTGCGATTAAGCATTTAAAATACATAATAATTTAATATAGTTTACATACATGCAGAATAAGTGGAATGATCTACAAAAAAATAAGAAGAACAAATTCTGAAAAACTTGAAAATTAGTATGATTGTCGAACATTATGGACACTAACACAAAATTTGGAAGCAATTAAAACTTTAATATAAGTTATCTTGATAAATTTGGAAATACGTTACAATTTACACAACTTTGATAAGTATCCATAATTGATATAAATTTCAAAAATTAAAATTTTGAAATAATCAGTCAAAACAAAGGACTGCTTGCAATCGATTGGAAGAATGATCAGCTCTCTAAAGGACCTGTTGTCAACAAAGACATCACAATTTTATGGATTTAAATAGAGAATGATGGATGAAACATTGCTTAAGCTTAAACAATATTCTGTACTATAACCTTTCTGGTATGCCAAATCATCACTCCCAATTGTTGAACTGTAATAGTGTCAGCAAACAACGTCACCTCTGACAATTGCTCAAAATCTACTTCAATACGTGAATTTAACCGGAAAACCTAAAGATGAACATATGATAGAGAACATCAAACAGGAAGCGACATTATCAAACATGAATCGATATTTGAAGAATTGTTACCTATTTGTTGAATCTTTTGAAGAAGACAGAGATGGATCCCATCTTTCAAAAAGCAACAAATCTTGAAAAATATCACAGAAGCACTCAAGAAATGAATATAGGTATTGATGAATGCATAAGTTAGAAATCACTAAAACCCTAAGAAGAGGCGGTGGCTAGGTCTTCCAGACACCAACAACGCCGCAAAAGAAAATTGAAAACACGGATACATACCTTATACGCCACATAATAAGGACTGGTTGCTTCCACTCGCGATTGAAGATGAAGAAATCTAGGGTTCAGGAGATTGCAAATAACATATTAAAGATCGATAGATGATATCTAGGGTTTAAGGAAGAAATAGATAGTGTTTAACAATGACAAAGAAAAATCAAAGAGAGAAAAGGAAAAGAAAAATAACATACCTATGTTTTTTGAAGATCAATCGATGAAGAAGGAAGAACCGGATGCAGGAGATGGGTATTAGGGTTTTAGAGTGAAGTGAAGCGTATTAAAGAAGCCAAGGAGGATGGTTTTGGCGGAAAAAGCAAAAAAAAGTAGTCTAAGCAAATGCCACGTGGCAAGTAATGGCTTAAGCTAATGCCATGTGGCTTAAGTTTGTTTTGTTTTATTAGAAATAGTAGATAGTAAATGTGTTGATTAAGAAAAGTGCTGATATCATTAAATATGTGCTAAAATCAATTATCTTGATTAATTTTAATGTGCTAATATAATTCAAAAGTGCTACTTTTATGTATGTATTATTTTGGTATGTGCAATATTTAACTTTTTTTAAGTGTTAGGATCTGTTCTTACAGTTTTTAGGATAAATATGGTTTGTACCGGAACCAACCCCTGATTTATTAAATTTGGTTCAAATCATTGTTAAGTTATTCTTATTATATGGAAAACATATAATGTTAAATCGGTCACACTTCTGATTGTGAATAATGACTTAAGAAAATAACTTTATTGAATAAAAATATGTCTGAGTTTGACGTAGCTTGCTACAGTTAAATTGCTAACTACAATAATATTGGATACACCAATGGATACAAAATATGTATTCTTGTTTAATTCCGCCATCAATGAATAACAACGTACCATTTTAGTTGGCAAGTGTTTGTTTGTTTTTTTTTTTTTTACCAACAATGAAAAGCAATAGAAGTGTGTCTATCATACATTCAAAACATTTGGTATATAAAACAAGTTACCGGGCCCTAAAATTGTAATCCGGCTCTATTAATTCCGCCATCAATATTTGAATAACAACGTACCATTTTAGTTGGCAACTGTTTGTTCTTTTTTTTTTTTTTTTTTTTTTTTTTTTTTTTGCAACAATGAAAATCACTAGATGTGTGTCTATCATATATTCAAAACATATAGTATATAAAACAAGTTACCGGGCCCTGAAATTGTAAATCCGGCTCTATTAATTCCGCCATCAATATTTGAATAACAACGTACCATTTTAGTTGGCAACTGTTTTTTCTTTTTCTTCTAACAATGAAAATGACTAGATGTGTGTCTATCATATATTCAAAACATATGGTATATAAAACAAGTTACCGGGCCCTGAAACTGTAAATCCGGCTCTATTAATTCCACCATCAATATTTGAATAGCAACGTACCATTTTAGTTGACAAGTGTTTGTTCTTTTTTTACCAACTATGAAAATCACTAGATGTGTATCTATCGTATATTCAAAACATATGTTATATAAAACAAGTTAACAGGCCCTGAAACTGTAAATCCGGCTCTAGTTACACGAGAATCTATGCATTCTGATTTATAGAATTAAGATGGTAAATTTAAATACACTGTAAAATTGTAAAATATCATTTCTACAACATATGTCGACTAAGAAACAAAATATTGGTGGTTCCGAAGAAACAAAATCCTGGTAGTTTCTCAGCACACCGACAATTATTTTGGATTATTAAATTAGAAAAAGGAAAGCACTTTCTGAACTAAAAACAAACGTTAGTTGGTTTGGGGAGCAGATTCTGCGTCATCATATCATATCATACTGATACGGGGTAGAAAAAATAATGAGAAAAATACTTTAAATGGAATATAAAATACGTTAACTCACATGGAAGTTGTGTTAATTTTGACTAACTAATCCATGCAGAACATAAATAAATCTGCACGTGTCTTGAGATCGACGTCAAATAATGTGTATGTCATGAAAACCCTTAAAATAATATTATGTAGCGTTCTCAAAGTGCTTTTACGTGATCTCAACTAGTGTTTTTTTTTTTTTTTTTCAATTCAACCATTTTTGGTCGAGATTCTCAATGTCACCAATAGACTTTCGAATGGTCTTTTGACATTGTAAATTTCCAAGTTAGTTTTAAAATTGAATGGAAAATTTTGAGCTACATATTCTTAATATCGTCTTTCCATTGCATTTATGATTTATCTTACATCTTTCAATTGCATACATCTTACTCTTTCAACTTTTTTGACTTTTCAAATTTTGTTACGTTACATACGTCATATAAAAGTGAAATCTAAAACCAAACATGTCATGATAATTCTTTGTGGTGGACGAGTGAATTAGTGATGCTTTTGAGCATATGCTTTACAACTGCAACCATATGTTAACTACTAGAAAAATGAATATTTGTAGGATTCTTCTATTTCCACACCCATATAATCTTATTTTCACATCTCTATTTGTATAAAATGTTTATGCACAGAATTTAATGTGGTGGAATGTTTTTTTTATATGTATACGGGACGTATAGTTACATACGGGCCGTATACATATTTGCATAATTTTGTTTCGAATGTTTGATAAGGGTTTTTAGTTTTGAAATCTGTATACGGGCCGTATAATGTTATACGGCCCGGATAGCCCGTATAGAAAAGTTAAGTTTTTGTTGCAATCGGGAAACCGTTTAATAAGTTTTGTAAATTTTAAAATAGTGTTGTATATATCGGATTCTGTTACGAGTTTGTAGTTAAACATATTTATTATGTTTAATAAGTTTCCACTTTGTAAAACGATAAATATGTATAGAAAAGTTAATTTTTTGTTGCAATCGGGAAACCGTTTAATAAGTTTTGTAAATTTTAAAATAGTGTTGTATATATCGGATTATGTTACGAGTTTGTAGTTAAACGTATTTATAATGTTTAATAAGTTTCCACTTTGTAAAACGATAAATATGTGATATGATTATGATAAACTACGACAACAATTATTAAACAAACAACTTGACATCTAAACATAAGATTAATATTTAGAATGTTTTACATCTAAAACAAATAAAAAGATAAATTTTTACAATGTTTCAAACGTAAAATAACAAAAAAAAAAAAAAAATACAATAAGCAGCTACGACGGTGGTGGTGGTGGTGGTGGTGCAGCGCCAGCTCGTCGAAGTAGGGGCGCGCCAGAATGCATAGCAACAATCGTCTCGACCATCCACTGTACATCTCCTCTGAATGCAGCTACATCCGACTCGACCTGAGTGAGTCTCGACTCGACCTGAATGAGTCTCTCATCCACCCCCGGTGGAGGCATCACACACCGTCTCACACTCCGTCGAACGTACGGGCGATAACCCTGTAAATCTTCCTTAGCTACCTGTGATCGATCGACAGTATGATCGACCCCCTCATGTACCCCGCCTCCCTCTCCGTCGCCTCCCTCTCCCTCGCATCCCTCTCCATCGCCTCCCTCCCCCTCGCCTCCATCCCCCTCGCTTCTCTCCCCCTCGGGTCCCTCACCCACACCATACGCCCAAACCAGCCGCCCTCCCTCGACTTCGTGAGCCAAACCCATCGATTGGGCCGTGTCCCTCCCAGCCCTATCAAGCTGGAGTGTTAGGGTCATACCCTTTGCCACCTGCGGGGACAACAGGCGAGGGAAATGCTTCGCCAGACGGGTGACGAAGCCCCCATAGCTGATATGGGTAGAGGTATGCTTAAAAGCGTACTCGACAATATATGCGGCCAACCTGTACGCCAAGTTGCCCCCCCCCCCCCCCCCCGCCGGTAAGTAAGTCGTTCATGTAGAATAGGTCACTTTGGGTGACCCATTCCCTGCTATCATGACGACCGGCGATCGTCACGGCGATACACCGATGTAGGTATCGGTGTAACGGGTCGTAAAGGCAAGTCGCCCGTGCCTTCGGGGATCGTGAAGTCTGTTTCACGGGCTCCCCGGACCCAATAGTGCGCCACCAAAGCCACAACACGTCATTGGATTTTGCTCGTATATCGAGTCGGAAATTCAGGAATGAATTCCGTCAAAATCATTTATAAAGTTTTTTTTCCTTTAAATCTTAAAGAGTCATCAGTGATCCATTGAAAATCTACAATGGTTTGATGGCCCGTCAGTAATCCATTGGTGATAAAAGGCGGTTTTTTCAGGTTTGATATCCAATTAATTGTCCGGTTTAATTCTTGATAAGAGGCCATCAATTATCTCTAGACGTACTCATGAGGTTTTTCCATACCAAAAATCAATATATTTTTTACAAAACTACCTCTTTCCTTAGACTATGGGTATGGGGCGGGGGTTGGGGTTGGGGCGTGGGTTGGGTATAAACGCTCAAGTCATCATTCCGGGTGGGTTTGGGTTTTGGCGTGGCCCCTTGGGTGAGGGATTTAGCCCGGGTGTTGGGCGGGGCTATCAAGGTGACATGACGGGATCTGATTGGCCAAGACAACTAGCCGTTTGGGCTAGCCGTTGGCCAACGGCTATGTGTAAATTTTTTTTTGATTTTTTCACTATAAAAACTCACATTTCTATTCATTTTTTTACCACAACTACTCCACCTCTTCTATAATCATCTCTATCTTATTTAAAAAAAAAAATTCCCATCCAACCACAATACGAAAAATGAATCCTCATAATCGTGGTTTTAACCCGAATAACCCATGGGCATTACAAGAAAATCCTAGCCCACCACCCAATCGTCCAATTGCTCCCTTTTTAGTACACTCCACTATGCCCGATATGGCGGGTTACGCATCGTTTCTCTCGATTCGTGTGTATACTAACTTCCCTCACACCGACGATTCTATACCTAGCCCGATTCCACAAACGCCCATCAACCTTTCACAAATGTCCATCAACATTTCCCAAACCGAAACCGTCCCCGAAACTCAACCCCCCATCGATGGTCCTTCCACATCCAAACCCATCAAGAAGAGAAGTCACAAGAAAAAAACCGAGGCCGAGAAAGCACTTGAAAGCGCCAAACGAAAACAACAAAGATGGGTCCTTAAAGAAGAAGTTGCATTGGCGAGTGCTTGGGTTCAGAAATCTCTATATCCAACTTTAGGTATTTTTAAAAATTTTGTAGCCCTTATTTTAATATCTATGTTTTTTTATATAACTTTGTAATATATTAAATTTTGTTTTTATTAAAATAGGAAATTCTCAACATAGAAACCATTTGTGGGACGCGATCAGTAAAGCATTCCATGATGAAATGGAAAGGGAGCTTTATCGTGAAAATGATAGCTTATCCTCGAAGTGGACCGAGATAAGCGGGCAACTCACCAAATTTAGTGGTTATTTACATAAGGCAAAGCAAAACCCAAAAAGTGGTGAAACCGAAGCCGACTTTGTGACAAATGCATTGGTTACATACAAAACGAATGTGGGAAGCGACTTCCATTTCATGCATTGTTGGGACATTTGTTAGTTCCATCCCAAGTGGGCGAATATCACCAGTGGTAACGAAACTAACACGTCTTCCAAAAGGTTAAGGACACCCTCGTTCCAAGCCCAATCGGATGCACGAGATCAAGAGTTGGAGGACTTTGTGGATGATTCGCCAAACCGGCCAGAATACGGAAGAGATGCCGCAAAAAGGCGCGCTCAAAAATCAAGATCGGGTACGTCATCGCCTTCAGTTGGGAGTTCGGGCTCGCGTAGGGGAGTATACAGCGTTCAGTTGGAAGACATTACATGTAAGTTAGATACATTCAACGTATTTCAACAAAGAAGAACAAAGAAGCTAGGGATGCCCTGAAACAAAGACGAGATGATATGAAATTTCTAGCCCAGCCCATCGATCACCTATCAGGTGAAGAGTTGGAACTAATGTTGGAGACGAGAGAAGAGATAAAGAAAAAATATTACAAGCACTAAGAATTTTTTTATGTAATTTTCTTTATTTAAAAAACATTATTAAAAAATTTAAATTTGTTTTAAAAATATAAGATATGCAGTTTGGGCTGGCCACGCCCCAAACCCCCGCCCCACCATACCGTCTTCAATGTGGGTCAGCCCAACAAAGCCCACACAAGCCACGTGTCAACCCATGCCTCAAACCCCCGCCCCACCATACCCCACGGTCTTAGCATCAACTTGTTACAATATAAACATAGAGGGGATATATTGAAAACCCACTCAAGTTAACAAAACGTGAAAACTCTTTTTGTTATGAAAAAATTAACGCATGTAATATACATGTTTTTAAACACTTTGAAAACGTTGAGTGGTTTAAAAAGAAAAACAAAATGCGTATTTTACATACGCAACAACAAAAGTTTATACAGTGGTGGAACCAGAAACTTTATATCGAAGGGTCAACATATACATAGACACACACTCATCCCATAGTGTATAATAATAATAATAATAATAATAATAATAATAATAATAATAATAATAATAATAATAATAATTTTACCGATATAAAAAATTAGAAATATAAAAGAATGATAAATTTTTTAATCTTGACATTTTCTAAACTACGTAAAAAAATGAAAGATAAATTTTTTTCTAAACTAAATATATGAAAAAATGAATAAATGAAAATTTATAAATTGTTAATATTCTAGTAATAATAAGACTTACATTAAAATATTAATATTAATGTTTAATATTTCAATTTGAAAAGAAAGAGAACACCATACCACTATTTGACTAGTGCTTAGGCTTTTTTATTGGCTTTTTATTGAATGGTTATAAGACTAAGCGGTATGGGGGCCTGCTGAGGCACGGCTTGGCCCGGCGCCGGTCCCCCACACCGGCCCCTCAAGGCCCGGCTCTTCCTTTCTGTCACCCAGCAGCCGAACTCGACGGAGCTCTTCTCCTCTCTCCTAACACACACATCTATACATACATACATATATATATATATAAAGGAGTTCACCCCCCACCCCCTAGGTCCATCCCCTCCAAGCCGAGCCTACGTGGCGGTGACGTGGCGGATGGGCCTCTCCATACCCACTAGTCTAACATAGCATCTTCTTCGTTACTTTAAGTTTTCAATTCACCATCTCTGTAATTACAGTGCATATCGGTCCTATCAGAATTATTCCGTTGACCATTCTTTTTCACCTTCCTTCGTTCTTCTTTCATATTTTTCACTACACTTACAGCTCAACTATAAATCTGGGGAGTCATATTACGAAAACCCACTAGATGACAGATTAAAGCTTGAATGGTCGGCCGGAGGGTCAACGGACCCTCCTGACCCCTCTTGTAGTTCCGTCCCTGAGTATATATGTGTGTGTAAAGAGAGTTCAAAAGAGAATAAATTTTTGTAAAAGAAAAAGAAGAAATTTAACCAATAAAAATACTTTATTTTACTTTATTTAATATTTATATTTAACTAGTAATATTATTCATGCTATGCTGTGGGCTTTCGGTCGATATCTATTTTGTTCAGTATAGCAATCGAGCGAAATATACTCAAAAGAATATCAACACAGTTTAACATCGATAGAAAAACCATAAAAATAAATTTAAATTGCACACCAAGACAGGCTGATTTTAAATTAATTGAAAATAGAAATGCAAACACTATCTTAAATATAACTTTAATGAAAATTTACGTTCAAATGTAAACCAACGTGAATTTATACCGAAACATACATAAAACTAAGCATACAAGAAAATATTGTTTTTTTTAAGTTAAAGAATGGTACGGCGGGTTGCAATAACTCGAATTTATACCGCCTAATGAAAACGTATTTCCGAATAAAATTTACCTTAAAACGTAGACCAATTGAAAATGTACATAAAAATAAGCATGGAAATGTATTATATTTGACTTTACTCATTTCGGGGCGGGGGGGGGGGATCAAAACGTAGAACAACCGAAAACGTGCAGAATAACAAGCCTAAAACCATATTCTATTCAACCCAACTTATTTCCAGGAAAAATTACAACGAAACATAAATTAACTTGAATTTATACCAACACGTACATAAACTCAACACCTTAAACTTGATTACAATTTGTTTCGAATGTTAAGGACGTATAAGTGTTAATACTAGAATTTGTGGGGTAAAAATATAAAAACACAAAAAAGACAAAAGAAAAATAAGTAAAAAAGGTTAAGTATTATTCACCAAAACTTGCTAAATGTATTATAGATAATGTTATTGTAAGGGTATATTGGTAAACTTACTTATATAATTAATTTGTAGTCTTCCTCTATAATATCCAACTACGTTAAATTTGTAACTTATTTTCAAAATATATATTTTCAGAAAAAATCTAGAGTGTAGGATAAACTAATAGATGTGTATGATAAATTACGAGCTATGTAGAATAGGTGTATAATAAATTCCGACATGTGTAGTATAAAATTCAATAATGTGTGTATATATATATATATATATATATATTATATAGGGTATGGTTCATGCAAGAGCCAACTTTAAGGCGAGAACCATGAGAACCAATATAAACAGGGGGCATTATTATAATTATATAATGAAATTAAAAGGTTAAGCGTTATTCTAGAGCACAAATCCCGTTCGACTCGCAACACTACCGTCCTTCTCTCTCTCTCTCTCTCTCTCTCTCTCTCTCTCTCTCTCTTCTAGCTCTCTTCTCTCTTGGATGATTGGCCGGAATCCAGCAGTTCCACGGTGCCAGAACGCCGGTAGCCGTGTCCGACTACAATAGAACAAGCAACAACGTCTCTACGAACTCCGATGAGTAAATATTGACTTGTATGTCTTGTTTTGGCTAAGATCCAATGACTTGTTATTCTATCAATGTGGTTTTGATTTCGTCTCACGGTCACGTTTCTCGTCATTATAGGCCGCATATATGTGTTTAGGAACTAGATCCAAGTCGATGTCAAACTTATAGGCTTTTTATTGAATTATACTATTTTGGTGATAGTGCATAGTTTGAATTATAATTTATGGTGGTGTGAAGATTATGTAGCGATTGATGACTGTGAAAACATTATGCCATTCTAAGTTAATTCATATTGCATTAGGTTTATACGGTCATTTATAATAATGCACATGTGCATAGTTTATACGGTTATTCATATGGATGCACATGTGCATAGTTTATACGGTAATGAGAAAATTAATGTCAATACATATATGCATTAAGTTTGTATGTTTGGTAATCTTATGGTTTGTTTATTATTGTAGATCATTAATGGAAAAAAAACGAAGAAGGTAACATTTGTTCTGAAATTAAGGGAGAAATGATAAAAAAGAATGCCAGATGCTATGTAGACAAGGATATAATAGGTAAATAAGGAGTTTAAAATGGTTATTTACTATTTAATGATGTAGTTGGTTGAGATGCACATATGCATTACTTTTTATTTTCCATGTTAATTGTAACAACTCCCGATATACCCTAGAAAGAACATTGATCGAAGCCCCGAACGCGTACAACGAGAACCAGAACAATAAACAACGAAATCTAGGTTTAATCATCGTCACGCTATGCGACGAGATTTGTAGAAGCCGGTCGCGTGACGTGGCGCTTCATTATTTGACATGAGACACGTGCCGCCACATGGCAGCTACGTGGCAAACCTATGTGGTGACTCACACCACCTAACCCTATTTTACCTCGTCGCGCTACGCGAAAGTGAAATGAGAAACTTGTCGCGTGACACGACGACACTAAACTTCAGCTATATAAATTGGATGAGAATTGGATATTTCAAAGTGTTCAATTCTTTTCTTTCTCTCTTGAAGTATTGTCATAATACATAATACCTAATACCCCTAAACCACGAAACTCTGTTCCATAGTCAGCGTGCTAACCCTAATCACTGGTACGATACCCTGTCCGGTCGATCTGAAACCAAATCAATAGATGTTAAAGTGCTGCCTGAATAAGGCTATACTTAGTTTTAATCTTGTGATTATTGTTAAAGTTTGAATTGGGCTAATACACTAATATGTGTTGCATTGTGTGTTTAATTAGGATCCAAGGACTTAGAGCTGAAGGCTATTACTGAAAACCCTAAATCTGCAAAGTGAGTCATTCTCTTTTTATCAAATGCTTTCAAAACACTAAATGCTTTCCAATGCTTACTTATATTTACAGTGATTAGCTTTTTTGTATTCTGAAATTACTGTCGGTATGTGTGGTTTTGTGTACATTACTTGATAATCTTTGCTATTGGACAATGGGGCCAATAGTGACATGACCACAGTCACAGATAAGGGTTACTAAAATGAATATTAATCGGTCGAGTGCCAAAATACTGATTTGAGTAATTGAAAGATATAAACAAATGTACAAACCCTTAATGTTGTAGTTATAACATTATTTCTTTTTATAAAGTTGAATGAACTCCCCAGTATTTTTCAATGATCAAATGTTTTTAAAACGCATTTCAGGTGATTTACTGTGAAGAGAAGTAAAAGTGTAATGAGGTACTCAAAGCTTAAATAAGGGGCTATGTAACCTAAATAAAACGTGTTTTGTAATTAGGGTTTATCCCTGTGGAAATATTTTATGTAAATACAGGTTTCATCCCACAGTTTATTAAATGAAAACTATCGTGTTTTAAAACTCCAATATTTTTCCTGACACCCGATCATGATGAAATTTCCATTGCGATAATTTTAATAAACATCTATACCACTTATATCTACTCACGGCTCCCACCCAGGGTAGGGTCGGGGGCTGTGACAGAAGGTGGTATCAGAGCCACTAGTTTAATCTAATTAAGTATTGTGAGAATACTTAAGATTAGTAGTCAGGAAATAAATGAAATAACTTCTGTGAATATTGTGATGCTAACCAAATATTGTATATTCGATTTTCGGAGTTTGTTGTTTTTATTGTTTTTGGCTAACAGTATGAGCGATAGAGAGTTTTCCGATGCTTTTCAGTACATATATGTTAACAATTCAGATATGGATACTACCGAAGATCAAACCGGTACACAAACTAGGTATGAAGCACACAAAGATGAACCAATGATATTTCAGGCTCAACCATTAGAAAAAGCACCCCCCCTAAAAAGAGGAGATGGGATTGGAAAGTAAAAAAGGAAAAGAGGAAGAGGAAGAACCCAGTAGCAACAAAAACAAAACGAACTGGAGAGCCAGCCGAAAAACCAACCAAAGGAGAAAGTTCAAACCCTACACCCATGCCACTGTTATAGGAAAAATTAAACTAACGCCTAGCCAATTGTGAAATGTTCAGACCAATAACCGATGAAATCAACCTTAATATGCCACCTTACTCACCAATACTAATGAACCCTGAACCAATCATGACACAACAACCACTTCCAAACCCAGTTGAAGAATGGTGGACCAACGAAGGGGCATTTCAAAACCTAATGAATGATCCTTTTCTACTTTACCCAAACTACCAACCTGCACCCCCATCATATCCCCCAATGAGCCCCGAGAATGTGGCAGAACTTCGCTATTGGTGCATACGTCTGTCGACTTCGTCTTGTATCGAGTCTTGTATGTATGTAGATAGATCAGGGCACGCAGTACGAGAAAATGTCAAAAATAGGTTAGGAATGTAATTTCGCACGAAATTACATGTGGGTAATTCCGCACGAAATCACATGGTGATTTCGCATGAAATCAAGTTTCGCATGAAACTGATTTCGCATGTGCAGGTTCGTGCGAAATTAGGTGGCCTATATATAGGGGTGTCTTGATTTCATTTGTAATTTTTCCGGCTCAAGTACCGAAGTGTTGCAGAAGTGTCAACTGATTGTAAAAAGCTGTTATATCAATAGAAGAGGCATTTAAAGTAACTTGCAAGCTGAATTACCTTGATTCGTCTGTTTCCGCTTTTCGTTTCAAGCAAAAACTCTTCTGATCGAATCGTTCGGGTCAACAAACAATCCTACAAGTGGTATCAGAGCTCAGGAGGAAGAGTTCATACCAATTCAGCTTCAAATTTCTGTTTTCTACACCTTCTTTTCACAATTAACAAGTTTCTACGGTCAAAATGACTTAAATTTCACACATCATATGCGCATTAGTGTTTTAACAAACCCTAGAAAGTTTCAGAACAAAAATCGAGCTAAAACCTGATCAATTTGTCAAAAATCAGACCGACATGATGACGTCAGCAATGTTTCGCACGAAATAAGCACTTAATTTCGCACGAAATCACATTTCTAAGGGATTTCGCACGAAATTGTCAGTTAATTTCGTACGAAATCAGTATTTCGCTTGAAATTTGGTTCATTTCGCACGAAATCAGAGTATTTCGCACCAAGGTGGTATTTCGTGTGACAATTTCGCATGAAATTAGTTATTTCGTGTGAAGATTCTAATTTCGATTGATCTCATTATTTTGTTTGAGTGTTGATTTTCAGGATTGATTTCGTTTGAAAGGCTAATATTGTGAAAATTTTTACCGAATCATGGAAGAGGAATTCTATAACGCGTTTGCTACGGCTCCGACTACTCCAGCTACCATTGCTCAAAACATGAACATGGAGAATGAAATTGAAACTTTACAAAACCCCCGAAACTTATGGGCATTGAGGAGTATTATGGTTGGTAATATAGATTCGAAAACTGGGTTCAAGCTAATCATTTGAGATCTTGGGAATGCATTGAGAAGAAGTATGTTAGACCTCGTACTGATTTGGGAGTTACCAAAGCAATTTCTGAATTGTCGGATAAAGAACGAGACATGTACAAAGCAGAAAAGATGATGAGTCTGCTACAACAAGCTTTGAAGGAAGACATATTCATTTTACTTCAACATGATAGTACTTCACGTTCAATTTGGGATGCACTGCGTGTTAAGTTTGAAGGAAGTGAGAAAACGATCAGGAAGAAGAAGGCATTATTAAAGAAAGAGTTTGATTTGTTTACAAGTTTACAGGGTGAGGGTACAAAGAAACTGATTGAAAGATACTGTCACTTAGTTCGTTCAATGAGTTTGTTAGATATCAACAAAGAAAGAGAAGAATGGGTTGACAAATTGGCTGATGCTTTACCACAGAAAGAATGGGGTACATTTTTGATGATATTAAAGAACACTAGAGAATATGATGGTTTAACAATTTCTCAGTTCATTGAAAAGATTGAAGGACAAGATCTTGAGCAGCAAAGGATTGCTAGGATGAATACTCCGAGTGGTCAACAAGACATCAAGATGTACTACAAAGGAAGTGTTCAAGATATCGAAGCAAGTCCGAAAATTCAAACTGCTTTCAGTGCTGAAAACTCATCTGGAACAATCAATCAAAGTCCAAACAGCAGCAGTGGAGTTTCTTCATATCCAAGTGTTAATCCGAAGAGTTCAACTTCAAGTTAAAATTCTCAAAGCTCAACAAGTGGAAATGGTTGTGTGATACAGTGCAACATTGCATTGAATCTTCCGAATGGTCAAAGTTTTTCTGAAGAAGTTGCTAAAGATCATATGGCATTACTTGCTACAATGCTAGAATCCTATAAGGGATTGGTTGCAGGAAGGATCGGAAATCCTATGCTGACGAAAGAGGATTACGATCAGATTGATGCAGAAGAAATGGAGCTAATGGATATTAAATGGTGTTTAGCAAGTGTTTTGAGAAGAGCTAAAAAATTCAAAATGATTACAGGAAGAAATGATTTTCAGGATGCACATGTTTCTACTTTGGATTTTGATAAATCTAAAGTTACTTGTTTTCGATGCAGGGGGAAAGGTCATTTCAAGAGGGAATGCACTAATCGAGAAGTAAGTGGAACAAAGAATCCATTTGGTGAAAATGATTATTATCGGAAGGCCATATATCAACAAATTACTCATCAACCGCATCAACAAAAAGAACCTCAAACTGCTCATGCTAAAATGATTGAGGATGCAAATAAGAAAGCTTATTATGGTATTATTGATCAAGATGATGAAAAGGTGGTAGAAGGATTTAGCTGGGATAAATACATTCCACCTGATTCAATAACAGTAGCACTTATTGCACAAATTGTTAAAGAACCAGATTTGTTTACAGAATGGATGAGAGTGTTTGTTGATAATGAGAAGAATCAAGATGTTGAATCTAGTTTTTCAGATGATAGTTCAGAACAAACACAAGTGGTTGATCAATCTTCAACTGATGACAGTGATGATGAGGAAGAAATGCATATTAATATTGCAAAAACTTATTTATCTCCTGAAAGTTTTCAATTTTATTTTGCAGATAGAATTGAGAAGTTAAAAGAGAGGAGAGCAGCAAAGAATCAGAAAGAAGTAAAATGCGAGAATGTAGCTCAGGAATAGAAAATGGTGGTAGATGAGAAAGTAGTTAAAGTTGTTGAGAAAGTCGTTGAAGTCGAAAAAATAGTTGAAGTTGAAAAGATCGTTGAAGTCATCAAAGCATGTTTAAAGTGTTTGGAATCTTGTAAGAAGTGTGAAGAAAAAGATGAAAAGATGAGTGAGTTTGAAAAGATGAAAGAAAAGTTATTGTTCAATCTCAATTACGTGAAAGAGTCATATGATGTGTTGAACAGAACAGTGACTGGTCTACAGAAGACAAATTCTGAAAGAGAAGATGCATTGACTATGATGAATGCAGTGATTATGTCGAAGCAAAAGGCCATAAATTTTTACATTGATGAGTGTGCAAAGTGGAAGCAAGAGTTGGAGACTGAAAGGATTGAAAATGAAAGAATCAGACGTTTACTACAAAGTTATTCTAGTTCTGATTATTTGATTGATCGAATTTATCCAACTGTTGCAGGTCTTGAAGCATTTCAAGAAGAGAAACCGAAGAAGAAAGATACTGGTAAGAAACAGAGTGTCAATTATAACAAGTGTCCGCCTCCGATCTGAGAAGGTTATTCTCCCAAAAAACCAAATGAGGAGCAAGTCCAAAAAGCTGTCAATATAAAGCAAACAACTGACGAATTACCAGAAAATATTGATGTCATATTCACGTCGTCTGACACTGATCATGAGTCTAAGTTAATAAAGAAAGTGGTCGATCAGGTGTTAGATAAGGATGAGGAGTCTGAGTCAAAGTCCGAGTCTTAAAGTTCGAGTTCATCGCTCAATAGTTCAAAGACGTCGGTTAAACGAGTTTATAGTAAAGAATTTTCGTTATCAAAATCAAATTTGAATGACGAAGCATTCGAAGTTGCATATACTTTGAATGATTCAGACAAATTATATTCTGATAAAGAATTTCCAATAAGAAGTGTTCAAATTGAAAAGATTAAAAAGGTTTTCAAATTAACTGAAATCAACATTTCTGAAATAAAAGATTTAGATCTTAATGAAAAATCTAAAAAGTACACTTCAAGAGTTCAACAACGTTTAAATAAGAAAAAAAGGGTTATAGTTCTGGTTCTGGTTTTCAAAAGAAACCAAACCATAACGGTAATTTCAAAAAGAAAGGACTTGGTTTTATCCCATCTGAAAACTATAAAAATGAGAAAATTTCTAATTCAAAAACTAAATTTGTTTCAGGAACAATTTCTTAGAAAGAAGCAAAGAGTTCTTTCTGGAAGCAATCAAACAGAGAGTTTCTTGCAAAAAGACAAAAGTTTGATAAGAATGGAGCCTATCAGAGAAAGGAGACAAGAACATCTTACAGATGTCATGAAATTGGACACATTGCCTGGAATTGTCCTATGGCAACCAACACAAAACAGGGAGACTCTAAAAAACCCAGAGAAATAGTTGTTGATGTTGAACTACCAACTGAAAAATTAAAAGTTTTCAAAAACTCAACATATGAAGTTGGTGAATGTTCGAAGAGATTTTACAAAAGAAGAGCAAATCTTGACAACCAAACATGGGTTGTTAAGAAATCTGAAGTAAAATCCGACGATGAATCTGATTCCACAAAGTCAGAAGAGCCACAGGTTGTTCAAAAAAAAAGAAAAATCAGTTCCGACAATGGATGATGTGAATTTTCCACCATTGCGAGCTGAAAATTTTCAAACAAAAGTTGGTAAGGTTGAAATCTCAAATCAATTCTATTCTGAAAAGAAAGAATTTGATGTTAAGAAAGCTTTTAATGGAAATGTTAAAAATATTTTTAGGAAGATGGTCGATGGGAAAGTGAAAGGGGTAAAAGATTTTTGTGAAACAAAGAAGGCAACTTATACCCCGAGTGAACCTGAAGAGGAAACATCCAAGTTTGGTTAGGCTTGGATGGCAGTTTTTCACAAGTAAAATCCTGACTTGCCGGAACTCCCAGGTTGGTAATTGGGGAGTAGGAATCGGCATCTTTCTTGAGAAATTCACAGGTTGGTAACTGTGATATTTCGATCTTCAAGTGATATTTGTGACAGGAGGTTTGGTTCTACAAGTGGTAAATCAGGGACATTAAGTTGTACTTGATTTTCTACAAGAGGTATTTTAGTGACAATTGTCATATTTGTTCAAGTGGTACAGAGGTTTGTTCTTACAAAGAGATTAACCAAGGTCATTGATTTGAACTTGATGTAATCCTCATACGAGTGGTTGAAGAACAATGTGATGAACCCATAACCTACAAGCGGATATATGGAATCAACAAAACTTATTTTCCGGAAAAACCATTTTGATTAAAACAAACTTAAGTGTTTTGAAATCATAATGGGAAAATAGTTTGTTGTAAGGGGGAGTTCTGATTGTTTATGCTGAGTGAATGGCGAATTGAAGCAATTCACAACAGTTGTCACTTTACTTGTACAGTTTATTTTCAATTTTCTTTAAATGTTTTTACATTTTAGGGGGAGTAAAATTTCAGAAAATCCAAAAACAATAGAAAATTTGAAAAAGTAAAAAACATGATCAAATGAAAAAGAGTTTTAGTGCATAAAGAGGAAATGATAGTACATTAGTGGACTATCACAACACGCTAAATAATTGGAAAGTCAAGTGTGATAAACAATCTCACTGTGGATATGCCAGTAGTTTTTTGCACATTTAGTAGATTGTCTTCGAGATATAAATATAAATATCAAACTTGCTTATCTCGTGGGGAACATCTCTCGGATATATGGGTAACCCCCGAAATCTTGTTTGAAAGGTCCCTCTTTCTGAGATACTAGGTCTTTATACTCAGTGATATCTGGGGTATTATTCCGGGACTTCTGATATTGTGGAAGCATGGCCTAGTCCCCGAATAATACTTTGCATTTGCTTTAATTCTTAAAGCCAGCCCTCAGTACAAAAAATGATGAAACATTGCAAAATGCTAATCATGTGCTGTTGAAGAAAAGATTCTCTAAAGGGAACACACCTTAAGTCGAACCATCATCTCTCTGATTTTGTGGAAGCAATAGCCTGAGCTCTGATGGTTTCGCATTTAACCCTTTAACAGATATCATCTAGGTATACTCACCTGTAAGACTGAATATTGGAATCTGGATACAGGAGTATATTCTGAGGTGGGACACGCGAATAAGTTTAAGTCTTTAAAACATTAATCTCGTATCTCATAACAGTTGAACTTTGTATGAAAATTTAAGAGGACCAGTATACTGACAATCTAGGTGAATTGTTTAGAACTTAAAATGTTTAAAGCTTAATGGTGTTAGTGATTTGCCTCATAAACTGATATAATCCTCTTACACAAACTCACAAAAATATTATTTGTAAATATTTCTTTACATTTTTTTATAAAAAATTCCAAAAAGATTTTCAGTGTGTTTTAGCATAAACTTTTGAAAAATACAAAAAGATTTTCGACAACTGATATTGAAAAGCTGATTTTCAAAATTCCAAGTGCTAAACATGATGGACATTTTGTGAGGGGGAATTTGTGAATGTTTGCCTACATATGGTGATCAAAAACTTTTAAATGTTAAATCATTCTATTTCTACAAGTGGTTCATCAGAGATCAAAATTGTAAAATCATTTATTGATTGATAGTTACCTGCAAGTGGTATGTAAATTTTGTCAAATTTTAAATTTGTGAAATTTATTGTGAGGTAGAGAATGTGCAGGTAAGCCAGGTTTCAATTCTGAGCAATATGTGAGCCAGGTTACGATCTTGAATCTGTGAAAGCCAGACCACGATCCCGAGCATAAGTTAAGGGGGAGTCTGTAAACAAAGGGGAGTCTGTAGATGAAAAGAGCCAGATTCTTATCCTGGGAGATGCATTCATGCAAGCTGATGATGCTGATGAATTTAAGGAATCAAGAGATCTGATCAAGAGAATTAGAGAGGGAGAAGAACCAGGTTGAGATCCTTGAGTTGATGAGAAGAGAGAGATTGAGGTTGCTTTTCATTGTCAGACATCTTGGAAGAGTTCGAGAAGACTGATAAAGACTGAAGGTTGAAGACTCGACACTGAAGACTTCGTCAACATTCGAGGGGGAGTCTGTTGGTGCATACGTCTGTCGACTTCGTCTTGTATCGAGTCTTGTATGTATGTAGATAGATCAGGGTACGCAGTACGAGAAAATGTCAAAAATAGGTTAGGAATGTAATTTCGCACGAAATTACATGTGGGTAATTCCGCACGAAATCACATGGTGATTTCGCACGAAATCAAGTTTCGCATGAAACTGATTTCGCATGTGCAGGTTCGTGCGAAATTAGGTGGCCTGTATATGGGGGTGTCTTGATTTCATTTGTAATTTTTCCGGCTCAAGTACCGAAGTGCTGCCGAAGTGTCAACAGATTGTAAAAAGCTGTTATATCAATAGAAGAGACATTTAAAGTAACTTGCAAGCTGAATTACCTTGATTCGTCTGTTTCCGCTTTTCGTTTCAAGCAAAAACTCTTCTGATCGACTCGTTCGGGTCAACAAACGATCCTACATTCGCCACTATGGAGAGGAACTGATGGACACCGGAAACCGGATCCAAACCATGGTAGAGAATCTCGTCTGGAAATACGACGAGAGAGAACACCATTTCTGAAGCCACAACTAACCATATATATATATATATTGTATATATATATATATATATAATGTATTTTTTGTGTTTTTGTGTACAGGATAAAAAAACTAAACTAAGACTACATTATATATATATATATGTGGCAGTGTATGTAAAATATACGAAGCATAATATATAAAAAGAGTAAAAGTCGCAATGATCGACGATTTTGACAATATGCTCTGACTAATTGTGTTTATGATATTTTGATTATTTTATTATTTATTCTGTGATATTAATATTTGAAATATGTTGGCAATTCAGATGTTGAATGAAGTTAATCAATTTGTCCAGTACAATCATGAAAACTCTTTGGATAAAAGTGCTATAGAAAACATAGTAGCTCAGGGAATAGATGATGCAATACCCTTAATTATCGAAGCTATTAGAAACCATGTGCCTATAGAAAACAATAAAGCTGTGAGCAGCAAACGTAACCGTAGCAATGATTTTAGCCACAATGTCAATGGAGATAATGATATTATTACCAAAGCTCCCGTTCCTAAGAAAATGATGGCGATAACGTCCGGATGCACTTATAAAGACTTTCTAGCTTTTAAGCCAATTCCAGGCAGTGAAGGAGCCATAGCAGCTCTACGATGGTTGGAAAAGATCGAAATTGTTCTTAAGAGTAGTAAATGTGCCGAAGAAGACAAGGTAATGTATGCTTCTAATTTATTTAGGGATGAAGCATTAGAATTGTGGAACACGATTCTTTTGGAAAAAGGAAGTGACATGGACTATGCCAAGAAATAGAAGGAATTTAAGGAAATGACAGAAAGGAAATTATGCCCTCCTCACGAAAAGGAACAGATGGCTAATAAGTTCCTAAATCATAAAATGGCTGATGTAAATTGTCGTGAGTATATAACAAAATTCTTCGAGTATGCAAAAACGGTATGAACTCTGGCTTCGCCAGAACCTATACTAATTTCTTGTTATATTTGGGGATTAATTAGTGAAATCCGTGATATAGTCAAAGCAGCTAGACAACTGGCCAATACTTTGACAGACGGATTAATCCGCACAAGAGAAGAAAACAAGAAGAAAGAATTAGCCCAAAAAAATTCCCAAGAATTTCGCTCGGGTAATACCTACAGAAGGAGAGGAGTTGGGCAGTCTTCTACACCACCTTTCTGTAGAAACTGTAGAAGGAAGCATTCAGGAAAATGCAATTATAAGAGAACTCCTTACTGGAACTTCTGCAAGATGACCAGACATACGGAGGAAGAATGTAAGACTAAAAGTAGAGTTTGTTTCAATTGCGGAGAGACAGGCCATATCCGTCCAGATTGCCCAAAATTGACGAAGACACCCGACAACAAGGCAAAAGCAACCGATGGAGCTAAGAAGCACGCACGACCATTCGTACTTATTGCACAAGAGGTAGTAATGATTCCAGACGTGATCGCTGGTACGTTTCTTGTCCATGACGTATATGCTAAAGTATTATTTGACTCTGGTGCAAATCAAAGTTTTATAAATACTAAATTCTGTCAAACTCTTAATCAAGCGTTGATTGAGCTTAGTCAAGCTCTTACGGTAGAAACGACAGAAGGAAACTACACCAACATACGCGAAGTATTACCAATGAATCTAGCCAGATTCAATGTAGTATTAGGAATGGACTGATTAGTAGCCAATAATGCTCGAATCCTATGTGATCAAAATTCTATTGTGATTTGTACGCCAATAGGAAAAATGATCACGATCCGAGGAGACAAGCCAACCAAGTCAACCAAATTCATCTCTGTGATGAAAGCTACAAGTTATGCACAGAAACAGGGAATAGTGTATATGGTCTCTATGATCATTAACACTAAAGGTAAGGAACTGAAAGAAATTCTGGTAGTATCGGAATAGCCCGACGTTTTTCCAGAAGATCTACCTGGATTATCGCCTGACCGAGAAGTAGAGTTCAGAATTCATCTGATACCTGGAACTGCACCAATTCCTAGAGCACCTTATCGATTAGCACTGACAGAGATGCTACAATTAAAGAAGTAATTAGATGAATTTCTAGAGAAAGGTTTCATACAACCAAGCTCATTCCCTAGGGGAGCACCTGTATTGTTTGTCAAGAAGAAAAATGGTTCGATGCGTATGTGTATCGATTATAGGGAATTGAATAAGGTCCCAATCAAGAATTGGTACCCATTATCGAGAATTGATGATCTATTCGATCAACTCCAAGGAGTTCGATATTTTTCAAAAATCGATTTACGCTCAGGGTACCATCAACTAAAAGTATAGGAAGAGAACATTCCTAAAACTGTTTTCAGAACTCCGTATAGTCATTACGAGTTTACAGTCATGCCATTTGGCCTGACAAATGCTCTAGCAGCATTTATGGACATGATGAATATGATACGTAAACCATATCTGGATAAATTTGTAATTGTCTTAATAGACGATATACTTATTTATTCCAAGAGCGATGAAGAGCATGCTAAGCATCTACATGTACTTTTAACACTGTTGAGAAAAGAGAAGCTTTATGCAAAATTTTCTAATTGTAAATTCTAGTCGCAAGAAGTACATTTTTAGGACATTTGATTAATCATGAAGGAATTCATGTGGATCCCACAAAGATCGAGGCAATTACTAAATGGAAAGTCCCTAAGTCATATGTAGAAGTCAGAAGTGTCCTAGGGCTAGCAGGATACTATCGACTCTTTATCCAAGTTTTTTCACGGATAATCGTTCCGTTAACCAAGTTAACGTGTAAATCGGTTAAGTTTGAATGGGGACCCAAGCAGGAAGAAGCCTTTACAACCTTGAAGAAAATGTTAACGAATGCTTCAATACTTACATTACCAGAAGGAACTGAGAATTTTGTAGTCTTTTGTGATGCTTCTAAAATAGGATTAGGATGCGTTTTTATGCAACGTGAGAAGGTGATTGCTTACGCATCTAGGCAACTGAAGAAGCAAGAATAAAACTATACAACTCATGATTTAGAACTAGGAGCGATAATCTTTGCCCTCAAAATTTGGAGAAATTATTTGTATGATAGTAAGTTTACCATCTTTACGGATCATCAAAGCTTAAGATATATTTTTGGGCAAAAGGGGTTGAACATGAGACAAAGACGATGGATGGAAATTCTAAGTGACTACGACTGTGATATTCAATATCACGAGGGTAAAGATAATGTAGTAGCTGATGCTTTAAGCCGTAAGTATCATGAAAATCCGAAACGAGTACGTGCTCTCAGATTAATTTTGCAAATAGATTTAATGGAACAATTGAAGAGTACCAAGGAAACAACAATCAAGGATGATGCATAAGGATTAAAAGGAATAATGAAAAAATAAGAAAAAGGAACAGATGGAATTTGGAAATTCCATTAGAAGAGAATTTGGGTACCTGTCCAAGGAAATCTACGCCATAGAATTTTAGAAGAAGGTTATAAGTCTAAGTATACGATGCATCCTAGTAGTCACAAGATGTATCAAGATTTGAGGAAGAATTTTTGGTGGATAGGAATGACAAATGATATAGTTGGTTACGTCTCTAAGTGTTTAACTTGTTCACAAGTTAAAGCTGAAATCAGAAACCTTCTGGTTTACTACAACAATTAGAAATGCCAGTATGGAAATGGGAACTAATAGGAATGGATTTTGTTACCAAATTACCCAAAACAAGGAAAGGTAACCACACAATCTGGGAGATTGTGGATCGACTAACCAAGTCAGCTTATTTTCTACCAATGAAGGAAACCTTTAGTATGGAAAGAATAGATAAGCTATATGTAAATGAAGTAGTTTCACTACATGGAATTCCGTTACCCATAGTGTCTGAAAGGGATAGTCGTTTTACTTCTCATATTTGGACAAGTTTCCAAATAGCTATGGGAATACGACTAAAGTTACGTACGGCTTATCATCCTCAAATAGATGGACAGAGTGAAAGGACAATCCAAACATTGGAAGACATGTTAAGAGCATGTGTAATTGATTTTGGAGAAAGTTGGGACGATCACTTACCATTAATAGAATTCTCCTATAACAATAGTTATCATATAAGCATCAATGTTGCCCAATTTAAAGCACTTTTTGGACGAAAGTGCCGAACTCCAGTATGTTGGGCTGAAAGAGGCGAAAAACAATTAGCAGGTCCTGAAATTGTACAAGAAACAGCTGAAAAGATAATTCAAGTTAAGGAAAGTCTGAAAACAGTACGAGATCATCAAAAGAGTTATGCAGATAATCGATGTAGGCCATTAGAATTTCAAGTTGGAGACAAAGTATTATTAAAAGTTTCTCCATGGAAAGGAGTAGTTTGATTTGGTAAGAAAGGAACATTAAGCCCAAGGTATGTTGGACCATTTAAGGTTATCAAGCGAATTGTTCCAGTAGCTTATCAGCTACAGTTACCAGAAGAAATGGCTGGTATACATCATGTATTTCATGTGTGTAATCTAAGAAAATGTTTATTTGATGAATCTTTGATGGTACCTCTTCAAGATATAGAGGTAAGTGAAAAATTAAAATTTTTTGAGAAACCTCTACAAATCGAGGATAGGAAGGTTAAGAATCTGAAACATAAAATATTGATTCAGGTCAAAGTGAGATGGGATTCGAAACGAGGGCCAGAATACACTTGGGAACAAGAATCAGAGATGAAGCGAAAGTACCCCTACTTACTCCAGTAAATCTAGAGGACGAGATTTAAAACAAGGTGAGAAGAATGTAACAACTCCCGAAATACCCTAGAAAGAACATTGATCGAAGCCCCGAACGCGTATGATGAGAACCAGAACGATAAACAACGAAATCTAGGTTTAATGATCGTCGCACTATGCGACGAGATTTGTAGATGCCAGTCACGTGACGTCGCATTTCATTATTCGACAGGAGACACGTGCCACCACATGGCAGCTACGTGGTGACTCACGCCACCTAAGCCCTAGTTAACCTCGTTACGCTACGCGATAGTGAAATGAGAAACTGGTCGCATGACGCGACGACACTAAACTTCAGCTATAAATTGGACGAGAATTGAACATTTCAAAGGGTTCAATTATTTTCTTTCTCTTTCGAAGTACTTTCATAATACCCAATACCCCTAAACCCCGAAACTTTGCTTCGTAGTCAGGGTGCTAACCCTAATCACTGGTACGATACCCTGTCCGATCGATCTGAAACCAAATCAACGGATGTTAAAGTGCTGCCTGAATAAGGCTATATTTTGTCATCTACGTTGAAGTTTTGATCTTGTGATTATCGTTAAAGATTGAGTTGGGTTAATACACTAATACGTGTTGCATTGTGTGTTTAGTTAGAACCCAGGACTTAGACCAGAAAAATATTACTGAAAACCCTAAATATGCAAAGTAAGTCATTCTCTTTTTATCAAAGGCTTTTAAAACCCTAAATGCTTTCCATCGGTTACTTATATTTACTGTGATTAAGTTTTTATATTCTGAAATTACCGCCGGTATGTGTTATTTTGTATACATTACTTGATAATCTTTGCTATTGGACAATGGGGCCAATAGTGACATGACCACAGTCACAGATAAGCGTTGCTAAAATTAATAGTAATCGGTCGAGTGACAAAATATTGATTTGACTAATTGAAAGATATAAACAAATGTAAAAACCCATAGTGCTTTAATAATAACATTGTGTCTTTTTATAAAGTTGAATGAACTCACGAATATTTTTCATTGATCAAATGTTTTTAAAACGCGTTTCAGGTGATTTACTGTAAAGAGAAATAAAAGTGCAATGAGGCACTCAAAGCTTAAATAAGGGGCTATGTAACCTAAATAAAACGTGTTTGGTAATTAAGGATTTATCCCCGTGGAAATCTTTTATGTAAATACGGGTTTCATCCCACAATTTATGAAATGAAAACTATGGTGCTTTGAAAACTCTTATATTTTTCCTCACACCCGGTCATGATGAAATTTCTATTGCGATAATTTTTATAAACATCGATACCAATTGTATCTGCTCACGGCTCCCGCCCAGTGTAGGGTCGGGGGCAGTGACAGAAGGTGGTTTCAGAGCCACTAGTTTAAGGTAATTAAGTATTGTGAGAATACTTAAAATTAGTTGTCAGCAAATAAATGAAATAACTTCTGAGAATATTGTGATGCGAACCAAATATTATATATTCGATTTTCGGAGTTCGTTATATTTATTGTTTTTGGCTAACAGTGTGAGCGATAGTGAGTTGCCCGATGCTTTTCAGAACATATATGTTAACAATTCAGATATGGATACTACCGAAGATCAAGCCGGTACACAAACCGGGTATGAAGCAGACAAAGAAGAACGAATGATATTTCAAGCTTAGCCATTAGAAAAAGCACCCCCTAAAAAGAGGAGATTTGAATGGAAAGTAAAAAGGGGGAAAAGGAAGAAGAAGAACCCAGTAGCAACAAAAACAAAACGAGTGCAACCCGCAGTGAAGAGAAGTAAAAGTGAAATGAGGCACTCAAAGCTTAAATCAGTGGCTATGTAAACTGAATAAAACGTATTTTGTAATTAAGGGTTTATCCCTGTGGAATTATTTTATGGAAATACGGGTTCATCGCACAGTTTATGAAATGAAAACTACGGTGTTTTGAAAACTCTGATATTTTTCCTGACACCCGGTCCTGATGAAATTTCCGCTGTGATAATTTTGATAAACACCAATACTACTTGTATCTACTCATGGCTCCCTGTAACACTCGTATCGAATACTTAAAATTTATCATAGAAAATATATATAATTTATAGATATTTATCAAAAGAAATTGTTGTTATAGTTAAGTTGATAAGTATCAAACATACTAAATAGTTTAAACCTAGTAGTTAACAAAGTTCAAAAGCAACATTAACATCTAACAAGACATGATAATTTGCGGAAGCGTTCAAAGTATGTGTTCGGTTCTTGTACTTCATTTCTTGAACAACATCCATGCCCACAAGTAGTACCTAAGGTCAAAGAAACCTCAAAATATTAGTTTAATTGAAGCTACAATAAGCATATCCAAGTTCCAAAGACCAAACAAGCAAGAAAAATAAAAATTTTCCGGATCAGGGGCGTCGCGTGGCGCGTAGGGGCTTGGCGTCGCGTGGCGCGTAGGGGCTTGGCGTCGCGCGACCCCCTGTTTTTCACAGAATGTTTGTTGCTGTTGTGCTGTACATTCCCAGCTCCAAAAAAAAAAAAAAATTCAAGTCTTAAGTTAAAATTGCCATAACTTTTGATCCGTAAGTCTGTTTTTACCGATTCTTTTTCCTACGAGTTCGTAATAAAACCACGGACCTAACCATAACATTTTCACAACCCGGAAACCGAGATGCTAACAATTTGTTCTTGATTTCCTCGTTTTGTATATCCAACCCATCCACAAAGGTTGCGTCGTACTATCCCCGAAGCTTAAAACTATTACCATGCTTCTAATAGTTACTGAATATGAGCATTTGCTTTCCTCCCGAGGGTCGCTTGTGCTATAGCTATCATGCTTATTTTTCATGCTTTACCATGCTTTCCGGTAACTATTCAACAAGTGAATATCCCGAACTAGCATCCCTCTACAAGGGCTCATGCTTTTGACTTGTTTTACTTGTCTATTTCACTTTGTCACTTTTGTGACATAGTGGGTCTTTCCTTGCATACGAATTTTGATATAACAACATGGTACTTACAAGAAATGAAATTTAGCGAGTTATAGATTACATACCTTCAAAGCGCACCCTTTAAGCGTGTATCACTCCCCGCCTGTCCACTTGATGACCCGGATTCTTTACCTAAAGAGTTCCGTTCATAATAAATTTAGAACTCTTTTATACTCAATAGCGGACAATATCTTCTCTTAAATCAAATTCGCGTTTTGTCCGATTACCAACACATTGATCTTAACTTAGGCGTTTTTACAAACACCTTGTGATCAGATTTCTACATAAAACACTACTAGGTTCTTGGCATGTTATTTACATCTAATTTCACTTCTATTATGCAAGTTTTACACGCCTATCATTCAATTTACTGAATTTCATCATACAATTCAGTATCTTCTCTAGATTAGAGATTATAATTCTAGTGCTTGTCTAGTCTTTATTATAACATAATTCTCCTACAATGGTGATTACAAATTCTTCAAGTAACATGCAATGATTTTCACAATAATCACCTAGGGTTTTGCCCTAGTCATCATATTACTTCAATTTCATTCATGCATCACACATTTGAGCCAATTTTAGTTTATCCTCTTTAACCTAAGATTCAAGATGGAACAAAATATCAAGATTTCACATACCTTTACGATCCTCACTACAAGGGGATCACTAATTCGTGTTCAAGACTTGATTTTAGGGCTGATTTGAGGCTTCAATTTAGAGATTTGCTTGATGTTAGGGTTTGGAAATGGGGGATGTCGCCCCCTGCTTGCTTTTTGATCGACCAGACTCCCAATTTTCGGATGTTTGGTTTGTTTTGTTACAATTAGTAATCTAGTTTAAGTTTTGACAAGTTTAAACCCTCAATTTTAGTAAAACCTCAAGTTTTAGTGTTTTAACCCTATTATGACTTATCTTAGGGCATGTAATTAACTAGGTTAAAATTCCTAGTTGGTTAATTCTTGTTTATTTATTCTTTTTTTTTAATTTTCAATATAAAGACTTATATTTTCGGGGTGTTACAAGTCCACCCCCCTTAAAAGGGGTTTCGTCCCCGAAACCGATTCACGTACCGAATAAGGTAGGGTATAGTCGTTGCATCTCTTCTTCGGATTCCCACGTGGTATCCGCCCCTTTCTTGTGTTCCCATTTGACCCTCACTTGGCTAATCTCTTTGTTTCTTAAGGTTTTCACCTTACGATCTAAAATCGCAATAGGTCTTACCACATAGTTCAATCTGTCATCCACCTCGATATCGTCGTAGTGGACACAAGTCGTTTCATCGGCTAGGCATTTCCGGAGGTGTGACACATGAAAAGTGCTATGAATCCCGCTTAACTCTTCCGGTAGCTCAAGACGGTAAGCTACTTTTCCAATTCGTTCAACAATCGCAAATGGCCCGATAAATCTTGGGCTCAACTTCCCTTTCTTTCTAAACCGGATAACCCCCTTCCATGGCGACACTTTGAGCATGACTTTGTCGCCAACCTGAAATTCGATTGGCCTCCTTCTTTTGTCGGCATACGCTTTTTGCCTGTCTTGGGCCGCTTTCAAGTGAGCTCGTGCCACATCAATCTTTTCGTTTGTGGCTCGTACTATATCTTGATGGGCAAGCTCACGTGGGCCCACTTCGCCCCAACATACCGGGTTCGACATTTTCTACCATAGAGCATCTCGTACGGTGCCATTTTAATGCCGGAATGGTAGCTGTTGTTATAAGAAAACTCGATCAACGGTAGATAAATATCCCAACTGCCTCCAAAGTCGATTATACACGCCCATAGCATATCTTCTAACGTTTGTATCGTTCTTTCACTTTGTCCATCCGTTTGAGGATGGTACGTAGTGCTAATGAACAATTTGGTCCCCATTTGGTCTTGGAAATCTCTCCAGAAATTCGAAGTGAACCGGGTATCCCTATCAGACACGATAGACACCGGCACCCCATGACGTGCTATTATTTCATTCGTGTAAACCTCTGACATCTTTTCTGACGTATAAGTCTCACGTATTGGAATGAAGTGAGCACTTTTCGTCAATCTATCTACCACTACCCATATGGCATCGAAACCACGACTCGTTTTAGGCAACTTGGTTAGTAGGTCCATTGTGACATGTTCCCATTTCCAAACCGGAATTTCTAACGGTTGGAGTTTGCCGTATGGTTTCTGATGCTCCGCCTTGACTTGTAAGCATGTCAAGCATTTTTCCACGTACTTCGCCACATCTCTCTTCATTCCGGGCCACCAATAGTTTTGTTTCAAATCATTGTACATCTTGGTCGCACCCGGATGAATTGAATAACGGGACTTATGAGCTTCATTAAGTAGAAGTGCCTTCACTCCACAGGTATGTGGGACCCATATCCTTCCGGATCGAGTCTTTAACTCGTGATTCCCATCCGATAAATCTTTCAACTGACCAATTATTCTTTCTTTCTTCCAATTCTCTTCTTTTACTGCTTCTAATTGCGCCCCTCGAATACGTTCAAGTATACCCGAGGTTACCACGAGTTGCATCGATCTTACTCGTATCGGGACATAATCCGTTTTTCTGCTCAAAGCATCCACCACCGCATTAGCCTTCCCTGGGTGATAATGTATTTCGCAATCGTAGTCCTTCACCGTTTCCAGCCATCGCCTTTGTCGCATATTTAACTCCTTCTGATCGAAGAAGTATTTCAAACTCTTGTGGTCGGTGAATATGGTGCACTTTACTCCATACAAGTAGTGCCTCCATATTTTTAATGCAAACACTACCGCCGCCAACTCGAGATCGTGTGTGGGATATTTCTTCTCGTGTATCTTCAATTGCCTCGAGGCATAGGCTATTACCTTGCCCCGTTGCATCAACACGCAACCGAGTCCCGATAGTGAAGCATCCGAATAAACCTCCATGTCTTCGACTCCGTCCGGCAATGTTAGTACCGGAGCTTGAGTTAACTTTTCTTTTAGCGTTTGAAACGCTTTCTCTTGTTCAACACCCCAAATGAACCTTTCTTTCTTTCGTGTTAGCTTTGTTAGTGGTGACGCAATCTTGGAGAAATCTTGAATGAATCTCCTGTAATATCCCGCAAGCCCCAAAAAGCTTCTAATTTCTGAAGGGTTCTTCGGGGGATTCCATTTTGACACAGCCTCTATCTTTGACGGATCCACCAATACTCCGTCGGCACTTATAACATGGCCAAGAAATTGTACCTCTCGTAACCAAAAGGCACATTTAGAGAATTTTGCGTATAGCTTCTCTCGTCTAAGGGTCTCTAACACTTCTTGTAAGTGATGTGCGTGTTCAGCTTCACTTTTCGAATATACCAATATATCATCGATAAACACGATGACCGACTTATCCAGCATTGGCTTGCAAACCCGGTTCATGAGGTCCATGAAAGCCGCGGGTGCGTTTGTTAGCCCGAATGACATCACGAGGAATTCGTAATGTCCGTATCTTGTGCGGAAAGCCGTCTTCGGCACATCTTCTTCTTTGACCATTAGTTGGTGATACCCCGATCTAAGGTCAATTTTGGAAAACCAGTTCGCACCTTGTAGTTGGTCGAATAAATCATCTATCCTCGGGAGCGGGTATCGGTTCTTTACCGTGAGTTTGTTTAACTCCCGGTAATCGATACACATGTGCATGCTCCCGTCTTTCTTTCTCACGAACAATACCGGTGCGCCCCAAGGAGACACACTCGGCCTTATGAATCCCTTGTCAAGCAGGTCTTGGATTTGGGACATCAACTCTTGTAATTCCGACGGTGCAAGTCGGTACGGGGCCTTTGCTACGGGTTTCGCGCCCGGAATCAATTCGATTCCGAACTCTACTTCCCGTTCAGGCGGTATCCCCGGTAAATCTTCCAGAAAAACATCTTCATAATCTCGTACTACCGGTACATCTCCAATCTTTCGTGATTCTTTCTCGGGCTCATTAGCGTATATTATGAATGCCTTGCATCCTCGCTTCATTAGCTTGTGAGCTTTCAACATTGAGCATACTACGGGGTTGCCTCCTTTTTCGCCATAAATGGTGATGTGTTTCCCGCTCGGAGATGTTAGTTATCTCCTTACGGAAGCACACGATCTTTGCATGGTGTCGAGATAGCTAATCCATCCCAACGACAACTTGAAATTCTCCCATCGACATCGGGATTAGATTTATCAAATATTCTTCATCGTCGATGCTCAGTTTACAATTTTCACATACATCACAAACAATAAAGCTTTTGTTATTACCTACCTCTACTTCTAAAGGCACAGGTAATTTTGTTAGAATAAATGAAGGATGTCGAATAAGTCCATATGAAACAAAGGATTTATTCGCACCCGTATCAAATAACACGTGTGCAGGAATTGAATTTACAGCAAATATACCTGAGACCACGTCAGGTTCGACCTTTGCTTCAACGGCGGTCAATTGGAAAGATCTTGCTTTTGCTTTCGGGGCTTCACTTTTTGGGTCTTGCCCTTCTTTCTTTCCAACCAGTTCCGGGCACTCCGATCTTTTGTGACCCGTTCGGTAACAGTTGTAACAAACGGTCACTTTCTCCGGACATGATATAGCCATATGTCCCCTTTTTCAACATATGGGACAAGGCTTATCTTTGTAGCGACATTCGCCCTTATGAATCTTCCCACAAATTCTGCAACTTGATGCGCTACCCTTTGTATCCGATTTCTTCGTTTTTTCGTTCGTTCGTGCTTTCTTGGTAGGGCTTGGATTTACATCTTGTGCCCTTCGTTCACCCCGTTCTATGCTCTTTTTCAATTCGATCTCCCTTTCCCGAGCAGCGTTGATGATCTCGGTAAGGGTCTCGTACCTTGAAGGGGTTATGAATTCTCTATACTCCGCACTTAGCATATTATGGTAGTAGTAGACCTTTTGTTCTTCATTAGTCACTAAGTCATCACAGAACTTCATCTTGTCCATAAACATCCCCGTGATCTTGTCTATGGATTCACCCTTGTGTCGGAGTTGCATGAACTCTTCCTTGATTCGATTTATGACCGCTTTGGGACAATGGTGTTTGAGGAACGGCGTCTTAAACTCTTCCCATGTCATGGCCTTAGCCGTTTCGCTTCCAATTTCTTTCTTTTTGTTATCCCACCAGTCTTTCGCTTGACCTCTTAATTGACCCGTACCATAGGCTACGTAGTCATCTTCGTCACAATGATTTCTCTCGAATACCCCTTCGATGTCACTTAGCCATCGTTGGCACACCATTGGATCAACCTCTCCGTTATATATAGGCGGTTTACATGCCATAAATTCCTTGTATGAACAAGGCTTTCGTCCTCCTGGTTTTTCCTTTGCTAGATTTGTATTATCTTCTAACTTCTTGATTCTCTCGTCTACTATTGATAAAACTGTGTTTTGAATTCTATCAATAAAGCCCGACAAACTGTTTTCGATTGCTTTCCCAACTTCTTCGGCAATCATTTCTCTCATTTGTTCGGTGACCCTTGGCACCGTATCATCCCTATCTCCATCCGTCATCTTTATTACTGAAATGTTTACATACATTGTTAAACATTCCATTTATAACACATGCTTTACTTGTTTTGATTCAATCAAGTTCATAACTTGATTACATGCTTTACTTGCTTTAATTAATCAAGTTCATAACTTGATTACATGCTTTACTTGCTTCAATTAATCAAGTTCATAACTTGATTACATGCTTTACTTGCTTTGATTCAATCAAGTTCATAACTTGATTACATGCTTTACTTGCTTTGATTCAATCAAGTTCACGACTTGATTCAATCGTTCTTGTTTCATGCATTTCTTGTGTTTGAGTGGGCTTACACACTCTTTTTATGCATATTTATTCATGATTTGTTTCTATATTCTTCAAATTTTACTTAAACAATTACTCTTACCGGATGTTGATCAAGCTTGAACCGAACACTTATTGACAACCTTGGGCTCTGATTACCAACTTGTAACACTAGTATCGAATACTTAAAATTTATCATAGAAAATATATATAATTTATAGATATTTATCAAAAGAAATTGTTGTTATAGTTAAGTTGATAAGTATCAAACATACTAAATAGTTTAAACCTAGTAGTTAACAAAATTCAAAAGCAACATTAACATCTAACAAGACATGATAATTTGCGGAAGCGTTCAAAGTATGTGTTCGGTTCTTGTACTTCATTTCTTGACCAACATCCATGCCCACAAGTAGTACCTAAGGTCAAAGAAACCTCAAAATATTAGTTTAATTGAAGCTACAATAAGCATATCCAAGTTCCAAAGACCAAACAAGCAAGAAAAATAAAAATTTTCCGGATCAGGGGCGTCGCGTGGCGCGTAGGGGCTTGGCGTCGCGCGACCCCCTGTTTTTCACAGAATGTTTGTTGCTGTTGTGCTGTACATTCCCAGCTCCAAAAAAAAAAAATTCAAGTCTTAAGTTAAAATTGCCATAACTTTTGATCCGTAAGTCCGTTTTTACCGATTCTTTTTCCTACGAGTTCGTAATAAAACCACGGACCTAACCATAACATTTTCACAACCCGGAAACCGAGATGCTAACAATTTGTTCTCGATTTCCTCGTTTTGTATATCCAACCCATCCACAAAGGTTGCGTCGTACTATCCCCGAAGCTTAAAACTATTACCATGCTTCTAATAGTTACTGAATATGAGCATTTGCTTTCCTCCCGAGGGTCGCTTGTGCTATAGCTATCATGCTTATTTTTCATGCTTTACCATGCTTTCCGGTAACTATTCAACAAGTGAATATCCCGAACTAGCATCCCTCTACAAGGGCTCACGCTTTCGACTCGTTTTACTTGTCTATTTCACTTTGTCACTTTTGTGACATAGTGGGTCTTTCCTTGCATACGAATTTTGATATAACAACATGGTACTTACAAGAAATGAAATTTAGCGAGTTATAGATTACATACCTTCAAAGCGCACCCTTTAAGCGTGTATCACTCCCCGCCTGTCCACTTGATGACCCGGATTCTTTACCTAAAGAGTTTCGTTCATAATAAATTTAGAACTCTTTTATACTCAATAGCGGACAATATCTTCTCTTAAATCAAATTCGCGTTTTGTCCGATTACCAACACATTGATCTTAACTTAGGCGTTTTTACAAACACCTTGTGATCAGATTTCTACATAAAACACTACTAGGTTCTTGGCATGTTATTTACATCTAATTTCACTTCTATTATGCAAGTTTTACACGCCTATCATTCAATTTACTGAATTTATCATACAATTCAGTATCTTCTCTAGATTAGAGATTATAATTCTAGTGCTTGTCTAGTCTTTATTATAACATAATTCTCCTACAATGGTGATTACAAATTCTTCAAGTAACATGCAATGATTTTCACAATAATCACCTAGGGTTTTGCCCTAGTCATCATATTACTTCAATTTCATTCATGCATCACACATTTGAGCCAATTTTAGTTTATCCTCTTTAACCTAAGATTCAAGATGGAACAAAATATCAAGATTTCACATACCTTTACGATCCTCACTACAAGGGGATCACTAATTCGTGTTCAAGACTTGATTTTAGGGCTGATTTGAGGCTTCAATTTAGAGATTTGCTTGATGTTAGGGTTTGGAAATGGGGGATGTCGCCCCCTGCTTGCTTTTTGATCGACCAGACTCCCAATTTTGGGATGTTTGGTTTGTTTTGTTACAATTAGTAATCTAGTTTAAGTTTTGACTAGTTTAAACCCTCAATTTTAGTAAAACCTCAAGTTTTAGTGTTTTAACCCTATTATGACTTATCTTAGGGCATGTAATTAACTAAGTTAAAATTCCTAGTTGGTTAGTTCTTGTTTATTTATTCTTTTTTTTTAATTTTCAATATAAAGACTTATATTTTCGGGGTGTTACACTCCCGCCCAAGGTAGGGTCGGGGGTTGTGACATTAGCTGATATTGTCATGTGTTTGAACATATATACCATACCATATGCATATGTAGATGTAGAAAAAGAACATAAAAAGGAGGAAAACTAAGCCGAAGCATAATGAAACATTGGACAAGGATGCTAAGGAAATACGTGTGGACAAGAATAGGAAGGTTGCAAAATCAACATTAAAGGTGAGGGATGAGAATAATGACGAGATGGTGGACAACAATGAACATGATATAACGTGTTTGGTACAAGAAGTTTGTGATGAAGTATGCACATATGCATATTTTGGTTAATTTTATATGGTTGTTGATAGTTTGGTTATATTTGTCAGTTTATGATGTAATACGTTGTTTAGTATGATATGAAGGTTGGTGACGCACATGTGCATAGTTTCAAATATTATATATATATATATATATATATATATATATATATATATATATATGTATGTATGTATTGGTAATGTATTACAGATGATAGAGTAGATAGAAGAAATATGACAAACGCATCAGTAATTGTTATTCGGATTAAAAAATTATTAGTAAAAAGTGGTGTATTACGGATGGTAGTGTAGATGGAAGGAAATTATATAGGTGTTGTCAAGCAATATGAAATATGCACATATGCGTCAGTAATTGTAATTCTAATTTAAAAAAATAATCCTTTTTTATAAATAAAATGTTGCGATTTTTAATGCAAAATTAAAAAATGTATGTTTTAAGCTTTTTTTTAGTAGTTTTGGTTGTGTTCACACTGGTTCTCGCAATAAATTGTGGTTCCCAAATGATCTTCACCATATATACATATATATAGTAGGTTTATGCGAGAACCACCATTTATCGTGAGAACCACAACAACCATTTGTGAACACAACCAAAACAAACAATGAACCCTCCACCCCACCACCATCCAAAAACCTAAACACTCACCCCAACCCCCCCCCCAAAAAAAAGCTATACTCCACCAAAAACCCCACAAAAACCAACCCTCCCCCGAGAACCCCCTACCCAAAATAAATACTAAAAACTAAACCCTAAAGCTAAACCCAAAACTAAATGCTAAAAAAGTAATCATTTTCTCAAATTTTATATTTAATTCACGACTTTTTATTCATAAAAAATGAATTTTTTTAGAAATAAAAAGTTACGATTTTAATGGAAAACACAATTTCGCGTGGTTTTCGACATAAATGGTGGTTCATAAATGATCTCCACCCTATATATATAGAAACGCGATCAGGAGAAAACGCTCAAAAGTGTGAGAACGGTGAGAACGCATCCTGGCTCAACACGTGTCACGCGACATAGAGAAGGGCGGAAGGGCTTTTTTGTCCTTTCATCTTCTGCTTTTCCAGTTCCACTTTTTCGAATATTGTTTTATTTTTTGGGGTTTAAGATTTTTGGCGTTAACCAAATTCAATAACTAATGACATTTAATGGTTTCATCGTATTAACATATTGGCGTTTATGGCGTTTATTCAAATCGTATGCCATTGGAACCCAGTGTGGCCAGGAAATCTATCTGAATGGCGTTTTTCAAGGCGTTTTAAAAAAGATGGCCCATTGTTCTATTATTTTTTTATAAACATTTTGGCGTTTGTGGTATCTTGGTGTTTTACAATTGTTAGATTATATTTCAGCCACAGTAAAAAACACAAGCGAAGAAATTAAATTAAAAATCCTACTCGGATCTCTCTTCACAATGTTCATTGTCATCAGTCTATCTGTTCTTTAATAGTACAAGAACTGTCACAAAAAATATGGCGTTTTATGTAAAACTTAACAAACCCATCGGTTTGATTATTTTGCCTGCTCGTCTGTTGAAGTGGCTTTTTTGTGGATGTTTGGGGACATAGATCTATGACGTGTGGGTGGGTTTTTCGCTTTTTCTTCATGTTGATCTTCATCTTTATAATCATCCCACTATTCAGTGTCATTGATCTCTTCTCCTCATCCAAGCCTTCTTCAAGAACGAAAAAATACAAAAAGCCATATGACTGGCATCAGTATCTTTTTCTTGAATTTTTGTCCATCTCATGTAGCAAAATCTTACTGAGTTACTCGCCTTCGCTAACAATTCATTCAGTGAAACTTCACGAATAACAATACTGAATATCCAAGAAAGCATATTAGCCATCTTTGATTTTTTTTTTTGGCTTTTTATAGTGAGTGGTATTTAGTAGTATTGGCGTTTGTTTTTTTGGTTTGATCAAATGGAAGTTGTTGAGATGTAGCATTTTATAGGATCTCTTTTTGGCGCCTAAGTTAGGCGGTGCGTTATTATAATAAAGTATTAGTCTTTTCAGTTACTGTTTGTAGTTTGTAATTATTGTTTTTGACAAGCTTTATCTCTGAAGTCTGTAACACGTCCCATCTTTCAAGTTTGGCGTTTTAGATTCTAATATGATAAATTTTCCCTATCTTCAGTATTACTGATTTGCAGTTACTGTTTCTAGTTACATTTTCAAGTTTGTTTTTTATTTATTTTATTATTTTTTTTTGTTTTTTATAATACTTTTCCAAAGTAATTTTATGATGGTTTGATAAATGCCAAAGGTGTAAGACATTTGGCTTTTTGGCGTTTTTATTAGATATGGCATTGTTATTATATAACAATCAACTGAAAAAGAAAATTAAACAAAATAAATATTTATCTTCCAAATCTTCACTGTCACCAGTCTCTTTCTTCTTTTGAAGCATCTTCAGTGGCTGTTTCGACCTTCGTATGACTTTTTTTTTATTTTTGTTTTTTGAAGTAGTTTTTTTTTTGTCGCCGTTTGGAAACACAAAGTCTGAAATCAGCCTCTTTTTCTATAATTTTTGTCCATCTCATGCAGCAAAATGTTATTGAGTTTACACCCTTTCAGCCAAAATGTTATCTTTTTTGGCGTTTTACCGAGAAAAAGAACGCCACAAAATGAACCATCTTAAAACTGTAAATTTGATCATGCTAAAATCAATAAAGTGTTGCTGTATAGTGATGGATAACATTGTTAATCCTCAGTTAAGAAAGATAACTAACAATGTTGTCCACCCCATACAGCTACAGTTTATTGACAACAATATATTTGATGTTTGGGTTTTCTGGCGTTTATCAGACGAATGGTATATATTAAATATGACATTTGGGGTTTTTGTGTGTGTTTTTAATTGAAGGTCTGAGTTGTTGTATAGATAGAAATTTTTTTGGCGGTTTTTTAGGCGGGATTTTACTATAATTAAGTTTGACGTTTTATATCTGTAAAACCCTTGCAGGATCAATCAATGATATCAACAATATCTTGTGAAAGCGCGGAATTCAATCACAAGACGATTCAAGATTAAACAATGATTATAAAGAACAATAGTTGAGAGTAATAGAAATCACAAACCAATAGATTCTTGCATTCAACGATAAACGTAGACTGATACAAGATCTAGCAAAGGAACTCGCAACCTTCTATCTAACCAACAACCTCAACCCTAAGGTTGAGGTTTGTTTAAATACTAACTATCTAGGCCGAAACCTAAGCCCACAAAACAACCCGGTTGCGACATAACCCAATCCACCTAATCGGCCCATACATAAATTAGAGAAATACACAAAACAACCCCTATACTATGCAAACCTACATGTATAAACCTTCAGGTTCCAACAATCTCCCCCTAGGTTTATGCATGCAGGTTTTTGACGCTTCAAGTATCACGATCACCACCCAACCGATCCTTTAGACCACCGAATCCCTTCTTGCGAATATGAATGGCTGAAGCAACAGCTGCAGTCCATCCCTTGGCGATAGCTTCATATTTCTCAGTAGCTCGTATCTGATTTTGAGCCAATACTTCTAAATCTTCAAGAGCAATGTTGAGCACATCTACTTGATCCACCAAGCGAAAATTAACATCACCATCACAAACAAACACTGCCTGACCAAGACGCTCATCATAAGCCCAGAAATGTAGAGACTTCAAAGCACCTTGAGGAATCTTCTTTACCAACGGAATCACTTTCTCTTTGTCTGTCACAGGCCAGTGCACTGCTTTCATTCGCTTATTAGTAAATGGATCCCGAACACCTTTAAGAGGTTTAACAATAGAGTCAGCAGTACGCAACGATGGAAAGTTACGCTGAACTTCCCTCTTCAATCTTTCGAAAAACATGTGTCCAGGACCTCCAGGGTTATCATCAACGTAAGGTGCATTTGACAATTCAGTCAGATCAACCTTCGTAAATGATTGAAACTGACCAGGATGTTTATACCATTCCACAGGACCAACTTTCCTCTTGATCCACCATCTTTTTCTATCATGGTCATAACCCCAGCTTACCACACCTGAGCGATTTCCAACTTGATCATACAGAGTTTCACCAACATCCATCAGATGATGAGTAGCCTGAGCATCAACATCATCTGGGTTCAGATTCTTGTTCTTCAAAATCACCAACTCCCTTTTCCTTTTAATTCTTTCTGCCTTTGCTTTATCTGCTTCTGGATCAGTAACTCTCTCAAAGTATTTCTCCATTGCAGCATTCTTTTCAGCATTATCCTTTTCAAAGGCCTTCCTTTTGTTTTCAACATCTGTAGGATCAGAAAATTCCTGCCCAAACTTCTTTTCAAGTCTACCACGCAGATCATAGACCATAGAGAATAACAAACTAACATCTCCTTGAAGTTGCTCAATCTGTTGATCCTTTTTCACTATGGTGTCTTCAAGTTGGATAATCTTCGCTTCCTTGTGAATCGAGTCTTGCTCAACAACAACCAACCTTCTTTTCATCTCTCTCATACTGATAAATTCATCTTCATCACTTGAGTCATCGTCAAAAGGCATTCTTACTGGTTCCTCAGGCCTTTTACCACTTGAACTACTAGGCATATCATGAACAACATTAGAAGGACCAGCAGAATCAGAAACACCAAGTGACACAGCACCAACAGGCTCAGAAACAACACTCGTAGCTTGAACTTCGACAGTAACATCGGTGGTATCCATATCAGTTCTTTGAGCGTCAACATCAGACTCAAAGATGTCTGCGGTAGAGGTGGTGGTATCAGTAATATTCTTCTCAAAATCAAAATCGTAAAGACCTTCATCATCTTCATCAGTAATCAAGGGTTGATCTTTGTGTTTCTCAATATACATTCCAAGCCGAGGATCCCTCCTTTTCCGCTTCAAGGGAAGGGAATCAGGATCCTTTGGGTTTTCACTAGGCTCTTCATTTAGAACTGAAAGACCAGAAGGAGGATTTCCCATCTTTTCAGTCACAGACTTTAATAACTGAGCTAAACTTTCAGCAGTAATCACTGGATTAACCGTAGAAACAGCATCAGCATTAACTTCAGGAGGAAGTTCTATGTCATCATCAGAATTACACATTATCTCAACACCTTCATCGTCAGAGTTAATTGTAATACGCTCTAGCTCAGGTTCACCTTCAACTCTCCTTGGAATATCATGTTCTTCAGCAACAATAGCACGTGCAGTTACAGACCGTGCCATCACTGGATTCTCACCAATATCTTCTGTCTCTGCGAACTGACCAAATTTCTCCAACTCGATCAAACCTTCAAACCTTTTCTCTGTTCCTTTCTTCGTAGTAAGAGCACCAAAACATGAAGGACCCATAGGCTTTAACTCCAACGTATTACCAGATCTCTTCAATTCAGGATAACGCTCATTCAAAATCATCTGCACGAATCTTGGATACATAAGAAACTTATCCTTTCGAAGCCCAATTGCGTTTCTCTTCATTGCTTCCAGAATATATCTTGAATAGTTGAACGGCTCGTTTGTAATCACACATATCAATGCAGCAGTCTGTGTGGTATTCAACTGATCAATTCCCCCTCTATTTTCTGTCATGCACAAAAGAAACATGTGCAGTAATAGACGCCAGTAAGGATGCACAAACTTCTTAACCAGGGGAGGAAACTTTCCTTCATAACTTAAACGAGGCAAGATTGCTTCCACGGTTCCAGCAGGAAGTTCTATAGGATCTGTTTCCTGATCATTAAACTTCAACACATCTCTAATAATCTGCTCAGTCACTATAACTTTCGTCTTTTCAATCTCAGCAACCATAGCTCCTTTTCCTTCAACAATTTCAACTTTAGCAGTCTTCCAAAAGTCTTGAATAAGGCTTTCATAAACAACTGGATTCTCACGTAGAGCATGAACAATCCTGCATGTATTTAGGCCTTTTATCAATGACGTGTACAGCTGCTTGTGCTTCACTGGCGGAGGTGCTAAGTATCCAACTTGATTATGAGAAGATATAAACTTTAAATCCATTTTCTGCACACAACACAAATCATATAAGTTTCCAACTACTGATATAACAGTGACAAAAATAAAAATCAAAACAAACACTGTTACTGTTCACTCGAAACCATGAGTCGCAACCAAAAGGTTTCGAGTCGAAACCATGAGTCGCAACCAGCAGATTACGAGTCGCAATCATGAGTCGCAACAAACAAATTGAGTCGCAACCATGAGTCGCAATCTTGTTGTTGCGACTCGTAACCACTGATTTCGAGTTCTAAACGTTCTTGATTGCGAGTCAAAACTTCATCGGAAATATCAAAACTTCGTCGGAAACATCAAAACTTCATCGGAAACATCATCGGAATCTTCAAACATTCATCGGAATCTTCAACAAGATATTCATAATCCCTGCAAAACTTGAATGATGATGTCATAATACCTTGAAGATTAACAAGGTAGATTGCGAGTCGCAATCGGAAACCAGTCGAAACTGTTGATGAATGCCGGAATCTTGAGAGAGAATGAGTGTATTGGTTGCGAGTGTACATGAGTTATGACTCGTAACTTCCCCTTTTATATTCAACTTTTATCATGGGCCCATGTCTTATGGGCTTTGGGCCTTAATGACTTGGGCTTAAAACAGATTTTTCAAGCAATCTTTAACCCCATTTCAAAAACTGATTTAATTTTAATAAAAATTATCCATTAAACCTTTTGAGCAATGTTTGCAAAATAAAACCTAAAAACAAAATTAAATAATAAAATATTATTTACAAAATAAAATCAGGAAATTTGCATAGATACTCAGGGATCAAATCACAAGGTTTCGGGCTTGACTTCACTTATCAACACTGATCTACTACAGGATGATCTAGACAACTGCCAGTATATTTGTCCTCTTAAACTCATCTCCCTAGACCTTTTCCATATAACTGCCTGTATCTCATTTTATCATGTTTTGATATTTTTAATAATGAACACCCAAACAAATACTAATCAAATCCCGGAAATATAAACAGCACACTCTATCATCCAAGTATCTTCCCTACCACATATTTCACAAGTCCAATCCAGATTTCTGAAATCTTAACTGGGAGTAGGTTGAGAAGAGAACCGAATAGATCTTTTGTAGAGATGGTATAATGTACAGATCAAATGAGTTTTCCTCAATTTGATATAGGTTTATTGGGGTTTCTTTTGGGCACTAGAGGGCCTCTTTCGGGTGTTTAGATCTACAGCGCGACAACAGACAGCTAGGTCAGCATGTATCTGGATGCAGCAGAAGCTGTCGTTGCCTAGCACCTCCAGGTCAGCATGTATCTGGATGCAGCAGAGGAGGTACACGACTTTTTCAGATAAGATTTCAGAATCAGATCAAAATTGTGTGTATCGGGACAACATACAGACATTCAAATAGACATGAGCTAATTCCAAGTGATGTTCTTTTCTGAGGTCATGTACTGATTTAGTTCTGAACAGAAACAGTTAATGTTCCCAATCTTAAGGATAGAGCCTACCAACACATCATACTAGAGTCAAACTTTTTCGATACTGGTCTTACATGAGTCAGCCCTCGACCATAATGTGAAAATTCATTTCATTTCCCAGTCCAGCCACACTTCCTTTTGTACTTCTTTTTGTGTTTTTTTTTTAATTTTTTAATGTTTTTGTATTTTTCGATTTTTCTCCCCCTAAATTTGAGCATAAATAAAAAACTACCTAAGAATAGAAAAACTTTATGAACAAATTTACCTACGAAAAACAAAAACATGCTCAATCAGTAAAACGGATCATTTTTAGAAAATCCACAAGCACTCTGAATTTCGAGCTGCTGACAAGTTTAGTGAACAAATCGGCAGCATTTGCATCTGTGTCGATTTGTTCAAGAGTAATAAGACCTCTGTCAAAACAGTCTCGAATAAAATGAACTTTAATATCGATGTGCTTGGTTTTGGAGTGGAAAACAGGATTTCGAACAATTTGTATTGCAGCATCATTATCGCAGTAGATAGTAGTGTTAAGATAAGTCAAACCATAATCCTGCAATTGATGTTGCATCCACACCACTTGAGAGCAAGAAGCAGAAGCAGCAACATACTCGGCTTCAGCTGTAGATATCGCCACTGTTTGTTGTTTCTTGCACTGCCAAGAAATGAGCCGATCACCCAAAAATTGGCATCCCGCAGATGTAGATTTCCTGTCACTGTCAGTACCTCCAAAATTGCTGTCAGAGAAAGCAAACAAGTCAAAATTGGAATCCCTCGGATACCACAGGCCAAACCGAGGTCGGCCTTTAAGATACCGAAAGATCCTTTTAACAGCAGTAAGGTGAGAAGTTTTAGGATTAGCCTGATAGCGTGCACAGTTGCAAACAGCAAACATGATGTCCGGACGGCTAGCTGTGAGATACATCAATGACCCGATCATGGACCTATATTGACGTTGATTGACAGACTCTCCTTCTTCATCTTCAGTCAATAGTGGTCTCTCTGCCATAGGTGTTTCAGCAGGCTTTGCGTCCGTGAATTTGAATTTTGCCAGCACATCATCCACATACTTCCCTTGATGAATAAGAATTCCTTGCGAACTCTGCTTGACTTGTAGACCCAAAAACAGTGTCATCTCCCCCAGAGCACTCATTTCAAACTTTTTCTTCATATCTCTCTCGAACTCCTTGCAAAGATCCTCGCTTGTAGATCCGAAAATGATATCATCAACGTAGATTTGAACCAAGATTTGATCACGTCCTACTTTCTTGATGAAAAGAGTCTGGTCTATGGTGCCACGCGTATACCCATGAGCCAACAGATGCTCTGTGAGTGTGGCATACTAAGCTCGAGGAGCCTGGTGTAACCCGTACAGCGCCTTGTCTAGCTTGTAAGCGTACTCAGGATGGTCTGGATGCACAAACCCTGGCGGCTGCTCGACAAAAATTTCTTCCTTCACATCTCCATAGAGAAACGCGGTCTTGACATCCATCTGATAAACAGTGAATCCCATGTATGACGCGTAAGCCAAAAAGATCCAGATGGCTTCAAGTCGTGCAACCGGAGCATATACTTCATCATAATCCAGTCCTTCAATTTGTCTAAATCCCTGAACCACCAGCCTTGCTTTGTTTCGAACGATGACTCCTGCAGAATCCTGCTTGTTTCGAAATACCCATCTAGTTCCAAGCTTACGTTTTCCTGCTGGCAACTTGACGAGCTTCCATACTCCAAGTTTTTCAAACTGGTTCAGCTCTTCGTGCATAGCATCTACCCAGCCAGGTTCCTGCAAAGCTATATCAATGGTTTTAGGTTCGATTTGAGAAAGATAACAAGAATATAAGCAAGTGTTAATGGTTCCTGATTGACTCCTGGTCAAAATTCCTGCATTTACAGGACCAATCACATTCTCGATTGGGTGATTGCGTTGAACGCTCGTAGGTATGGCCAAATCAGGTACAATCTCCTCTTCAGTGGTGGTGTTGCTAGACTCCCCCTCATTAGGTGCTGTAGTAGTGTGAACTACAGGAGAAGTGACAACACAATCCTCAGGAATTGGTTCAGGAAACAATGCAGAGTCACTCGTTGATGCACCCTCAGGGGATTGATTGACCGACGGAGTTGGTGTAGGATGTTGCGTAAACACCATTCCCGGTGGATCAATGGTATGATGCCTCACGTTGTCTTGCATCTGTTCTTCGTCTTCCGTATCTTCAAACGACAATGGTTGTTTGGGAATAGACACACCTGCAACTGAAACATCACTTGACAAAATGTTAAATGATTTAAACAGAGCAGAATAATCGTATAACCAATCTGGACCAACTCTAGCGTCCGTAGCATTCTCTTCAAGCCATTCAATGTTGCACGACTCGACAATCTTTTTAGTTACTTTGTTGTATACCCTATAAGCAGAGCCTTTAGCATATCCAACAAAGTAACATTCGTCACCTTTGACTTCAAACTTTCCATTGGAGTCCATTAGTAATAATACACATGGACAACCAAAGATACGAAAGTGTGAAACCGAAGGTTTATGTCCTTCCAGAATCTCATAAGGGGTTTTCATGTGACGTTTGTTTACTAAAGCATGATTCTGGATATAACAAGCCGTGCTAACAGCCTCGGCCCAAAAGAAGCTAGGAAGCTTTGAATCAGCCAGCATAGTACGTGCGGCCTCAATGAGAGTACGATTTCTTCTTTCAGCCACTCCATTTTGTTGTGGAGTTCGAGGTGCACTGAACTGACGATCGATTCCCTTATCCATGCAGAAGGTATCCAAAGTAACATTCTTGAATTCTGTCCCATTGTCTGATCGAATAACCTTCACTTTAGTACTCGCTTGATTTTCAGCCAAAGTAATGAATTGTTTTACCAAGACAGCAGTTTCATTTTTGTGGCTGAGAAAATACACCCAAGTATAGCGAGAGTAATCATCGACGATTACTAGACAGTAAGCTTTCTTCCCAATACTCAGCACATTTACTGGACCAAAAAGATCCATGTGAAGTAGTTCAAGCACAACTTTCGTCGAGGGTACTGGTTTAGTCTTATGAGGTTTTCGATGAGCTTTCCCTTTCGCACAAGCAACACATTTTTCCACCAACATGAAATCCTTGATTGGAAGATCACATACCAGTTGACCTTTTATCTAATAAATGCATCCCTTCCAGAAGTCGGGGTTTCTGCTTAAGATCTATTCTGTGAAATCAGTGCAGCGTTGTCATTGCTTGAATTGGTAGAAGAAACAGAAATGCCTGCTGCTAACAAACTGGACTTGTGATTATTCTCCCGTTGCTTGTCATCAAGCTCACAAGCTTTGATATGAGAAATCATTTCAGTCAAGGTGCATCTTGCGAGATCTTTCGTCCGCTTGATCATAGCAACGTGGTTATCCCAACTCTTTGGCAAGGCATTCAGAAGTTGTCGATTCTGAGCAGCCTTTGAAGGAAGGATTTCTTCTAGGTCCATTTGAGTAATGATTTTTGAGAAACGCTGAATCTGATTCTCAATGGTTTCCCCATAGATGTAGTTGAAATTATTGAAATTTTGCCTTAACAGGTTCCTTCTGCTTTCCCTCATGTCTTCATTCCCTTCGTACACATCAATCAAAGCTTCCCACATTTCTTTAGCCGATTTGCAAGTGCGAAATCCCATAGCGATGTCTGACCCCAGTCCCATAGTCAAGTAAGACGTTGCTCGATTATCTTCTTCTTCAATAGCATAATCTTCATCAGTATACTCGGCACGAGGTTTCTTGACCTTGACTCCAGGGTTCGTTTCCCTTTCATACATGATTTCTCTAGGACCTCTTTCAATAACCCTCCAAAGTTTAGGCTCCTTAAACTTGATATGTTGCTCAAAACGCCACTTCCATTCAGGAAAATCATTTGCATCCAAAAGCCTTGGAATACGAGAGCTGGTTCCAATTTTGGAGTCCAACTCTTGCTGAGCATTTGTGACAGCTAGGTCATTAGCAGTTGACATGTTTTCTTAAATATAATTAATTAAATCAATTATTTAAAGTCCAACAGTCCAACAGTCCAAAGGTCCAAAAGTCCAACAGTCCGTAAATCAGTGTCGTTGCGAGTCGTAACAGAGGTTGCGAGTCAAATCTACTGTGATTGCGAGTCGTAACTGCAGAGGTTGCGAGTCGTAACTAAAACAGAATGAGCCGAAACCAGTGAGGATTGCGAGTCGCAATTGACACAGGATGAACCGAAACCAGTGATGGTTGCGAGTCGTAACTGGAACGTGATGAGCCGCAACTAGATGGTTGCGAGTCGAAACCAATACAGGACAAGCCGAGACCACAGTTGTTGCGAGTCGAGACCTGCAAAACAGATAAGAGATAAGAACTGTTGACTCGTAATCCCGGATTTCCAGCACTTCCAAAATTCAAAGATTTGAGATCTTTGAATTTTCTTCAATCAGCTCCGAACAATCAGCAAACAGATTTCTGAAAATTATACGATCCAAATCAGTAACAATTTTTAACAAAATCACCAAGAACAGATCCAAAACAGATCGGTAAAACTAGTTCCTTTCACTGCAAAACAATCACCACAAACCAGATTAGTAATAACGGTTTAATCTTGAATCTGATTGATATCAAAACTGAACCAAGAATGGTTTCTTGGCTCTGATACCAATTGTAAAACCCTTGCAGGATCAATCAATGATATCAACAATATCTTGTGAAAGCGCGGAATTCAATCACAAGACGATTCAAGATTAAACAATGATTATAAAGAACAATAGTTGAGAGTAATAGAAATCACAAACCAATAGATTCTTGCATTCAACGATAAACGTAGACTGATACAAGATCTAGCAAAGGAACTCGCAACCTTCTATCTAACCAACAACCTCAACCCTAAGGTTGAGGTTTGTTTAAATACTAACTATCTAGGCCGAAACCTAAGCCCACAAAACAACCCGGTTGCGACATAACCCAATCCACCTAATCGGCCCATACATAAATTAGAGAAATACACAAAACAACCCCTATACTATGCAAACCTACATGTATAAACCTTCAGGTTCCAACAATATCTAATGGCATTTTTTAGTTAGAATGGTGTGTGATTTTTGTTTTGGCGTTTTATTTTCATGAGATGGCGTTTTGTTTGGAATGGTCAAAAGACGCTTTTACCTTTAATGAAGCGCGCCCACGTAATAAAATTGATGTTATTTACGAAAACGCCACCGCGCCAATCTAGTCCATAGATTGTTTTGATCGGACGATCCATAAGCGTTCTCACACTTTCCACCGTTTTCTCTAAATCCTGACCCTATATATATTATATATATATATATAATTGGAAAGTCTTCACAAATAGTAATTTTAATTTTTTTTAATAATGTGTAACTTTTTTAATATGTTTATTATTTTGTTTCAATATTATAACATAGTTTATTAATTTATTTACTTTTAACCCTAAATATATTATTTAATTTAATATATGTATATATAATTCGAAAGACTTCATGAATTGTAATTTTAATTTTTTTTTAATAATATATAACTTTTTAATATGTTTATTGTTTCACCCCAATATTATGACAAAGTTTATTATTGTATTTACTTTTAACCTTAAATATATTATATAATTTAATATATATATATATATGTATAGAGTAAACTTCCGTTTTGCTCCCTGTGGTTTGGTCACTTTAACGGTTTTGCCACAAACCTTTAAAAATAGCCATTTTACTCCATGATCTTTGAAGCCTTTCATGATTTCACTCCCCGCCTCTAACTCCATCCATATTGCATGTTAACTGAAAGGGTATTTTGGTAATTTCAAGTATAAAATAAGAGGCATTTTAGTCTTTCCCATCCAACCTAAAAAGATATTTTATTATATTATTATTATACATATATAAGACAAAGATACACATCTCCTCTCTCTAATTACTCTCTCTCTTTTCCTGTCTCTTTCTTATCTCTCCCACGAATAAGACACACTCTCAAAGACAAATCATCAAACACCTTCGGTGTAAAGCTTGAATGCAAAACAAACACTTGTCAAGCATAACAAACTTTCAGAGACAATTCATCAAATACCTTTAGTGCAAAACTACAGGACAACTAAATCACACAAAAAGTCAATTAAACCCAGAATCAATCTACATTCAAGAACATTTATTTGACATCATAGATCACAAATCAAGAAAGTATATCTTGCTTGTTTCTGAAAACATGAAGAGTTGCCTAGAATGATCAACTTCAGATACGTGGTTTCATTAAATGGAAGCACAAGATGAGGAAGCCGTAGTGATAGATCGAGGCCCGTAGTGGTAACAATCTTACTGCCGGTGAAGATGGTTGTGGGTTCCGATGAAGATGGTTGATGAAGATGATTAGGGGTTAGGGTTTTCATGAAAATTAGGGCTTTCGATAGGGCTAAATTTTTCCGGTGATGTCGGTGGTGTTAATGATGACGGTGACACTGAAGATGAAGTTTTGATGGTGGTGATGGTGGAGGTGCAGCAGTGGTGGGTGTTGTGGTGGTGATAGTGGAGGTGTAGTGGTGGTGGGTTAGTGGTGGTAAAGGTGTAGGTGTAGTGGGTTAGTGGTGGTAAAGGTGTAGGTGTAGTGGCAGTGGTGGTGGTGGTCTTTCTGTTGATTTTGTAGAAGGAACTGATATTGAACCAGATAGCACCGGTGATTTTGTGGGAGAGATAAGAAAGAGACAGGAAGAGAGAGAGAGAGTAATTAGAGAGAGGAGATGTGTATCTTTGTCTTATATATAATAAAATATCTTTTTAGGTTGGATGGGAAAGACTAAAATGCCCCTTATTTTATAATTAAAATTACCAAAATACCCTTTCAGTTAACATGCAATATGGATGGAGTTAGAGGCGGGGAGTGAAATCATGAAAGGCTTCAAAGATCAGGGAGTAAAATGGCTATTTTTAAAGGTTTGGAGCAAAACCGTTAAAGTGACCAAACCATAGGGAGCAAAACGGAAGTTTACTCATATATATATTTATACATATATAGTAGAAAGTTCAAATGAGACGAAATTACAAATTAAGAATAAAATGAATAAAGGGTACAAAGGTAATTAGATAAAATCATATATATATATATATATATATATATATATATATATATATATATATTAGAATTAGAAAGTCTCTATGAATAGTAATTTTAATTTTTTAATAATATATAGCTTTTTTCATATGTTTATCATTGCATTTCAATATTATAACAAAGTTTATTATTGTATTGTATTTACTTTAAATCTTAAATATATATTAAAAATATTTATTTTTTATTTATTTAATATTTGTTTATTTAATATTTATTTTCATTTTCAATATATACATTTTCCGTGGCAGGGAATAGTGCTTCCCTGCCATTGGTCGAAATGGGCGGTCGCCCCTCTTCTATTGGACCAACCATTTTATTATTTTATATCCACTTTAAAATTACGGTTTTGCCCTCAGTTTAAAATTACGCTTTTCTCCCAACTAAAAAATATAATAACCCTTTTGCCAGCAGCTCAAAATTATGATTTTGCCGTCGGTTCAAAAATTACGATTTTACCCTCATATTTTATTTTATACCCGCTTTAAAATTACGGTTTTGCCCCCCAGTTTAAAATTACGTATTCGCCCCAAGTTCAAAATAAAATTATGCTTTTGCCCCCAACTCAAAATTACGATTTTTCCCTCGATGCAAAATTACGATTTCACCCTCAGTTTAAATTTACTTTTTTGCCCACAGCTAAAAATAAAATTATGGTTTTCCCCTACCTCAAAATTACGATTTTACCCTCGGTTCAAAATTATGATTTCCTCCGGTTCAAAATAAAAATATGACTTTACACCCAGCTAAACCGAAAATACGATTTCGCCCTCGGTTAAAAAATTACGCTTTTACCCTCAGCCAAAATTACGTTTTCGCCCCAGTTCAAAATAAAATTTTGTTTTTCCCCTGCTCAAAATTATGATTTTACACCAGTTTATTATTTTATATCCACTTTAAAATTACGTTTTCGCCTCGGTTCAAAATAAAATTTTATTTTTCCCCCGGCTCAAAATTACGATTTTACACCAGTTTAAAATTACGTCTTTGCCCCCAGTTCAAAATAAAATTATGTTTCTGCCCCTAGCTAAAATTTATGATTTTTCACTCGGTTCAAAATTACGATATCACCCTCAATTCAAACTTACGTTTTTTTGCCCCCGTTGCAAAATAAAAATATGGTTTCCCCCTAGCTAAAAATTAGGATTTTACCCTTGAGAAAAAAAATTTTGATTTTCCCCCAAGTAAAAATAAAAACATGACTTTGCCCACAGCTAAAAATCGTGTTAAGGAGCTGCATAACACTCTTTTTACTTTTTCTTTCTAGCAAAACTATGGTATTGTTTTTTTAATTGATTGAGAATTATTTGACCATCGCCCCGCAACGCGAGCGGGGCAACACCTAGTTTAATATAATTAGAAAGTCTAGTAATTTTAATTTTTTTAACAATATATAACATCTTTAATATGTTTACTATTTCATTTCAATATTATAAGAAAGTTTATTATTGTATTTTATTTAAACCTTAAATATATATTACATATATTACATATCTTTAATATGTGTTATCATGTGTTTATTATCATGTATAATTTGATAAATGTTCGAATATATAGGTGATTTTTTTATCATTACAGACTGAACATATATCAACCAACATTGGTAACGGTCCCGTATTCGTTTTTATTTTTTCTCGACGTGGCGGTATAAAATTCATTGAACTCAAAGTAAGATTTGTAATAAAGTATTTTTTGGTATCGTAAGTTATATCGAGTGTCTGTACGATATCGGTATCGTAGCGAATCGATACCGACCAAACAACACCGGTACCGGTATATGTATTCGTTTTTATTGTTTTCAATTGATGTAAAACATGTGTCGATTGGAAACGATTGTTATACCGAATGCCAGTATCGTAGAAGTATTGTAATGAATCAAACCGATAATGACTAAAGGCCCACAACAAAACGCACGGGAATGCCACTAGTGTTATATTATCATTTTTGAAGTATCATTTTATTGTTTCTAACAATATTTTATGTTTGCTTTATTTTTTTTTTATCAAAATACTCTACTATGTTTAATTTTTTTCTTCCAACATTCCAATATAAATCTTATCGAAAACAGATGCCATGCAACTGTCATACTTAATAGAAAACCGATCGAACAGCAAGCATCAGTATTGATACTGCTATTCATTTTATGATTTTTGGTTTCGTTAAACTGGCACCATATCGATACTGTACAGTATCGAGCCGAACAACATTGGTACCATTACTCGTATTCGTTTTTGTCGTTTCCTGTTTCATTTATACAACTCCGCCTGCAACGATAAAACCAATACCAATCTCGATAGCGTGATAAACCGGACAAGTATCATATGAGTAACATCGCTGCTTAAACCAAGCAAGTCAGCTAGTTTGAGATCTCTGCTGTTCGGTTTTGGCGGGTTTTGGCAGTTTAACGGTTCGGCCGGCGGTATGTAAAATCCGTGTTGATTGTTATGCCGAGTGCATTTATCGTACTAGTTTTATAACAAATCGAACCGTTACCGAGCAAAAAGCCGTTATGATAGCACGGGAAATCTGGCTAGTGTCATTAATAAGAAATAAAGTTACAAGACGTATTTACCTCCTAAAACCTTACTGAAAATTTCAAATTACAAGTTGGCCATAGAGATAACGTATGAACTAGTTATGAACAATAATCACGTATTAAGGAGTGGGAATAAATGAGTATTATGAACAATGAGTGAATAAATGAGTGTTATGAACAATGAGTGGAAATGAGTGGACTAAGCATCGATACATACTAAGTCATTTAAGCATGAGTTTTTTAAGTTACATTATATAGCGTAAAGATCAAATACAAATTAGTCTACATGAGAAGTGAAGGAAGATTTTATTCTTTTATTTGTAATTTTTTTTCCATCTACTTGCATTATGTTTAATTGCAAAAAGTAAAAAAAAAAAAAAACACACACACACGCGCTTTACTTTAGTACTGCAAATACATGATTTTTTTAGATTATGAAACTAAAATGCGTGTTTGAAAATATGAGAAAAAAATTAAAAAAAAAAGTCTTTGCTTTTTAGGTTAAGACTCATCTGTACCAGAACCTTACTCATATAATAAATCTCTTAATACCAATGGGGTGGTGGCCAATTAGCAAAGACAAAACCTTTAAAACACGTAGGTTAATTGGGAATGGGAAGGGCTTGGATTCAAGTCCCACGGACAACAGGGAATTATAGAAATTAGCCGTTAAAAAAAATAAAACTCTTAATGAATTAATAACTAGCGGTAAGACCCGTGTGCAAACACGGGTCGTTTCTTAGAAAACCATGCATAACACATATTGACAGAAGATATAGATATGTGTATAGATATTTTACCAAAACGTGTTATTTATTATAGCTAAAGACAACTATATAAGTAAATATAAAAGATTTTAACAAACTTAATAAAAGATGTCTAACAAACTTAAAGTTTAGATTGTGCAAACACGAGTGGTTTCTTAGAAAACCATGCATAACAAATATAAACGATGATTATAGTTATATTTATATAGACTTATAAATAAAATAAATAAATAAGTCAGTCAGTAAATACTTAAAGTTTAGTGTATAAAAACATAAAGTTTAGATTCTGCTGAGTCTTGTTTTTCTTTCGTAAATGTCTGAAAAACCATTTTGATGATGTAATCTTCTTGGACCTTGTCTTCTTTTGTTAATTCATCCATCTGCTTTACTTTACTTCTTTGATAAAGGATGCTAGCATGTGGAGCAGTGGGTCTCCTGATTGGCATTTTTTGTTGTTTGACTGGAACCACTGCTTCCGGATAATCAGGCTTTTTAGGAGCAGTGGGATCTCTCTTTCTTAACTCTTCCAACTTTTTGTAGGTAGCAAACACCTTTTCTTCTTTCCACCTTGTAACCTGGTTTCTCGACCCATAATCAGCAGTTATCAGCTCTTCTTTCATTCTTTTCAGTTTCAAGGTCCTTTCTGATACATTTTTCTTGTAATTGGCCCAAACCGGAGGAGTTTGCTTTACGTTGTCTTGAATCATCTTTTGAATTCTTACTGTCTCCTCTTGCAGTTCACTGATGGTCCATTCTTTGTATTGATACTTTTCTGCCCTGTACTTCTTGTATGCTATTATGTATTCAAGATAGTAATTTCTCATGCTTTCATCCTATTTTTCTGATAATTTCTGACAAAAGACTTTTGAGAACTGCTCTAAAGTTCTAACTTTATTGAGCAGGTATTGATAATTTCTTTGAATCTCTTTGTCAGACTTTCCCTCTGTATCTCTTTTAGATATATCCTCTGCTTGTTGGGCCTTTATTTTGAGATATTCTTCTATATTTCTTGGCAAAGGATAACCTTGAACAGATGGGAGTTTCCTCTTTTCAGGATCATCTTCAGAGTAGAAGGATTTGATTTCCTCCCTGACTGCTGGAAGATCTAAAGGATATTGTACTCCTGCAGGGTCAATGGCAGTGTTTTGATTGAAGAGTTGAACTGAAGATAATGGAACAGGGTTTCGAATGGTGACAAGGGACTGTGGTTGTGTAGATGTTAGAGTTGGGGAAGTGTCATCTTCCACTACATTGTTTGTTATCTTTCTCCTTTTGTACTTTGGAGAAGTTGGTGGTGTATTTATGGGTTCAGTGGCAGAGATTGAAGTAGTTGGTATCTGATTAACACCTGTTGAAACAACTGGTTTTCCAACCACTGTGGTCACTACAACAGTTGATGTGTCAATTGTTGTTTTCTGCTTTTTGGCAGCTGGATTTTGTGATGGTGATATTGTTTTTGGTATGACAGTGGATTGACTGTGGGTTGATGTGGTAGTGATGGCAGTTGTTGAGATAACATCTGTTGAAACAACTGAAGTACCAACAACTGTTGATACAACATGAGTTTTAACATCTGTTGGTTTGGAGGTTTGATGACAGGAAATTTTGGGAATTTGAGGAGTTTGTTTGGTGGTTTTGGAAGGTGTGGTTTTGTGTTGACTTACTTTTCTGGTAGGCTGTCTTCTTTTAGGTTTAGAAGTACCCTAGTCTTCTTTTTCCATCAAAACTTTGTTCTCCTCCTCAAACCTTTTAGATGCTTTCATGTTTGCCTTTAATGCAGCAAATGCATTTTGAGACTTATCAACCTTTTTGGAACCATCTGGTCTTGGGATTTCTACCACTACTTTGGACATTCGATCTGGTGGCATGTATAAACCATCTTCTTTTCCCTTCTTCCCTATAGTTTTCTCCCACTTTTTGACCTCATCAGGATTTTCAACAAAGATGATTGAAGGAGGAGCAGTGCCAGTAGTTTCAAGCAGATGAGCTTTAATGGCTTTGATATCTGCTTGAGTATCTTTGTACCTAGCTTCCATGACATTTCTGACCATTTGTAGTTGAACTTCATGTTGTTGATCTGCATATTGTCTTTGTTTATGAAACAGAGATTGAAACAGATGCCATAGCTCAGCAGCAGATGGATCAGATGTTGCGGATGGTGCAGCAGTGGGTGTAGCCTTTTGAGCTTGTAACAACTGTTGCAGCATAGTTTTAATTTCTCCAACAGATGTGTCAAGTTTATCAACCCTCTCCGTCAATTCTTTGTAATTTAAACCATCACCCAAGTTAATGGGATCATCTGATTTCCCAACAGTAGTAGCTGCTCCACTTGAACTACTGACAGGAATTACTTGTAATTCCTACAGTGTAGCTTTCTCAACTGTTGGTGGGTTAACAGAGATAGAGACACCAGACTCAGTCACTTGTTGTGGTATATTCCCATTGACAGGTGATTGAGAAGAACCGATTTTTATCTGAGCTATATCAAGTGCATCCAACAGAGGTATTATTGATTGTGGTGTCCCTGTTGATACAACCTGATCCTTTTGAGAGGATGCAGGAGGAGTTTTAGGCTCAGGTTGAGATCTTTCTTCCATCTGTTGTGAGGAAGTAGCAGCAGTGGTTTCAGGTGACTTTTGTGTTGTCACAGGTGTTACCTCTGGGATCTCGTCTTCCAGAGTCACCTTTTTGGTGGGTTTGGAGTCTTTTGGAAAGTTTTCTTTTTGGCCTTTTTGGTGATTTTTTGTGTGGGTTTCACAGATGTGGTTGTCCTTCTGTGATCACCAGGAGCAGTGGGCTCAACAACAGGGGCCTGAGGAGCAGTTGTTACTGCTAAATTCTGCTCAGGTACCTCTGTTGTGGTTTTTAAAGGTTTTGACAGCCTTGTGAATGTTTCAGAAGTTAGACTGTTTATTTGAATAGGATTTCCTTGGATAAGCACATGTGCCTTATCCTTTGAAAATTTCTTTTGAAGATAAAAACTTAAAAACCTTGGAAATAATAAAAATGATTTTTTATTAACATTCTTAACCATATCATTGAAAATTTCCTGAGAGTAGTTAAAATTTTGTTCAGCCATGATAGCATAGCCCAAGTATTGAATTTTCAATGGTATTTCATTAAAAGCTGTTGTTTTATTTGACACACACATCAGAAGGGTATGGAATAAAAACCTCGGAGCAGGAGGAAAACTGCCCTTTTCTAAAGTATCCTTTTTCATTTCTCCTTCATACCCTCTCTCAGAGAAATCAGTTTGGTACTTTGTTTTTGGGAAAGAGCTTTTACCTGTAAGATCATTAATTTCAAAAACCTCTGAAATGGTTTGAGGTGTGATGACCACTGGAATTCCCCTTATTGATGAAGTAATAGCTAAAGTCTTTTTGTCCTTAGTTTCAAGCTTTACATTTTTCCAGAACTCTCGTTGGGTATCCACGTAGATGGTTTCATTGCAAGTCAACAAAGTTTTGTACTTCGAAGATGAAAGTGCATCAATCACGGAATGAAAACCTGTGTTTTTACTTGTTTTTGCAAGTGTACTCACGTAGTTATGACGGATTTTGAATGTCAGATCCATGATAAATAAAAGGTAGTTAAGAACGAAGGAAGAAGATGAGTGATTTGAGAGAATTTGATGAAAACTGCTTTTGAAAGGAATTTTGAATTCGACTCGACAGTCAAAACCTTGTTTGGGGTTTTGATCAGGGTTTTAAAGGTGGAAAAAGTTTATGCTGACGTGGCAGCAGTTACAAAAGATCTGACGGCTAAGTATTGTCCACGTGAGAACCTCTGATGAATAATGGATGACAGTTGTTAGGAAACCACTGATGAATCAATATCAGAAGTTTACAGTGCTGAAATGAAAACAGTAACTGACTATAACTATCAGTGGATAGACTATCAGTGAATTAAAACACTGACCTTTAACAACAGTCATTTTATAAACAGTGGTTCAAGCATGTTCCTTCTCCCAAAAAACAATATTTTAACCCATCAGTCGTTTCAATCCCCTTCAACCTCCACAAAACACTATTTTAACCCAACACTGGTTTTAAACCACCATTTTAACAAAACAGCGGTTTCAACCACAATTTTCTCAACAGTAGTTACAAACATTTGTTTTAATACATCTGTTGACCAAAGTCAACAGATGTATCAACCACTGTTTTATTTTCAAACATCTGTTCCCAATAACAGAGCTTTGATCATTTAAACATACATTTGCCAATATTACAAGCTTTTACACTCTCAAACCTAAATATTTATTTACTTAATTCAAATAACAAACATGGTTAATAATTTTAACAGAACTAATTATATAAAAACTACAAGTGTCAAACAACATACAAATTTCATCCATCTGCTAACCTAAGTCAACAGATGTATCAACAACTGTTTTATTTTGAAACATCTGTTCGCAATAAAAGAGCTTTGATCATTTAAACAGACCTTTGCAAATATTACAAGTTTTACATTCTCAAACATCAATATTCATTCAATAAAATTTTAACGCAGCAAATAACAGAGCTTTGATTAATAATTTTAACATAACTAATTATATATAAAATACAATTGTCAAAACAACAAATAGCATTCAATAAAATACAGGATCCTAATTCCTAATCAATTGGTGAAACCGTAGTCTCGATAAGTAAAGCTCCTTTCGGACCATTGACGTTGTCAACATGTTGGAGGTATTTCAGAAGTTCGTTGCTGAGATCAACTTCAATCATATCCCCCCCCAGATGCTTGTTATCAGCCATTTGTTATCTTCAATTATATTAGTCCTTCGGCGCCTATCTACATAATCAACTACACGAGGATTATTGAAAACAAACACCTTTATCCAGCCTTCTTCTTCATATCTGAGCAAATCAGTAGTTAGCTCAGCAGACTTTCCAATAACAATCATATGGAGCCTCTTTGCGATGGTCAAAAAATGCCCTTGGCAAGGATTGACTACAATACTCTCGAGAAAATGAAGCATTCTGAAAGTCTCACTTAGAACATCAAAAGCAACGATGTTCCTCTCACCTAGTGGATACCAATAATTTGAAACCATAAAATATATGGTTTTATCAGCATAAACTCATGTAGACAATGAATAACCACTTGAACCATAATTGTTTATGCTACCGAAATTTATTGTTCTCCATGACTCACAACGTCGTGAGTAAACACGAGCAGCAGTTACATTACGGTAACATCTGATGTTCAGCACTTTCAGATCATTGAACTGATCAACATAAATTCCACCAGTATTAGAGTTTCGATGATGATTGTAATTGAAGTAGTCATCACACAAAACCTTATAGCGCCTGGTAGTTGGATTCCAAAGAATCAACTGACAGCAAATCCCTTGATTGCAAACTAACAACAAACCATTAAATGACGATAGAATACGTAAGTTGCTAGGGTGGACATTGTTAGGAAAACTTAAGGTTTTGCTTCTAACAACATCCAAAGTACCAGCAACTATGTCGTCAATGACAATTGACGTGTCTTTAAAGGATAGTAGTTTCTTTTGTACTGAATCTCCTCTTCGGAGAGCATGCATCATCTGAAATGCGTTACTTGACAATTCGCTATAAAAATTCTTGGAAAGACATTTGAAATGGCCAATATCTTCTTCAGAGAGCCTTGTGAAAATCTCGTCAACAATCACTTGAAACCCAATTTTTTCCATTCTGAAGAGAGCCTTGTGAAAATCTCATCAACAAACTTTTGAAGATGATTGAGTAGATGGATGAAAACGCTAATGATCAAAACCACTGCCCAATGTATTTTATATACCCAATGAAGGCGGTTATGACTAAAGAATATGATGCGACAGTCGTTAGGCTTTTAATGCATTTACATGGGAAAAATATAAAACTAAACACGTTATTATAATTAAAAATAACCTATTCATTTACCTATAAGACACCTTTAACATAAGAAAGAAGTGATTGAGTGACGTGCATTAATTGCAAAGTACATATCCCAAGGCATTTTGAATTTGAAATTACCGGCAATTTCAAAACCACTGCTATGGTATATGTTTACCAAAGGAAACATCTGCTAAGTTATACTTTCTTAGCTATGGGCAGTAGTTTACCCTCTTGAATGTGGGCCAGACCTTTGACATTTAAATATAGAGCAGTAGTTTGAAATTAAATGTATTTTAACTAAGATAAAAAAATCTCAGAAGCATAAAAATTGACACATCAGCAATCATCATTTAGTCATAACTCAAATAAAAAATCTATTCATTTGGAATACACGGATATTGCGAACATCTGTTTAAGCCTCTCTTGTTTCCAACAGTAGCAAGTCAATCAGATGTTGGCAACAACAGATGATAGCAATTAACAACAGTATCAAGTTCTACAGCCGTTAGATCAGCAGATGCTGATTTAGAGCAGATGTTCTCTATACACTAACAAAAATTGATAAAATATCAACATAATCTAATTAAACTCAGAAACAATTTCACTTATACATCAAAAGTACCAATCTGCAATAATCAGATGATAATAAAAATTAGATAATAATAGTAATTTAGCTTAAAATTACACCAAACTTTAAAATCTAACAACACCACCAAGAAATTTACGAACCTAACAGCAAAAATTTAGTGCTTTTAGCTACAAATTTAGTGCTTTTAGCTTTAAACTCCATCAGTGTATATCTTCAACAATCGCCATGAACTCGATGGAAGTACTCAATCCTTCAACATCAGGTTTCTAGAAACCTGATCTCTCGTGAACAGATCAAGATGTAGCAGTAGAAGATCCTTTCTTGCATTTAGTAGGAACAACTAGGATTAGACTTAAATATAAACCAAGAATTAAAGTATATCACTTGAAAATTAAGGATTCAAAATTTTAAAACTGGAGTAGCAAAAAACACATAATTTACACGAATTTGAAACAATGACACTGCAAACAACTGTAAAACAATCATCATCATCTGCAGGAAAGACTATTACTCTAGTAAGATAAAATCTTATCTTATAGCAGTAGCAGATCCTTTCTTGTGTTTAGTGAGAACTATTGCCGGTTCTACATCATCATCATCTACCCAAAATCATATATATAATCATCATTTAAATGTACATTATTAATAATCTTTCTTTGTGTTTAATTTAACTTTATGCTTCTTTTAATACAAACCTATAATAACCCTCTGGCTCCCGAAAAAGACATTGTATGGACTGGATTAAAAGGATCGGGTGAGTAGGTTCACGATTCGACTTTGATCGTTATGGACAATCTTCTCTATATCTATAAAGGACCAGAAATCGCAGCAGATCGTATGAATTTCAAACAACTGTGTTTAGACTGAAATATAAAGCGAGAATTAGAGTATATCACTTGAAAATTAAGAATTCAAAATTTCAAAACTGAAGTAGCAAAAAACACATACTTTAAACGATGTTGAAACAATGACACTGGAAACAACCGTAGAACAATCATCATCATCTGCATATGATCATTCACAATCATCATTTAGTCATAACTCAGATAACAAAACTTTAGTAAAAATCAAAAAGAAAAACAAACATAATCATATATATCACATTACCATGATCAAGGCAAACCACATATTCCCAAAATTTTTTCTGAAAGTGGGACAGAAAGAGCTTCAGATTTCTATTATCCTTTATGAACAAATGCCAAGTATTGAGAAGAAGGGATTTGAGGGAGAGATACATTAGAAATGTGGTTTGAAAATACAAAAGTAGAGAACACGTTTATATAAGAAGATAATTGATAGAAGTGAGTGAGTGACGCACATTAATTGAAAATTACATATCCCCATGCATTTTGAATATCAAATTACCCGCAATATCAAAACAGCTGCTGCTAGGTATACATTTGCCAAAGGCAGCATCTGCTACTTTCTTATAGAAGAGCAGTGGTTTACCCTTTGTAATGTGGGCCAGACCATTTAAATACACAAGACAGTGGTCTGAAATCAATTTAAAGTGATTTATATATTAGGCTTTATGATGTAATAATGAGATAAGAAAAGCCTTGTTGGACACCCCCTCCTGCTGACACATCAGCTTTTCTTATGTCACTTGGATTTCTCTTTTATAGAAAGTATAGATATGGCCCGCTCATATTTAATTAGACTTGCTACTGTTTAGATTATATATCTTTCATAAATACAATTAAAAAAAAATCTTTTACTTTTTAGGTTATGACTCATCTGTACCAGAACCTTACTCATATAATAAAACTATTAATACCAATAGGGTGGTGGTCCATTGATAAAGAAAAAACCTTTAAAATACTTAGGTTAATTGGGAAGGGGAAGAGTTTGGGTTCAAGTCCCACAGACAGAGGATTAAAGAAATTAGCCGTTAAAAAAATTAAACTATTAATGAATTTACAATATGGCTCGCTCATATTTAATTAGACTTACTATTTAGATTCTATATTTTTCATAAGTTATTTTTTTGTCCCAACCACGTTATGACAAGTGTCTTACTCATAACTTTTATAATATGATATTTCTAGAACTTTGAACGCACTGTTGCGACGGGTTTATTTTTTATTTAAGTTTCAATGCAAGTTTCGTTCAAAATGGAGTAGTTCATGATAATGTACTGTCGTAACCTCCGCCCCCTATTTGTCCCGGGAACGGACGGCCGCGAGAATCAGTTTTGGTGGTATCGGTGTTTATCAATTTGGCAGTGGAAATTACATCAGGACCGTAGTTAGGAAATATTTTATCAGAGTAAAACACCACGCTTTTATAATATTAAACACATGGGAAAATCCCATGTTTCAAGTACACACATTTTTATAGGAATAAAACCCTATTCTATTTAATAAAACATCTTCTTTATTTAGGTAACTTTTATAGCCACTTTTCCAAGCCTTCAGTGCTGTCCAGCTGGCTTCTAGTTGGCTTTCGCATTTTGTTACCTGAAACACATTTAAAAACATTTTCTCAAGGGGTAATACTGGTGAGTGAATCCCAGTTTAATCAAGAAGATTTTTATCAATTTTCACAGTATTGAGAGCGATTATAATGTTTACATCTACACAATTACTCATTCAGTACTGTCAGTCCTGAATGGGGGTCATATTACACATTGGCTAACTCTTTGTCCAATGGTAACGTATTCCACATTTTGTATACAAAACCCCAACATACCAGCAGTAATTGAAGAATTACAAAGACTCAATCACTGCTTAATCACATTGTAAAATATTTAAGGTTTTTGTAAAAACAGTTTACAAAAAGGAGATTACTCACATTGCTGTCTAAGGGTTTTCCTTTAGGATTTCCTGGTGATTATCTATAAATTAAACAAATGCACACGCGTTAGTATAATAACCCAATATTTACATTAGTAATACCCTCCCCGAGACGGCATTCCAACGACTACGTCGGGCATAACCACGACAGCCTTTACGGAACCTTGGATCAATCGGGCAGCATATCTAATACGTAACCGGGGTTATGATACTTACAACGAGGCAGAACTTCGTTATTTAGGGGGGGTATTATGCCCGAGAATAGTTTATACTATAAGAAAATTCGAGAGAGAAAAGTGTGTGGGCGATTTCGACTGAACAACCGATGGCCTCTATTTATAGGGCCTGATTTTGGTTTTGTCGCGCCCCGCATAGGTGTCCTCCAGGGGCTTCGCGGCCCGCGAGGCCAGCTAGGGTAGGCCCTAACTTGGCTGACTCGGCCACTAGGCTCGCCACGATTGGTGCCACATGGCGGCTCAGGGGCTCGCCTGACCTCCTAGCTGTCGCAGCCCGCGTAGGTTACCGCCTACACGTTCGCGGCCCGCAAGCGAGGTTAAAATTTTGTTTTTATTTAATTTTTAATTATATAGGGTATTTAGGGCTCGGTTTTCTTATACGGGGTGTATTTTAAGACATATAGGGACACTTTAAATATTTTTAGGGTGTCGGAATATTTTAGGGTTGTTATATCCTCCCCACCTTGTTTTAGAGCTCGTCCTCGAGATTTACTGGAACAGGTGTGGGTATTTCCTTTGCATTTCTGATTCAGGCTCCCAAGTGTACTCTAGTCCTCTTTTGGAGTCCCATTTTACTTTGACCAGAACTAATCTCTTGTGCTTGAGGTTCTTAACTTTCATGTCTTCAATCTGTAGAGGCTTTTCTACAAATTTAAGATGTTCATTTACCTCTATATCCTTAAGAGGTATTACTAGTGATTCATCAGCTAAGCATTTCTTGAGATTAGATACATGAAATACATCATGTATTCCTGCCATTTCCTCTGGCAATTGTAGCTTGATAGGCTACAGGTCCTATTCTTCTAATAATCTCAAAAGGTCCAACATACCTGGGGCTTAACTTTCCCCTTTTGATGAATCTTACCACTCCTTTCCAAGGAGAGACTTTTAATAATACTTTATCTCCTACCTGAAATTCCAATGGTTTTCGTCTATTATCGGCATAACTCTTTTGTCGGTCACGTGCTGCTTTCAGTCGTTCCTTGACTTGGATAATCTTGTCGGTTGTTTCTTGCACTATCTCAGGTCCAGATAGTTGCTTTTCTCCAATTTCTGCCCAACAGACTGGCGTTCGACATTTTCGTCCATAAAGTGCTTCGAATGGTGCAACATTGATACTGCTGTGATAGCTGTTATTATAAGAAAATTCTATTAATGGTAAGTGATCGTCCCAATTACCTCCGAAATCAATTACACAAGCTCTAAGCATGTCTTCCATCGTCTAAATTGTCCTTTCGCTTTGTCCGTCCATTTGAGGATGATAAGTTGTGCTTAGATTTAGCTTGGTTCCCATTGCTTTTTGGAAACTTGTCCAAAAATGAGAGGTAAAACGGTTATCCCTATCAGAAACAATTGATAAAGGAATTCCATGTAAATCGACTGGATAACCTTCTACGGACAGAGTGGTGGGTGCTACTGTCTTATCTTATCCCTTCTTCTTTTACCCCGCTGGTAACTATTTCATTTACATACAACTTAGCTAACTGTTCCATACTGAAAGTTTCCTTCATTGGTAGGAAATGTGCTGACTTAGTTAGCCTGTCTACAATCACCCAGATTGTATCATTACCTTTTCTTGTTTTAGGTAATTTGGTAACAAAATCCATTGTTATCAATTCCCATTTCCATACTGGCATTTCTAACTGCTGCAACAATCCTGAGGGTTTCTGATGTTCGGCTTTGACTTGGGAACATGTTAAACACTTAGAAACATAAGCTGCTATATCCTTTTTCATTCCTACCAACCAAAAATTCATTCTTAAATCTTGATACATCTTACCACTTCCAGGATGCATCGTATACTTAGACTTATGGGCTTCTTCTAATATATGGTGGCGTAGGTTTCCTAATTTAGGTATCCACATTCTTTTCTTATGGAATCTCCAAATTCCATCGGTTCCTTGTTCTAATTCCTTAATCATTCCCTTCAACTTTTCAGTATCATCCTTGATTACTGATTCTTGTGCTTTTCTAATTTGCTCATTTAAATCTATCTATAGATTTAATTTAAGAGAACGTACTCTTTTTGACTTTTCATGATACTTTCGACTTAACGCATCAGCTACTACATTAGCTTTTCCTGCATGATAGTGGATATTACAATCACAATCACTAAGTATCTCCATCCAGCGTCTTTGTCTCATATTTAATTCCTTCTGCCCAAAAACATACCTTAAACTCTTATGATCAGTGAAAATGGTAAACTTACTACCGTAAAGGTAATGTCTCCAAATCTTTAGGGCAAAAATTATAGCTCCTAATTCCAAATCATGGGTTGAATAATTTTCTTCATGATTCCTAAGTTGTCTAGAGGCGTAGGCTATAACCTTTTGTCATTGCATTAACACACATCCATAACCTAACTTAGAAACGTCACAATAGACTACAAAGTCTTCAGTTCCTTCTGGTAACGCTAGTATAGGTGCATTGATTAGTCTTTGCTTAAGAATTCTAAAGGCTTCTTCCTGTTTTAGTCCCCATTCAAACTTAACAGATTTACAGGTTAGTTTAGTTAGGGGAATGGCTATTCTAGAAAAATCTCGAATAAATCTTCTATAATAACCGGCCAATCCTAAGAAACTTCTAACATCGGTTGGAGTCTCAGGGGTTTTCCATTTAGTAATCGCCTCGATCTTGGTGGGATCCACATGAATTCCTTCATGATTGACTAGATGTCCAAGAAACTGTACCTGTTCTAACCAGAACTCGCACTTTGAAAACTTTGCATAAAGCTTTTCTTTTCTCAATAAACTTAAAAGTGTGTGTAAATGCTTTGCATGCTCCTCTTTACTCTTGGAGTAAATGAGAATATCATCTATAAAGACAATTATGAATTTATCCAAATATGGCTTACATATTCGGTTCATCATGTCCATAAATGCGGCTGGGGCATTGGTTAGACCAAATGGCATGACAGTAAACTCATAATGGCCATACCTTGTTCTAAAAGCGGTCTTAGCAATGTCTTCTTCCTGTACTTTTAATTGATGATATCCTGACCGTAAATCGATTTTTGAGAAATATCGAGCTCCTTGCAACTGATCGAACAGATCATCGATTCTTGGTAATGGATACCGATTCTTAATCGTGACCTTGTTCAATTCACGGTAGTCAATGCACATACACATCGATCCGTCTTTCTTTTTAACGAACAAAATCGGTGCTCCCCACGGTGATGAACTTGGCTGTATGAATCCTTTTTTCCAACAATTCGTCTAATTGTTTCTTCAGTTCCTTCATTTCTGCAGGTGCCAAACGTTAAGGTGCTTTGGCAATCGGTGCTGTTCCTAGTAGCAGGTGGATTCTGAATTCAACTTTTCTGTCTGGCGGTAGTCCTGGTAATTCTTCTGGAAATACATCTGAAAACTGAGATACTACTGGAATATCTTTCAGTTCTTTTCCTTTAGTGTTAGTGATTATAGAAATCAAATACACTAATGATCCTTTTCTTACATAACCTGCTGTTTTCATCAAAGAGATGAATTTTATGGATCTAGACGGTTTATCTCCATTTATTGTGATCTTTTCGCCCCTTGGTGAATTTATATGAATCGACTTTTGATCATATAAAATATTGGCTTTATTGGCTATTAACCAATCCATTCCTAATACAACATCAAATCCTGCCAGATTCATTGGATAAAGGTTTGCAATAAATTTTTAATTTAAAAATTCTATTCTTGCTCCCTTCAAGATTTCAGAAATCTTGATGGCTTCTCCATTTACTGTTTGTACTAGATATTCTTGTGGGAGTTTAGTTAATGGTTGGTTAAGAAGTTTGCAAAATAAAGTATTAATAAAACTTTGGTTCGCACCAGAGTCAAATAATACTTTAGCAAAAACATCATTAACTAAAAACGTACCGGCGATCACATCCGGGATCATTTTGGCTTCTTCTGTAGTCAAAACAAATGCCCTAGCATTTTTAGTATTCTTGTTGTTCATGCTGGATGTAACGCCCAGCGTCCCTAAACTTTAGGATTTTGTCAAGATTAGTCCCTGAAGTTTGTCTATTTGACATTTTAAACCCTGATCTATGTGGAAGTCTATGTTATATACTTGAAATGCCTAAATCTACGTGTGGAATGCCTATATGTTTGGAATGCCTATGTCTATAGACTTGGAATGCCTAACTCTATATTTGAAATGTCTAAATCTATATTGGAATGTCTAAATATGTTGGAATGTCTAAATTTATGATGGAACGCCTAAATCTATGATTGTAATATCTAAATCTATTTGGTGCTTGACTCTTTAGACTCGTGAAACTTGATTCTTGGTTGAACGAGATACTAGAGCCTTGTCACTGGCAGAATCTATTACTCTTTGGAACTTTTGATGTTTATGATGTAATCTAGTTATCTTATAATACGCAAATGCTTAGTCTAACTCGCAAAACGAATCAAAGACAGGAACGCGGAAAGATTGGATTGGCGAGAGTGGCAACCCTATCGGATTGCCACCCTATCGGATGGCCACCCTATCGGATAACCACCCTATCCAAGCCAAACCTCCTCAAGTCCCTTCCACACTATAAATAGGCCTGTCACATCACTTTATTCCCTGATGTGACAGCCCTGTTCGACCAGACGCACGCACACTACATTTTCTCCATTTCCTTGGCGATTTCGGTACGTTTCAAGCTAGATTCTAGTACTTTCTCGATCTACACCTCATCCTCTATGTGATTCACCTTTGAAATCACACTTTTCACCGTGAAATCTCTCAAATCTGAGATCTTAAGGATGATGTTATCATGGTGGTTTGTACAAACTGTCATATGAGGTCATCCTTGGTGAGATCTAGCTAAGATCTAAGGGATTCCATGTATTTATCACTAATTTCAACCGAAATCTAAGTATTTTCATGATAAAACTTAAGTTTCTTCGTCTTTTCCTTCAACTTTTGCTCTAAATGGTGAGATCCGGTCCTGAACGGACTATGGACTTGATTATTAGTCTAGAGTCGGCTTAAGGATGGATTTCCACCGGAGAATGATGGCCGGAAAACGGAGTTGGACATAAACTTCATCACAGACAGTTACTGATCGGACTGGGGTGGTTCCCACCCGACCAGAACGGTTGTGCGACAATGAGTTTACCATTGTCACAACACGTACCATGCCGTGATCGTTAAACTTCGGATGACCACCCTATCGGATGGCCACCCTATCGAATGACTACCCCTATCGGATGGCCACCCTATCGGATGACCATCCTATCGGATGGCCACCCTATCAGATGACCACCCTATCGGATGGCCACTCTATCGAATGGCCACCCTATCGGATGGCCACCCTATCGGATGGCCACTCTATCGGATGACCACCCTATCGGACAGCCATCCGATCCAATGACAGTTTCCAACACCTTGCGTAATCTCGTTATTCTGCTCGACTCTTATCCTGTTTTAATCTAATCAGGCTTATTCTAAAAGAGCCCCCTTTGATCCAATAACAGTTGCGACTATTAAGCAATCACTGTGAGTATACTCGATCCCCTTTTTACTTTTAAACTTTGGGGTGTAACATGTATTCTATATAAACTTGAATCGTTTTGAAGTCTAAACTCTATCATATGTGTATGTGAAAACTTGTGCATTCAAGTATTCTATTTTGTGCTAGGTGACGTTTAATCCAGGGTGTGTAGTTCCGCCTATAGTAGCGCTCTAGGGGGTGCACCTCTCCCATTATTCTCAGGGGGTATTGTTAGGAGGATTCTAGTTAACCTTGAGTCTTGGGTAAACACTAAAGCATTGGGATACTTGCGCTATCACTGCGTGGACTGTGACACTAGCACGGTTGAAACTATTTTTATTGCTTACATTGTGGATATGAGTTGTTTTTAACCTATTATTCTATTATCAAACTTGTATACTCACCAATACTTTTGTATTGATATTTTAATACATGTTGCAGGCTAATAGGCTGCTTTGGAATGCATGGAAATCAAGCTAGGAGATGCTTAGAAACGTCGCCTAGTTAATTTAGACATTTTGGAATATTTGAAACAATGTTGTTATGTTTGATGCTTCACATTTGTGATGGTTGTTTTAGACAATTGCTATGAAATTTATTAATGTCTATCGAAATATTTAGTGTTATGGAATTCTCATGAGCAATCTGAAAGCTTAGTGCTCACACCCCAATGTTTCTGCCATCGGTTGGGGTGTGACAGATTGGTATCAGAGCCATAACTATAGGAAATTAGGATAACTAGAAATACTTGCCCTAGTCTATAATTCGAGGAACTTTGACTCTTATCCGTTGTTTAAGACTTATGCATTCTACTGTATCTACTTCCTAGCAGCACAGACATTCCTGTTAAACTTACATGTGTTTCCTAAGGCTAACATAATATACACCTTATAACACTGTTATCCAGTGTTTGTATTCTTGCACGAAATTTGCCCTCAAGTCAGGAGTGACATCCAAACCTTGATGGAAATCTCCATATTATCCTAGTCGGTCTTGTCTACGGATAAGAACCAACGCTATTAGGGTACGAAGTTGTCAAGTCAGAGGTGAAACTCATACCTTGGTAACTAAGTCCCACTCCTTGATTTTTAAGTCTCGCCAAAGTCTCGTGACTTCCGATCAATTGGGTACGTGAAATGACTAAAAGGACGAATATCGAAGGCCTAACATCAATGACGTATTGGTCTAAGTAAGTTAAGACGCGATACTCCAATTCGAACGGGGCTCGAATCACCTTGGTTAGTCACCGTTCCCCTACTCGGAACAATATTATGTTTTATAAGCCTATCGTTTTATGTTATCTCGATTTTATGTATGTGGTTTTTAAACTCGATTCTTCGTTCATTTTGGTATGCTTTTACACGAATCACACGTGTGTCCGCAATCTAAAACGTTAATATTAATATCAGATCGAACTAAATTTATGAAGCCTTATTCTATGTGGTAATCTTAATTGACTATTACGTTATGATGTCTTGTGGGTATGAAACACTAAGATGGCATGGAAATACGAGACAGAAGTGGTATGTCCGAAGCATGGTGGATACGCCGCTGGTACTTCCTATATATAAGTGCTTCCGGCATGTTACCAACTTTCGTACCAAGTGCCATACGAGATTAGTGTTTGCAGACCAGTGTGGAAAGTCTATGAAATCTATGAAAAGTCTATGTAATCTATGGATAGCCTTTGCAATCTATGAGCAGACTATGTAATCTATGGAAATTCTACTCGTGCAATCCATGAAAAGTCAATGTGATTCATGTGAACTCTTAAGCTATTCGTGTAGTATATGGGAAAGTCTACGTGTGAACTATGTGCACTCTAGTTGATCTATGTTAATCTATCAAGTAATCTATGCTAATCTATTGAGGTACCCTATGTTAATCTATCGAATTAATCAATGGTAATCTATGTGAAAACTATCTGAGCAATCTATGAGTATATGATGATGATGATGATGAGTGAATTGTACGTTGGTAATTGCGACACGTAACATGATACCGAGTACCAGGCAAGGCGAGATGTCCGAAGCGTGGTGGATATGCCGCTGGTACTTCCTATATATAAGCATTTTTGGCATGTTGACCAAACTTCGTACAACGTGCCATGTGAAGGTCGTGAGTTTGTGGTGTGAATTCTAGATTCTTAAATCTATCGTATGTGCAAATCCTTATTGTGAGATTCGTAATCTAGACTCATACGATCCTCTTGTTGGATCTGTAGATGTCGTCTCGAAAGCTATCCGACACTCTCAGGAAATCCAGGGAGAAGTCTCAGAAAAAGATGATGTCATTCATGGCTGACCAAATTGCTCGAGTCGTGCCAAAGATCGTGTCTGAGCTCCAAGGATCAAACACCCCTCCATCTTCTGTCGACTCTAAGACGGAGAAGTCAATGTCTGCAAAGTTCAACTATAAGCATTTCGTCTCATGCAACCCTAAGTCTTTCACGGGCAGTGATGGAGTGACCATGATGCTTGAGTGGTTCGACAGCATCGAGGTTACTTTCATCAACAGCGAGTGCCCGGAGCATTTGAAAACTAGGAGCGCAACGGGAATGTTTCAAGGCAGAGCACTGGAGTGGTGGACTAATGAGAGGAACAGTCGTACTAATGAAGAAGCCTATGCTCTTCCATGGGCTGAGGTGCGAGAATTAATGATGCTTGAATTCTGCCCTCCCCATGAACAACTCAAGCTCGAAGAAGAGTTCTGGCATTTGAAGCAAGTTGGTGATGACAACCTGGCGTATACCACCCATTCAAACAGTTGAGCTTGATCGTCCCTCACTTGGTTTCGACTCCTAAGCGGATGATAACCAAGTACATCAACGGCCTACCATCCGCTATGCGTGATTCCATTGAAGTAACTCAGCTAGAAACTATTGAGAAAGTCTACCGTCTTGCAGCTAGCCTCAACAACAATCGTGTGCGTAATAAGCAGTTTGCTACTCCTGCTACCTCCAAGTCTGCAAACCAAGTTACCCAGCAGCCCAGTGGCAGCAAGAACAAGAAAAGGAAATCTCAGGGCTCCGGATGTAATGCTATTACTCCTGCTGCAAACCCTGCTGCTAAACCTGCTCCTGCTACTGCTGCTGCTAACCCTGCTGCTCCTGAAGCAAAGAAGCAATACACTGGGTCTTATCCCAAGTGTACAACCTGCAACTTTCATCATCCTACTGCATCAGCATGCCGATTGTGCACAAATTGTAACCGCTATAGTCACACGGCTCCATACTGTCGTCAAGCTAATCCTACACCAATTCAGCAAGTCCCAGTTCAAGCAGCTCAAGCAGCACTTCCAGCTCCTCCGCAGAACCCAGGTCCCGTAAATGTCGTTCGTGCATGTTTCCAGTGTGGAGATACTACTCATCTCCGTAATCGTTGCCCCCAGCTGAACCAAGATCAACAAGCAGCCGCTCGTGCACGAGCGTTCAATCTTAATGCGAATCAAGCTCGCAACAACAACACCGTGGTGAATGGTATGTTTCTCGTTAATAACTTTTACACTTCGATCCTATTTGATACTGGTGCCGATAAGAGCTTTGTGTCCGTGGAATTTGAGTCCTTGATAAATTGTACACGCTCCAAGTTACCTGAGTCGTTCTCTGTTGAGGTCGCCAATGGCAAGTCTATTCTTGTTAATTCTATCGTTCGTGATTGTTTCTTCACTCTTAACGATCACGTATTTTCTATTGATCTCACACCCATGCGTTTGGGTAGTTTTGATGTTATCATCGGTATGGATTGGTTGCACAAGAACCATGCCGAGATTGTTTGCCACGATAAGCTTGTTCGTCTACCCCTACCGTCTGGTGATATTCTAAATGTCTATGGAGACCGACCTTCAAAAGGACTTAGGCTGATGTCATGCACACAAGCGAACAGAAGTTTACGTAAACAGAACCCTGCCTTTTTGTCCCACGTGGTGGAACAAAAGAGCAAGGGGAAGAACATAAACAACGTTCCAGTTGTGTGTGATTTCCCTTATGTCTTTCCGGAGGATCTACCTGGTCTTACTCCTCCTAGATCCGTCGACTTTCGTATTGATCTCGTACCTGGTGCGACTCCTGTCGCCAGGGCTCCCTATCGTCTTGCACCTTCCGAGATGCAAGAGTTATCTAGTCAACTGCAAGAATTACTCGATAAGGGTTTCATTCATCCAAGTACCTCCTCGTGGGGTGCTCCCATTTTATTTGTCAAGAAGAAGGATGGTTCGTTCCGTATGTGTATCGACTACCGTGAACTTAATAAGCTTACCGTGAAGAATCGTTACCCTCTACCTCGCATTGATGATTTGTTTGACCAACTACAAGGCGCGTCCTGCTTTTCTAAGATCGACCTTCGATCTGGATATCATCAACTACATGTCCTCAAAGATGATATTCCTATAACTGCATTTCGTACTCGGTATGGGCACTACGAGTTCGTAGTCATGCCTTTTGGCTTGACCAACGCACCTGCAGTGTTCATGGACCTTATGAACCGTGTTTGTAAACCTTATTTGGATCATTTCGTTGTATCTTTATTGACGATATCCTTATTTATTCTAAGTCTAGAGCTGATCATGCTCTTCATTTACGTCTTATGCTCGAACTTCTGTGTGGTGAACGTCTGTATGCTAAATTTTCTAAATGTGAATTTTGGATTGATGAAGTGCAATTTCTTGGTCATATTGTTAGTAGTCAGGGTATTCATGTTGACCTTTCTAAGATTGAGATAGTCAAGAATTGGAGTACGCCTAAGTTCGTATCTGAAATACGTTCCTTTTTGGGATTGGCGGGTTATTACCGCCGGTTCATCGCAGATTTTTCTAAAATCGCTGTTCCTCTTACTACTCTGACCCAAAAGGAGAAACCTTTTGTTTGGGGTCCCGAACAAGAGGAATCCTTTCAAACCCTTAAGAGCCTTTTGTGTAACGCTCCTGTTTTAACCTTGCCCGATGGGAATGACGATTTTATGGTGTATTGTGATGCCTCGAACCGTGGCTTGGGCTGTGTGCTCATGCAGCGGGACAAGGTCATTGCTTACGCATCTCGCCAACTCAAGGTGCATGAGAAAAACTACACTACTCATGATCTAGAGCTTGGTGCGGTTGTTTTTGCGTTAAAGATCTGGCGACACTACCTTTATGGTACCAAGTGTGTGGTCTTCACTGACCATAGGAGTCTTCAACATATCTTCGACCAAAAAGAACTGAACATGCGACAGAGACGTTGGGTGGAACTACTTAACGACTACGACTGCGAAATTCGTTATCACCCTGGCAAGGCGAATGTAGTGGCCGACGCTCTTAGTCGTAAGACTTATGTCAAGGCTATTCGTATATCTAGTGATTTGCATGCTTGTATTTGTGAGGCTCAGTGTTCGTCTGCCAATGAAGGAAGTCTATCCGTTGAAGTTCTTGGTGCTAACGTTAATCAGCTCGAAACTAAATCTGATGGTCTTCAATATTATCTAAATCGCATCTGGGTGCCGGATCGCGATAATCTATGTGAGCTCATTATGAATGACGCTCACAAATCCCGTTACTCTATTCATCCAGGCGCTGATAAGATGTACTAGGATCTACGTATGACTTATTGGTGGCCTGGCATGAAGAGGGACATTGTTGTGTATGTCTCAAAATGCCTCACCTGTCTGAAGGTGAAAGCTGAACATCAGAGTCCCTCTGGACTTTTAGAGCAACCTAAAATCCCCGTGTGGAAGTGGGATAGTCTTGCTATGGACTTTATTACTAAGTTACTCCGTACACCTGTCGGTCATGACAGTATTTGGGTGATTATTGACCGTTTGACTAAATCAGCCCACTTTCTTCCTATACGCGAAGATTATAAAGTGGAGAAACTTTCTAGGATCTATACCGATGAGATTATATGCCATCATGGCATTCCTCTTGACATAATCTCTGACCGTGATGGTCATTTTACTTCACGTCCTTTGGCAAACATTTCAGTTCGCTATGGGTTCGCACTTGAATCTTAGCACGGCCTTCCATCCTCAGACGGACCGAGCGTACTATTCAGACCCTGGAGGACATGCTCCGTTCTTGTGTCATCGACTTTGGTGGTAACTGGGATGTACATTTACCATTGATAGAATTCTCGTACAACAATAGCTACCATTCCAGTATCCAGATGGCTCCTTTCGAAGCTCTGTACGGACGGAAATGCCGATCTTCTCTTAGTTGGCATGAGGTTGGGGAGAAGCAGTTAACTGGCCCTGAGATTATTCAAGAAACAACGGATAAGATTCTTCAGATCCGTGATAACTTGATTAAGGCTAGGAGCAGATAAAAGAGCTATGCTGATAGAAGGCGCAAGCCTTTTGGAATTTGCGGTTGGTGACCGAGTTCTACTCAAGGTATCTCCCCGGAAGGGAGTGGTTCGTTTTGGTAAGAAGGGAAAGCTCGCTCCTCGCTATGTAGGTCCTTTCGTGATACTTGAAAGGATTGGCAAGGTGGCGTACAAACTCGATCTGCCACAAGAACTAAACAATGTGCACCCGGTGTTCCACGTGTCTAACCTACGTAAATGCCTTGCCGACGAGGAACTATAGGTTCCCCTTGAAGACTTGCAAATAAATGAAGTCGTTCAATTTATGGAGAAACCAGTCGAAATCATGGACCAAGCTATCAAGCGTCTGAGGCGCAGCAAAATTCCCATTATTAAGGTTCGATGGGAAGGAAAGCGTGGTGCCGAATTCACTTGAGAGTTGAAAAGTGATATGAAGGCCAAGTATCCGCAGCTCTTCGAGCAGTCTTCATCTAAGATTTCGGGGACGAAATCTCCTAAAGGAGGGGAGACTGTAACGCCCAGCGTCCCTAAACTTTAGGATTTTGTCAAGATTAGTCCCGGAAGTTTGTCTATTTGACATTTAAACCCTGATCTATGTGGAAGTCTATGTTATATACTTGAAATGCCTAAATCTACGTGTGGAATGCCTATATTTTTGGAATGCCTATGTCTATATACTAGGAATGCCTAACTCTATATTTGAAATGTCTAAATCGATATTGGAATGTCTAAATCAATGTTGGAATATCTAAATCTATGATGGAATGCCTAAATCTATGATTGTAATATCTAAATCTATTTGGTGCTTGACTCTTTAGACTCGTGAAACTTGATTCTTGGTTGAACGAGATACTAGAGCCTTGTCACTGGTGGAATCTATTACTCTTTGGAACTTTTGATGTTTATGATGTAATCTAGTTATCTTATAATACGCAAACGCTTTGTCTAACTCGCAAAACGAATCAAAGACGGGAACGCGGAAAGATTGGATTGGCCAGAGTGGCAACCCTATCGGATTGCCACCCTATCGGATGCCCACCCTATCCAAGCCAAACCGCCTCAACTCCCTTCCACACTTTAAATAGGCCTATCACATCACTTTATTCCCTGATGTGACAACCCTGTTCGACAAGACGCACGCACACTACATTTTCTCCATTTCCTTGGCGATTTCGGTACGTTTCAAGCTAGATTCTTGTACTTTCTCGATCTATACCTCATCCTCTACGTGATTCACCTTTGAAATCACACTTTTCACCGTGAAATCTCTCAGATCTGAGATCTTAAGGATGATGCCATCATGGTGGTTTGTACAAACTGTCATATGAGGTCATCCTTGGTGAGATCTAGCTAAGATCTAAGGGATTCCATGTATTTATCACTAAATCCAACCTAAATCTAAGTATTTTCATGATAAAACTTAAGTTTCTTCGTCTTCTCCTTCAACTTTTGCTCTAAATGGTGAGATCCGGTCCTGAACGGACTATAGACTTGATTATTAGTCTAGATTCGGCTTAAGGATGGATTTCCACCAGAGAATGATGGCCGAAAAACGGAGTTGGACATAAACGTTATCACGGACAGTAACTGATCGGACTGGGGTGGTTCCCACCTGACCAGAACGGCTGTGCGACGATGAGTTTACCATTGTCACAACACATATCATGCCGTCATCGTTAAACTTAGGATGGCTACCCTATCGGTTGACCATCCTATCGGATGGCCACCCTATCGGATGGTATCAAATGGCCACCCTATCAGATGGCCACCCTATCGGATGACCACCCTATCGGATGACCACCCTATCGGATGGCCACCCTATCGGACAGTCATCCGATCCAATGACAGTTTCCAACACCTTGCGTAATCTCGTTATTTTACCCGACTCGTATCCTGTTGTAATCTAATCAGGCTTATTCTAAAAGAGCTCCCTTTGATCCAATAACAGTTGCGACTGTTAAGCAATCACTGTGAGTATACTCGATCCCATTTTTACTTTTAAACTTTGGGGTGTAACATGTATTCTATATAAACTTGAATCTTTTTGAAGTCTAAACTCTATCCTATGTGTATGTGAAAACTTGTGCATTCTAGTATTCTATTTTGTGCTAGGTGACGTTTAATCCAGGGTGTGTAGTTCCGCCTATAGTAGCGCTATAGGGGGTGCACCTATCCCATTATTCTCAGGGGGTATTGTTAGGAGGATTCTAGTTTACCTTGAGTCTTGGGTAAACACTAAAGCATCAAGATACTTGGGCTATCACTGCGTGGACTGCGGCACTAGCACGGTTGAAACTATTTTTATTGCTTACATTGTGGATATGAGTTGTTTTTAACCTATTATTCTATTATCAAACTTGTATACTCGCCAATACTTTTGTATTGATATTTTAATACATGTTGCAGGCTAATAGGCTGCTTTGGAATGCATGGAAATCAAGCTAGGAGATGCTTAGAAACGTCGCCTAGTTAATTTAGACATTTTGGAATATTTGAAACAATGTTGTTATGTTTGATGCTTGACATTTGTGATGGTTGTTTTAGACAATTACTATGAAATTTATTAATGTTTATCGAAATATTTAGTGTTATGGAATTCTCATGAGCAATCTGAACGCTAAGTGCTCGCACCCCGATGTTTCCTCCATCGGTTGGGGTGTGTAAACGTTCAATAATCAATAGAGACCAAATTGAAATTGACTGCTCGGTGTCGTATTCTATTTCTACTCCTTTCTTAGTCGTAATAATTGCACCAAACACGTCGTTTCGGGACCGAAGCTCCGTCTGACTCGCCGGATCCTCGAATCAGCAGTGGTATCAGAACTATGGTACCGATTTAATCGATCTAACAGTCGGTTAAATCACCCAAAGCTCATCAATTTTTGGTTAAACGGGAGTTTTGACATTAAATAGAGAAAATCATCAAAATAAAGGTCAATTCACGGATGAATTTTGGAATTGAAGACATCATTCTGTTCGGAATTGATTCGCGCACAATCCTGTGAAATTTCATCACGAAATTCACGCAAATAAAGATTCTGGATCGAAAAAACGTGATTTGGAGTGTTCTTGAGCTGTTAGAAGATTTCCAATCGGATGGCAATCTGATCGGATGACCATCCGATCCACATCACTATCTTACTTGAAGGTTTATAGAAGATGCTTTCAATTGGATGACAACCTGATCGGATGGCAATCCGATCGGATGACCATCCGATCCATGTCACTATGGGGTGTTTGGAAGATCAAGTTGTGTTCAACGAACGACACTCCAATCGGATGACCATCCGATCCACACACACTTATTGGTTTCTTTTGTAATCCGATCGGATGGCAATCCGATCAGATCACCATCTGATCCATCATACCATCTTCCCTACTTTGTCCTTCAATCGAATGACAATCTGATCGGATGGCAATCTGATCGGATGACCATCCGACACTTGACATTCGACCAGATGATCAAATGCCTAAAAAACATTTTTTGATCGCAACGACGAGGAGAGTCTCCAGAAAAATTTTGGTGATTGACCAAGGTGGGTTGTTCGGGGACACCATCGGGGGCTTCAGTGAACAAATTTGGTGATGCGATCACAGATTGTGGAAATTAGTGGGGTAGTCATGAAAATGGTGCAGAATGTTTATCATTCAGGATATCTGACTATTTATGGGTCAAAACATAAAATCCGCAATGATGAAAAACTGACATTTTGGTGTCAACAGAACACTTCTGTGGCTGAATCAGTGGCTTAGCTCTGATACCACCTTCCGTCGCAACCCCCGCCCCCTATCTGTACCGGGAACGGACGGCCGCGAGAATCAGTTTCGGTGGTATCAGTGTTTATCAATTTGGCAGCGGAAATTACATCAGGACCGTAGTTAGTAAATATTTTATCAGAGTAAAATACCACACTTTTATAATATTAAACACATGGGAAAATCACAAGTTTCAAGTACACTCATATTTATAGGGATAAAACCCTATTTTATTTAATAAAACATCTTCTTTATTTAGGTAACTTTTATAGCCACTTTTCCAAGCCTTCAGTGCTGTCCAGCTGGCTTCTAGTTGGCTTTCACATTTTGTTACCTGAAACGCGTTTAAAAACATTTTGTCAGTGGGAAATACTGGTGAGTGAATCCAAGTTTAATCAAGAAGAGTTTTATCAATTTTCACAGTATTGAGAGCGATTATAATGTTTACATCTACACAATTACTCATTCAGTACTGTCAATCTTGACTCGTGGGTCATATTACACATTAGCTAACTGTTTGTCCAATGGTAACGTGTTCCACATTTTGTATACAAAACCCCAATATACCGGCAGTAAATGAAGAATTACAAAGACTTAATCATTGCTTAATCACATTGTAAAATATTTAAGGTTTTTGTAAAAACAGTTTACAAAAAGGAGATTACTCACATTGCTGTCTTAGGGTTTTCCTTTAGGATTTCTTGTTGATTATCTATAAATTACACAAATGCACACGCGTTAGTATAATAACCCAATATTTACATTAGTAATACCCTCCCGGAGACGGCATTCCAACGACTACGTCGGGCAAAACCACGACAGCTGTTACGGAACCCTGGATCAATCGGGTAGCGTATCTAATACGTAACCAGGGTTATGATACTTACAACGAGGCAGAACTTCGTTATTTAGGGGGCTATTATGCCCGAGAATATCTTATACTATAAGAAAATTCGAGAGAGAAAAGTGTGTGAGCGATTTCGACTGAACAGCCGATGACCTCTATTTATAGGGCCTGATTCTGGTTTTGTCGCGCCCCACGTAGGTGTCCTCCAGGGGCTTCGCGGCCCGCGAGGCCAGCTAGGGTAGGCCCTAGCTTGGCTGACTCGGCTACTAGGCTCGCCACGATTGGTGCCACGTGGCGGCTCAGGGCCTCGCCTGACCTCCTAGTTGTCGCGGCCCGCGTAGGTTACCGCCTACACGTTCGCGGCCCGCGAGCAATGTTAAAATCTTGTTTTTATTTAATTTTTAATTATACAGGGTATTTAGGGCTCGGTTTTCGTATACGGGGTGTATTTTAAGACAGATAGGGACACTTTAAATATTTTTAGGGTGTCGGATTATTTTAACGTTGTTATATGTACAAGTCATCAAAGTGTAGATGATTAAGTCATCAAAGATTTTTAATATCTTTTTCTTTTTGGTTTTCTTATTTTAGTGTTTTGGTGTTTTTTAATGAGAAAAGTGTCCGGATAGTTTCTGTGGTTTGTCTAGATTTCACCTATAGTCCTCACATTTCTAAAATTATAGCTATAGTCCCTAAGTTTTGCAAATTCGTTCTAGGATAGTTCCTAGGCCTAACATCAGTTAGTTTTCTCACTTAAGTGGGTGTGAATTGACTAAATTGCCCTTACCACTAAAAACAATAACATAATCGACCCTTCGTGCTTATTTCAACTAATGTTTTAACTTTTGTAATTATTTTTTGTTTTTTTAAATAAATAAACAGTTTTTAAATTGTTTTAACTTTTGTAATTATTTTTTGTTCTTTTTTAATCTATGTTTCTAAATAAACTTTGTTCATAATCGACCCTTCGTGCTTATTTCAACTAACGTTTCGACGTGAACTTTTTTAGCGAGGTTAATACTTACGTAAAAGTCGGCAAAACCAACCCAACTATATCTACGTCTTGAACATAGATTACCCTCTAGTTGTTGATTTAATTTCGATGGTTCAAAGAATCAATTATAACCAATAAATGTTATATCTAGATGACACATATCTTAAATGGGCCTTCAAAAACCATGCGGTTAGGGTGAGAGGGGCACTCCCCTAAGAGGGGAGTCCCCTCTCTTACACGCCGAATCCCTTCCCCGAATCGGGTCCCCGCGTTGATGGCGGCGGTGTTCCCGATCGGGGTTAGGGGTCACCGCATTCACTCTCCGAGAGTGCCCTGGATACCCTTAGCTCTAAGCATCCAGCTATAACTAAAAAGCATGAACATTTATGTTTTTAACTTCAAAGGCATATACGATTATGCTTTGACAAGTGAATGTACCAACCTGTTGTACCACTGTCACTCATACACTTTTCCGTGGATTCCTAACTATGTCGGCATACACAAAAACTATCGGCGACTATGCTCATTAATTTTTTTCTGAAACTCTAAGCCAGTGTGGTACTTCTCACATACATATTACATGGAGAATTTAACATAAATATGCTTCCATCTTTAACCCGCCTCTCTATTCTTACGGGTAGATGTAAGCCTATCTACATCTTATCCTCTTCAAACTCTATCTTAGCTTTGCTATTAGTGGGATATACTCTTCAAACTCTATCTTATTTTTGCTATTAGTGGGATATATTGAGTTTGATGATGATGGTGTTGCTGCTTCCATTTTTAGCTTGTTGCTTTTTTTTCAATCTTTAATTCTTTATAATGGCCACATTGTGTAGTGGAACTTGAGCATATATGGGTAGAGATTAGAGGTCAAAACTGATAAAAGAATTCCAAACTATTTGGCAAGGACAGTTGCCAACATTGACAAGTATAATTGCAAATTTGACGACAAAGGTAAAATAGGCCCCGACAAATCGACCATAGATATGTCGAATCTAATATGCAGTATTGATAAATGAGTAAAATGCCAAAATGGTCCACAAGTATAGGTAACTTTTCAGGACCAGCACTGAGAATTCATGTACCATGTTCGAGCTCTAAAAAACGTGCTCTTAGGCCTTAACAAAATCGGGTATTGGGCTTACTAAAGGTGTAAACTTAATGCTAATGGGCTAATAACTAATCTAAACCATAAAAATAATTTTGTAAGTGGGCCTATGTTGGTGTTTGTATGGGTATACTCTATAAATTTATTTATTTTTAGATATACATATCGGAGTTTTTTAAAAACTAACGTGTCCTGGCCGGTAGTCCTCACCGCCCACCTTCAGGGCCGGTAATGTCACTTTAGTTCAAAATTGAAACTTTTTGTATCTTGGTACTCGAAGTTTCATTTTTGTTGTCGTTTCAATCCAAATCACTTACTCAGTTAAAATGTATTGTTAAGTTATGCATGATTTTGGCAATTCCCAAACCTCAGGGACGATTTTGCCAATTTACCTATTTATTCTTTTATTTTTTAATTTTCTTTTATATATGTAATTTAAAAAATAATATTATAAATATAATATATATACATACACACATTTGTATATAATCACTTTTTTTAATTTTCTTTTTCACCATTGAAATAGAAGTAATTAATCAACCATAATATATATACATATACACATATACACATTTATAATTTCATATATACACACACATTGGTGATGCTTTATTAGGGACATGGGATAGCTGACCCCTCGATTTTTCGCTCGTAATGATAGTTTTACCGAAAATTTCTGATTTTTTATAGTGTAAAATATTGGACTTTTTAAAAGTCCAGTCCCCACCGATTTGGATTTTAAAAATCCGACTCCCATAGAGTTTTTGTTCAAGCTTAGCCATTGTATATACATACCATATACACTCTTTCTCTTTTATCCTTCTCTCTTCTCCACGTCCACCTACATCACCACCACCACCACCAGTGTCGCCGTCAAAACCAACCCTATCTCGGTACTCGGGCCTTATCTTCTCTCGTCGACCCGTCGTACCAAACATTATTAATTTATTATTATTTTATATTTTAAGGTAAAAAAGAAAATTAAAAAATAAGTATGTAAATATATAAATGTGTGTGTATGTAATATTTTATTTATAATTAATTTTATTTTTTTATTTAAAGATATAAATAAAATTTATAAAATTAAAAAACAAAAGAATAAATAGGAAAGTGCCAAAATCGTTCCTGGGGTTTGAGAATTGACAAAATCGTCCATACAAGTTAACAATACATTTTAATAGAGTTTGCCATTTAGATAGAAATAACAATAAAAATAAAAAATAAAGACCTAGATATAAAAAGTCTTATTTTTGAACTAAGATGTAAAATATAACCTAAACTCAGGAGCCATTTTATCACTTTACTCTATTGAAAATAGTAACTATTTGGCTTTCATGTGGTCATGATATTTAGATCTCGCGACAAATGTTTAGTCGTTAGGCTATACCTTGGTTGTAAAAACGTGTTTATCAAATATCATATAATAAGACACCTAATCTTGTATCAGTATTATTATCTTCGAATATTTTCGAGAGTTATTATTTTCAGACAACCAATAAAGGATAAACGAAAAGTAGGTTGTCCACATACACTTTCAACAACTACAAATTTTTGGGTGTTTTAAGTTGAAAATCAAGAAAAAAACAAATTTGATAAAAGGTCTTTTATTTAGAAAATAAAAGCTAAAGTTAAGCGTAGCTAGCTTTAGAATATCTTGTAGGACAACCGTTTATTAAGTTAAAAAAATTCCTTTTCTATACACATACCTCTATAATTTTATTTTCACATCCCCTAGTGGATACGAACCGTATAAGGTTATACGGCTCATATAGAATAATTTTACACAGAAATAAATGCACTGGAATTTTTTTTTGTTTTATATGTATACGGGACGTATAAATTATATGGCCCGTATACATGTACATACGAGCAATATAATGTTATACGACCAAATGTGTTTATTTTTTGAGGTTTGATCAGTTTTTTGGTTTTTAAGATCTGTATACGGGCCGTATAATGCTATACGACCCGTATATAATTTTTTTTTTTGTGTAAAACTGAACAACCGTTTAATAAATGTTAGTAATTCTTTAGATAATGTTTTCAGTATCCAGAGTTTGTTGGTTTGTTTGTAGCTAGGGTTCAGAATGCTTGAATATGGTGATATTAGAACACTGTACACTACATATAAACACAGTGGCTTTGTGATGCAATGATCTTCGAATGCGGTATGTACGTTAAATTTCATTAAATGATACTGTTATTCGTCTGTTAACTACCGGATGGAGTCCTTTCGTGGTCTAATCATATCAACTATGTAAGAGAGAGAGACCTTTAAGTACGGATCCTAAAGCTGCATTTGGAACAAGAAGTCCAACAATTCGTTCATTATCTGTTGTTGTCTCAATGCCCACAACACGGAGTCCTTGATGGGCTTTGCGGCCTGTTGTTATTTAATAAATTATAGTAATTCCTTAGATAGCGTTTTCAGTATTCGGAGTTTGTTGGGTTGTTTGTAGCTAGGGTTCAAAAAGCTTGAATATGATGATATTAGAAAAGGAAAAACACTACCATAGGTGAACCCTCTAGAAGAAATCGCAGGCTGATACATAAAAATACATATAACGAGTTATTATCTTCTGAACTCTAACAACTGTCCATGTGGGTTGTCGCCAGAACCCTGCCGATGATCGTCTGTTAACTACCTGTAACACCCCAAAACGGGTTTGTTAATTATATTAAATTAACAAAAAATAAACGGGTAGAATACCATAGTGGTAAAGGTAAACCTGGTAAATATTTGGATTTAAATAAATAAACCTAATATTAATTAAAAGGAGGATAAATACTTTGAGAAAAACAAAGTATATAAACGGGCCCGAGTTAACGGGACTTAAAATAAAACGGGTTATAACTCCCTGAACCCATTAAGTTAACTAGAAATAATTAACCTAGTTAGTGATGTGTAAATAAGTAATAAAATATGGAGTTCCAGTCCCAAATAATTAAAATTAAACTAGAGGGACCAAAATCGTTAAAAAGGAAAACAAGGTATATTTAATGAAACAATTGAAAACACAACACACACATAGTGTGTGTGTTTGTGTTGATCGACCAGGAGCAGAGAAACAGGGGTTAAAACCCTAACTCAACAAAATCTTCAATTTGAGGGATCAATCGAAGGCCAAATTCGGAATTGAATATATATAAACAATCACCAAGTTAAGGGGATTGTAAGGTATGTAGAATTTTTGACATTCATGAAATTGTGGAATTTTGATTTACACTACAAGATGCGATTTATGCATGAATAGTAGAAGTTATGGCCGAATTATTGAAGTGTGATTACTTAGGAACAAACCCTAAGTAGAGATTTAAAGTAAAATTTGCCATGATTAGGTGTTTGGGATGGATTACCACACTTAGATAAGTGGGTTTTAATGTTGTGATGAAATTGATTATATAACTATGCTTAGAATCATCATGCATAATAATGTTATGAAGGTGTTTGATTAAACTATGAATTTGAGTACATGATCATACATGACATGATATGGGTTAAGTATTTTGTGATGAAATCCATATTTAGAAACAACCCTAGTTAATAATTTGATAAACTAGTGTTGGAAAATAGATATTCGATAATTACCCATACATATGTTAAATAGGTATTGTAACAAGGTGATGAATACATGAATTGTCAATGTTGAAATTGTGTAAAACCGATGAGTGATGCTAGTCTTGATGTTGATTATGAATGCTAGGCATAAGGACATGAAATTTGATGCTTGAAACTTGGTTGAAAGTTGATCATGAACTAGATAAAAAAAGTATGCAAATCATGCCCGCAAGGTGTTCGTTAAAATGCCAGAATGATGGTAAAAATGTGATGAAATTAGTAGGAAACGAAATTTAAAACAGTGGCCTAGGATTAGCGCCTACCGGGTAAATGGCGGAATGCCAAAATGAGTTGTTAAATTTAGTTGTTCAAAACTCATGTGTTATGAGGTAGTTTGACTTTTAAAAGGTCAAACCGACCTATGATAGAGTTCGGTAAGAAAAGTAGTATAAAGGTTCATAAGTCATAAAGGTTATGATCTAGAATGACTAACCTATCCACCTTGTGAATATTATATGATAGTTGACGCTTGACAAGCAAGGTGGAGGCTTGGGAAAGAAGCGGGTCAAACAGATTAAATACGCGGAGAAAGAGTAAAAAAACGGATGCAAGGTAAGTAAATCTTACACCCTTTTTATAGAATGCCTAATGATTATCAAGATTATGAAAATGATAAGCTAATGTTTGAAATGTAATGTTCCGACGTAAATCGATACGGGTCAGAACAAGCGAAAATAACGAAAACCATAATGGATGAAAAAGGGGGTAAAACAGTAATTAAAGTTAAGGATTGACAAACAAACAATGAGTTTTTAAAATGTTACCTTATAGGGTAATTCATATTGAGAAAAATGGTAATATGGTAATTTGGCTACGAGCTAACGGACAACAATTGTTTTTGAAAAAGACGCTATACGGTGTAAGGCTTAACAAGTCAAAAGAAATAAGAAATGATTTTAAATATTATGACGGTACGGTGTAAACCGGAATGAGTATATGGATGGGATGGTATATAAATACCATTTCACGAAGAATAAGCAGTCAAATGGATTAAGCGGGTCGAAAGGTGATGTTATTATCATTTGACATTAGTGACTAATGGATATTGTCGAGTTTATACTCACACGAGTGAATAGCACGGGATACGCCGTTGCTAATAATTAGCAACTTTTATGATGAGGTGTGAAAACGGGTTAATATGTTGACCCGAGCCAGGTACGCATAAATAAGTTTTGAGTTTGGTCAAATAGGTAGCGAAAGCCCTTCTTCATAGAATGAGGGGCTAAAGTTGACCAAAACGCCCTTGATGGGTAAATCGGGTAAACGACCCTCAGGGATTGTTTAAGAACATATATCATGATCTTGTAAGTTATAGATAAGCATAAAAGTTATAGGCATAAGCCTTTTTGGGTCAAATGTATCAAAATGGTCTTTGCCGCAAATTGACAATTCGAATGGTACAAATTGGAATAAATAATCTACATTATTACAATCACCACAATTATAGTCGTGGTGGTGGGTAATTGATGTTTTAACACGGAATTGAATGTGCGTAAAGAAAGGGAAATATTTAAACTTAAAGGTTTAAATTCTCTAAACAGGTCAAAATAAATTAGGTGCCTAAATGTTGGTTTATGTGTTAGAAAGTTACAAAATAAACCGGCGAATGTAAATGCGTGTGCAAACCATAAACTGGGAGCGAAAACGCTAATGTTTGACATGCCCGGGGATGGGTAAAAATGACTAGAAATAATCATCGTTTTAAACCTGTAGTATGTTGCTAAAATGAAATGGGTCAAATAATAGCATAAAGGATTTATAAGCCGTTTGCTTTTAAATCAGTTTCAAATGCGAATCGAGATGATAAACGGAACCGTAATTTAATTACGGCCGCATAGAAACAAGAATCACGTAATTTGGATAAGTAGATTAAAAGTTATGATATTTTGAAGTTGGAAATTTGGTGAAAAACATAGCTGGGAATCTGCAGCTCAAGATAGCAAACTTTCTATCGAAACTGGGCCGTCGCGTCGCGCGACAACCAAACAAGATCACCCTCGCGGCACGCGACGACTTGAGCTGAACCCGTCGCGGCACGCGACGAGCATAAATGCTGCAAATTTGTTGTTTGTTCAATTTTGGCCTAAAGAACTTGGTTTGTACATTATGAAACAATCAAAACTAAAATTTATGATGGTTTTAAAAAACGTAGGTACATCTTGGATGCCGGATGGTTTTAAAAAACGTAGGTACATCAAGATACAAGCTTCCGCACATTGTTTCGTTGTTCATTTTAAACGACGAAATTATACATATTAAGTTGTATTGTTTTAATTTAAGAAAAGTTTTAATAAGCCCGTATTTTTCAATGTATTTGTAATCATAATTACATGTTTATTTCATAAACTACACGAAATACGTTAAATAATAATAAGGGTCTTAGACTACCGGATAGAGTACTTTCGTGGTCTAATCATATCAACTATTCACTACATGGAGCAGATAACAGTGAACTTTACATCGGTGGGAATAAGTTGATTAACAGAGGATTCATCGCGTATAAGTTGGTTTATGGGAACCGTTTTTAGCTAGGGTGAAACCTGAGCGTAAACGTCTTTATATCATGGTTTATTGTTGCGTTTTAAGTGATTCCATGCTTTGAATACGAGAGATTGTGGTTTTTCAGGTTAATTGCTTAAATTGGTAAAGTTGAAGTGCTCGGAGATGAAGCGGAACACTCAAGGATGATAATCAAGGCACATCATGTTGATCGGGAGTTGTTTCGGGTTGAAAAATAACTTGGAAGCACAAGGAACGTGAAAAAATGAAGTTCAGGGGTGTAAAGTGTCAACTAATGGAAGTTACATGTGAAGGAATTTGGGAAGTCAAAACTCGACTTAAGCTACGGCCATTAGGGCATAGCTTATGGTGGAACATGCAATTTAAAAGGTCAACAGCAGCTTTGGATCGTAGCTTATGGTGAAAATCCGCAACCTACGTTTTAATGGAAAAGAAGCAGTCAAGGTGGGCTGTAGCCTACGGCACCTTAGCTATAGGTTACGGTGGGATCTATGGGACTGCCACACGTTGACTTTATGGGATTTAAAAGTGAATTTTTGGGAACCCTATTTCATTCTTCAGCCACCAGACGAATTTTGGGAATTGAACATATCTTTTGAGTTGGACTTCACCACTTTCATCATAATTCTCACAAAACCAACGAACCGAAGATGAATACAACTGTTATTCATGCTTTTGAAGTTCGATTCACCATGATGAGCGGCTAAACCACCCGTGATCATCTCCGGGGCTAGGGTTTGTGTTAGGAAGCGGGTTAACTTATGTTTACATACTTTTGGATTGAGATTTGTCTAATCATTTTGTTAGTTTGTCTAATCATTCTGTTAGTTTTGTCCCCTTTGGTAACTACGTCAGCCACAGCCTTCGCAATAAGAGCGAGGTCGACAGGCTCATTGTGCGAGTCAAGAATAGTAATAGAATTCGAAGTCGAAGGTATCTCGTTCCCGTCAATAATAATCCCATACGTATATATGCACATGTATTAATAGATAATAATGTTACTTAGTATATACAAGCAAATAAATGCAACATATCACATATAATTTTCGTCTGTTCTTTCGGGGGGGGGTCATTTTGTCTTTGGAAAGTATATCCCACATGGACTGACTATACCACATTTGTCACATAGGTCGGGGTATTCTCCCTTCCTACAATTGCCCTTGCTTTGTCTTTGCTTTGAAAAATGTTCGACTCATGGATCTTGGCACTTTCGTAAATGCAATGAAAAACCTTTTTGTAAAAATGTTTTTGTGAGAGAATCCGAGTGATTGTAGTCTAGACTCGTGAAGGAATCCTAGTTCACTACAATCGAAGCTCTGATACCAAACTGTCACACCCTGACTTTTGCGAAAGCGTATGATGTGTGACTTGCTCAATATCATTGCATTCAATTATAATAAACAACTATATGATTAAAAACGATGTTCATCCATTCATAAGTTTGAAATATTACAACACAAGACATTTAAGTTTCAACCAACATATTTTCAAGTTATGGCACAAAACAAAAGTGGATGACATCTAAACTTGAAATTTACGTCTTGAATACAACACCAGCGCCCAAGATCCGTCATGTTTCCTGAAATACATGTAATTTTGAAAACATCAACAAAAGTTGAGCGAATTCATGTATTTCTGTATGAGTTCGAATAATCTTGTAAACAATTGTATGTATGCCTTTGTAATCCGGTATGAAAGCGTCTATGAACAGATCAATTAATGTGTAGCTAAGACATTAATATGTGTGAAATGGTGTAGGAAGGCTCAAACCTTTGGGTATTTCATACCGGGCCACCCGGCTGGAACGACATAGTCACCACATGCGGCCAACTCGCGGACCCATGGGTGGGGCTCGCAACACCCAAATAGATCTATCACTCATGCCCCTCGGTCCTTATACAAGGATTAATGGTCTTAAGTTAACGCCTACCCATTCACATGAGCTAACAGTTCATTACTTAGCTAATCATACCATTTGTAATCATTGAAATATTGTAGCATGCATTTCACCCCCGAAGATGTAAAACTGAAAACAATTAAAAGAAAAGGGGGACATGAACTTACTGATTTGCGTCCTGTATCCTGTAATCTCAAAGATCACTTCCTGATGTCGTACCACTACCTACACACGTGTTATGTTTAATTAGACGCTTAGGTCGTGTGACGACTCTTAGTCTTAGTTGTTCATTAAGACTTATTTTGGAATTGGTGTACTTTGAGTTATACGATTGATGTGCATTATATAATTCCCAATTATATCATTATTAGTTAAAAATAATTATTTAACTTAAACTATTTTTATTCCATCATTTGAAATATTGTCAAAACAATATATTTTTAACTCGGTTTATTATGTATTTCTACATATGTATTCTTCCAGTGTAGGTACACTAGTACTTGTGTATTCTTATACTTGTGTATTTGTGTCTTTTGCAAGTATTGGTGGCGTATTCCGGTATGTATTTGTACGTATGAAAATACGTATTTTCTTGTATTTATTAAGTATTTTATACTTAATCTTGTATTTAATTTTCCGGAAATTTATTTTTAATCACATAAAAATCACCAATTTATATTCTTAAAATATATGTATCTTAAGAAAACTTTTATAGAAATTTATCTATAAATCTTTCTTGGCAAAAATAATTATACTTTCATATAAACCTCATGATAAAAACCAAAGAGAAATAGAGATTAACTGAATTCCATTATTCATTCTATTCAACTTTACAATATATAGAGATGAACATAACTATAAACCCTAAAGCCCATAAGTAATGGGTTGGGCCTAAAATGTCTGGTTTATAACACTCCCCCTCAGACATTTAGAATTATACCCAGTTTAACAACATACTTCAGGATGATGTTAAGTAGGTACTTCAGGACCTGAATAAATAAACTGATACTACTGGATCAGCTATGCTGCCTCATTAAAAACCTTACTAAGAAAACCCAGTGGGACAAAACTTAGTTAAGGGAAAAAGAGTACAGCGTGTATAATTCTCCCCCTGAATTCAACAAACATCTTTCAATCTACGAAGACCGATCTTGTGTGATAACTGCTTGAAACTGCTTAGATTTTCACTTGACTTGATCTGACGAACATCGATTTCCCCTTCTTTCTGCAAGTCATATGTTGAGAAGAACTTTGGTGAGATGTGCTTTGTTCGATCACCCTTGATGTAACGTTCTCTGATCTGAGCTATGCAAGCAGCATTGTCTTCATAAATAATTGTCGGCTCATTATTGATCTGTTCTAATCCGCATGCTTCTTGTATGTGATTAATCATTGATCTCAACCACACACATTCTCGACCAGCATCATATAGTGTTATCAATTCAGCATGATTTGATGATGTTGCTGTAAGTGTTTGCTTAGTTGACTTCCAAGAAATTGTTGTGCCACCGTATGTGAATACATAACCTGTCTGAGATTTTGCTTTGTGGGGATCTGATAGATATCTGGCATCCGCATACCCAACAAGCTAAGACTTTTGATCTTTCTGATAGAAAAGAGCTAAATCTTGTGTTCCGCAAATATACCGGAATATATGTTTTACGCCATTCCAGTGTCTACGTGTTGGATTCGAACTGTATCTAGCTAGTACATGTACTGCGAATGCAATGTCAGGTCTTGTGTTATTTGCGAGATACATAAAGGCACCGATCGCGCTTAAGTACGGTACTTCTGGACCAAGTACCTTTTCGCCTTCTTCTTGAGGGCGATAAGGATCCTTATGTGGATCTAGCGGTCGGACAACCATAGGTACGCTAAACGGATGAGCTTTGTCCATATTAAAACGTACTAACATCTTCTGGACGTAGTTTAACTGATGGGCGAATGTACCATTACGCAAATGCTCGAACTGCAGGCCGAGACATAATTTTGTTGTACCAAGATCTTTCATCTCAAATTCTTTCTTTAATATATTAGCAGTTTTTTCTATCTCTTCAGGAGCTCCGATGATGTTTATATCATCAACATAGACTGCTATTCTAGTGAAATTTGAGTGTGATCTTTTTATAAATACACATGGGCTAATTACATCAGATTTGTATCCTTCTTTTTCAAGATATTCACTAAGTCGATTGTGCCACATACGACCAGATAGATTGTTTGAGACCATATAAAGATCTCTGGAGCTTTATAGAATACATTTCTCGAGGTGTTGTTTTTAATGCTTCAGGCAATTCTAATCCTTTAGGGATTTTCATGTAGATGTCATTTTCAAGTGTCCTATATAAGTATGCAATGACGACATCTATTAGTCTCATATGAAGTCCTTCAGAGATTGTGAGGCCGATTAGGAACCTAAAGGTTATCGTATCCACTACAGGGGAATACGTTTCCTCATAATCAACTCCTGGGATTTGGGAAAACCCTTGTGCTACAAGTCGAGCCTTATATCGTACAATCTCATTCTTTTCATTTCTCTTTATTGCAAACACCCATTTATAACCTACTGGTTTGACGTCTATGAGTGTCCGGACTACAAGTCCGAAAACATTTCGCTTTTCAAGCGAACCTAACTCAGCCTTTACGCCCTCTTGCCATTTTGGCCAATCAATTCTGTGCATGCACTCTTCTAGAGTTTTAGGTACATAATCAGTTTCATTGATTATATCCGTTGCTGTAGCATATGCAAATATATCATCAACACGTGTTGCATTTCGGTTCCATATTGTACTATTTTATACATAATTTATTGAGATCTCGTTTTCGTTCGGTACCAGTGTTTCTTCTGAAACTTCATTTTCCTCTGGATTCATAATTGTCTCTTCTGGGACATTTACCTCTACCGGGGTTTCATTTATAATCTGTTGTGAGTTTTCACCAACTGCATTACTTTGCTCTTTTCATTTCCGTGGGTTTTTGTCTTTGGAACCGATTGGTCTCCCATGCTTTCGTTGTATAGTAATTGCTTCTGGGATTACTTCAATTCGAGCAGGTGCATTTGATGCTAGTACATGTGACTTTGTCACTCTATTCGTGTCTGTGAATGCATCTGGTAATTCATTCGCTATTCATTGCAAATTTATGATCTTTTGGACTTCATATTCACATTAACCACTACGGGGGTTGAGATTTGATAGCAATGATGCATTCCACGTTATTTCTTGTGTTACCAGTCTTTCTTTGTCCTTATCTCCCCCTAAGACTGGGAACATTGTTTCATCAAAATGACAGTCAGCATACCGTGCTGTAAACATGTCTCCCATCATTGGTTCTAAATATTTAATTATAGACAGGGAGTTAAAACCAATATAGATACCCAGTCTTCTTTGGGGTCCCATTGTAGTACGTTGTGGTGGTGGTATTGGTACATATACCGCACAACCAACAATTCTAAGGTGGGACAAACTTGGTTCTCATCCGGAGACCAGTTGCAATGGGGAGTATTCATGATCAGCAGTTGGTCTCAATCTAATCGGTGTAGCGGCATGCAAAATAGCATGATCCCATGCAGAAGATGGTAGTTTACATCTCATTAAGAGTGGTCTAGCGATTATTTGTAATCATTTAATCAAAGATTCAGCTAATCCATTTTGTGTGTGAACATGAGGTACTGATTGTTCAACATTGATCCCGATTGACATACAATAGTCATTAAAAGCTTGAGATGTGAACTCTCCCGCATTATCTATCCGGATGTTTTTAATTTGTTTATCCGGGAAATTGGCTCTCAATTGTATGATTTGAGCAAAAAGTCGGGCAAGTGCTACATTTCGAGTAGCTAAAATACTCACATGTGACCACCTTGAGGATGCGTCAATTAAGACTAATACTTAGCGGAATGGTCCACACAGAGGATGAATAGGCCCACAAATATCCCCTTGGATTCTTTCTAAAAATGATGGGGGTTTCATGTATCAATTTAGTTTGTGAGGGCCGAGTTATAAGTTTTCCCAGAGAGCACGCTGCAGATAATAAGTCTTGTGGTAGCAAAACTTTTAAGGTTTTGAGAAGGTGCCCGGTCGCACTTTTGATTATTCGCCTCATCATTATGCTACCAGGGTGACCTAGACGGTCATGCCATATATTGAATGTGTCTTTATCTAAAATCTTTTAGTTACTCACCATGTATGATTTGATAGGATTGATATTAGAACAATATAATCCAGAGGATAAGGCTTCTAATTGTTCAACAATTGTTTATTGGCCATTTTTGTTTGAAGTAATTTGAAGATATTCTATTTTATTTTCAGATATTGTTTTTAGGTGGTAACCATTTTTTCGAATATCTTTAAAGCTAAGTAAATTTCTTCTAGATTTACTAGAATATAATGCATTATCAATAGTTAATTTGGTACCCCGAAGATAATGTTATGTGTCCTATGCCGGAGCCTTCGATAAGGTTACTGACACCAGATATAGTACTAATCGGTGTCTCTGCCGGAGACAACTCAGAGAAAAATTTCATATCTTTGAGAATAGTGTTAGTACTACCGCTATCTACCAAACATTCATCACCAATAATAGCTCTACTGGAGCTAGCATGCATATTTATTTTTAATGAAATCACATGCATCCAAATGAACGTCTGATATCGTGGCTGAAGGTGCATCCTCAATCAGATTAGTTTCAGCATTCTTTCCTTTTTCTTTCATCATGCGTTGATATGCCTCAACGAGGTGTTTAAGGGTGCGACATGTGCGGGACCAATGATTTGACATCCCACATTTATAACAAATGTTGCTTTGGTTCCCGCTACTTTTCCCTTTCGAAGGTCGCCTCGTATTTTGTCGACTCGAATCACCACCGCTATTTTTAGTGTTCTGGGACTCTCGATGCCATGTATATCCCCGTCCTCGACCATGAACCAAAGAGAAATAGAGATAAACTGAATTCCATTATTCATTCTATTCAACATTACAATATATAGAGATGAACATAACTATAAACCCTAAAGCCCATAAGTAATGGGTTGGGCCTAAAATGTCTGTTATATAACACCTCAAAAATAATCTGTATTTTTAAGATTAACTCTAGAAAATATATATTTCCATTTTTCACCCAAAATAATATATTTTTAATTTGTTTAAGAAAATATATTTTCTCCTTTCAAAAATAATATATTTTCTATTTGGCAAAAATGATATATATTTTTGTAATACTTAAAAAATCATACTTTCCTTTCTTTTGGTTTCCAAAATACCGTTTAACTCGTTTGTCAAAGTATATGAATTTAATTCCGGATTATATATAAGTGTAGTCCGTACGTCCGTTTGTCCGATTGTCCAATATTCAGGTATAATTCATATATTTACTTTCTTGGAGTTTTGGTAATATTCGTATTACAATTTTGGGTATCTTGGTGAGTTATATTATTTTCAAGTCCTAAAATAATATAACTAATACACATAATATACAAGTAACACACAGATTATGACATCTAAATATATATTTTCCTAAATATATACTTAGTCACTTTTATTTATCAAAAGTCAACCTCCAATGTTTGTAATTTTTGTAATAAAAATTATGGCAAATTTTTATATGAAAACAATGATAAAAATTTACTTGTAAACACTCATTTAAAGATATTTTTCTAAGTGTTTAATTTCTACAAAAAATTTGCCGTAGTTTCCCCTTAAAAATGGAGGTTTCCATGCTTTAAAAAGCATATCATTTTCTTTTAAAATCATCATCAACCATTCAATCAAGACTTACCATAAGCCAAAATCATGCAATTTACACTACATCATGAACTTGAAATTTTGTAAAAACTTGTAGTAACTTAGTATGTTATTTAGTAGGCTTAGTTACCCTTAAAAATATGGTTATTTGTTTATAAATCACATTCTTGTAAAATTTAGTCTTTTACAACTTACAAGGTGATTTTCTAAAAATGATTTTTCTTGTATTTTTCTTGTATTCTTCTTGTTAACAACATGTTTCTAACTTTGATTTAACACTTAAAACATGATTAGTTTCTTTAAAAATCATGATTATGTAAATCTTGTAAATAACCTTGGTTTCTTGAGAAAATCATTTTTGTAATCATCCATTTACAAGACTTATAACATGTATCCATCATCATTATACACAAAAACAACTTCATATTCAAGTTCATGATCCACATAAAGGATGATCATTTTGATTTTCACAAGATTCATCCTCTCACTTGCTAGATCATGTGTTTAATCACAATCTAGCAAGATTCTTATGATGATTAACATCATAAACACAAGAAATAAACAATCAAGTATCACACATACACTAAATCAACTTAGATTCTTATATTATTAAGCTTTATGTTAGTGATCATCTTTATGTTTCTTGAGTTTCTTATGATTAACACATTATGTAACCTTTTAACCACTAAGATTAGAAGTAAAATCAAGTTGTAAGAAGCTTACTACTAGCACAAATGGCTAGGGAAGAACTCAAGGTGAAGATGATGATGAACAAGGTGGATAAAAGTTGTTGATGAAGGTCCTTCAAGTTCTAATGCTTCTAGGCTTCTTAACTTTGCTTCTTACACCCTTGAATCACCTTGGATTGCTTGATAATGGAGGTTGAAGTGTGGTGTGTGGGAGCCGAGAATAAGAAGAGAAGGAAGGAGGAGATGGAGCTTGTGGAATGTTAGAATGAAAGAGAATGGTAAACTCTTAGGTTTTAATAAAATCTTCCAACATATATTAGACCCTTGGTTAAAATGTTTCAAAAGCTATCAACAAAACAAATAAAACATGGCAAGAAAATCACAAGTGGGCCCACCCACTTGTGACCGTCAATATAGGGGGGGGGTCTTGGTTGGGATTTAATGGTAAGTTAATGATTCAAGTTAGATTTCAAGTATAATAATTAGTGTTATATGTTTATAAGATGTGTTATGATGTTCGGTGACCATAACTAGCTTCGTAACGCTAAAACAGTCATTCTAGTGAAAATTTGGTGTTTCGGGTAGTTTCCGGTTGTTCGGTTGGTTACCGGTTCGTTAAGGTGCTAAATTACGCAGTTTAGTGTGCTTTATGTTCCCTTTTATGACAGTTTTGGTTCCCGACACCTAGGAAGGTATTCTGGACCATTAAACCATAATTTTGCATTATATGTTGTGGTTAAAGTGCCGATTTTTGCTGAAATATGCAGAATTCTGCAGTTTTTGTGAGTTTTAGGCACTTTCTGGCACTTAAACTATCACTAGGAAGACAGTTTTATGATCCTTACTTTCCTACACACTATACTAGTGTAACTCTTGGTTTCCGGCTCATTCTGTGTCCTAATATCATGTCTGCCTGAGTACTGAACTCTTGTCAGTACTTCTGGTTTGTCTGATAACTGTGCTAACTTTGTTTTGTGCACTAATTGGATCATAATGTGTTGCATGCAATAATGATAAGAAATCATGCAACATGTAATGCACTTGTATGTATATGATAGCATTCAGAAAATCACTCATGTCATTAATTTAATCAGGCACAGTCATTAATGCATAACTTACTGTTTAACATTGTACGAAATAGGTGGAAAAGTGTCAGTTGTCACATTCTCCCCCCGTTAAAAGAATTTCGTCCCGAAATTCAAGCTGCGTTATCAGTTGCAGGGGAGTTGTGAAACAAGTGCGGATACATTGATTTGTTTTGGTCTTTTCGCTCCAAGTAAACTCTAGGCCATGACATGAATTCTAATGATCTTTGACAAATTTAATCTAAGCATATGGTTTCTCACAATCTTTCAAAAAAACGGTTTAAACCGTCCGGTTGTACCGGTTGAACCATTCAATAGAACAGGTTAAACCGTCCGGCATACCCGGTTGAACCGCCCGATATATCCATTATTTTTCGCTTTAGTTAAAGTTTAATATTGTAATTGTTTCTACCATAATTAGCATATATTATTTTATTTGTTTTTATAGTGTTTAGCTCATTGTAATTATACTTATTATTTTCTTATAGAGTTAATTACACAGATAGACCTTGTGGTTTATAGCAAGTTTCGCCTTTAGGTACTAATTTCTTTTTTGTTAACAGGTTGAGGTTATGTGGTTTTGTTTTTGTAACATGTTGGGTACTAAGGCCAACAAAGGTTAAATATTCTGTTAAGTTGTGTCTAAATGACTAAAATGCCCTTTAACAATTAGAGGGGCTATTTTTATAATTAACTATATTTCATTTCAAGGTTGATTTTTTCATTTACAAATTTAAAATTATAAAAACAAGCCACCTTCATCACCATGGCAGGTTAGCGACTGTGTTTCGACTCAAATGGAGAATGACGATGGTGAAGGATGAAAAGTTGATGATGAAGGTGGTGGCTGTGAGTGACGACGATATAACCCTCGTTGGTGACAAAAATGGTAACGGTGACGGAAATTATAAACGGCGGTAATGGGGGTTGACGATAACAGTGACGTTATTAGCGGTTGTAATCAGTGATGGTATTGTTTGTGGTTGTAAGAAGTGATGGTGATTAGTGTTGGAAATTTAGTGAAAATGAGTTTTTCACTAAATATTTTGGACATCAATAATATTTATATATGTGTTGTATAAATAATTATTTATGGGTTTGTGTTCAAACTATGTCCAAATAGAGCTAAGATGAATGAGACATCGAAGCTTGAAGTTGTATGTTTGGAACAAACAAAGATGAATAAAATGGGTTAATTTTGTCTACTTGTCCCACATAGGTGGGATGACAAAACTCAAAGTGGTATATAAGGAGGAACACTCCTTGTAAATTGTTTCCTTAAAGGCAAACACTAGTGGGGATCAAAGGGTGCGCCACACCCGCACATATGCGCGCAAGTATGGATGGCGCATGACCAGGTGGCGTCCTGGTATGGCGGGTGGCTGGTCTACCTATGGCGCAACCTTGGGTGCATAGGCGAATGTCATGGCATGGCGCAAGCTCCTTAAACGCGCGACTAAGACGGAAGTGTATATGGCGTGTGGGCCTGGAAGGCGCATGACCAGCCGGCGTCCTGGTATACGTAGTGACTTCCAATTAGCGCGTGGCGTAAGAAGGTGTGTCTCCGCGGAAGCGTAGTGCAGGTTCAACTAAGGCACGCCTGCATGCGCGCTCAACCGGTCAAACCAGTCTATTTAGTAGAGAGTTAATGTTAGACGGTTTCCACTAGTGACATAAGTTGAATGACAGTTTCTTTTTACTACCACTTAATATCCATTAAGTTGGACTTTAACCCTTTTTATTACAAGATTAATTATCTTGTTAATTACAAGATTAGTGATCTTGTTTATGACAAACATTAAGATCTTGTTAATTACAAGATTAATGATCTTGTTGTTGACAACGTTAAGAGGGTTTAATGAGTATCTCTTTATAAAATGAATATGGTTTATTCATTTGAAAATAAGAAAAATATACTCAAGAGTGATCTCTACATTTCATGAAACTTTAGAGAAGAGCATTCTCTAAAGTATTCACAAATTCATTCTTTTCACCAACATTTCTAAACACCAAATTATACCCGATGTAATCTCGGGCGTGAGAGCCATCTCCGGCAGTACAACTACTGCTTCGGTTGTTGTATCCTGGAAACAGACCGTTTGAGAGGAGGCGCGAAATCTGTTTTAAGGGCCCCGTGTCAAACACGATCCTCAACCAAAACCGTCAACGAAATTTTGCTTGTCTTGCAGCGGAGGTTCTTACAAGACGGTGCGGTTGAAGTTCTTCCAAAGACGTTGGCTTGAATCAAGATTGGTACAATTATATTGTATTTTATATTCGTTTATTTAGTTTTTGTAACCGATATTGTACTAGTCGAATTTCCCACAAATAACGAGAGTCTCATTATTATTTAGTTTATATATATTTTTAATAAAAAGTGAACCTAGTTCCTACAATCTTAAAACAGACTTTCGTGAAGATTGTTGCTACAATCTTAAATCCCTTCTCTACGAGAATTTAGGTTCACGAAAGTTAAATTTTAATGGGATTTTTGTTAAAATCTGGTAAATATTTTTGGGGAAATATATTTGTAGTACAAACGAGTCGGATTAATTTTATGATTGGAGTACAATCTTTAATCCGAATACCGTGTTACAGAAAACGAACATTTCGATTCGAGTTTTAGTTTTCATGGGTTTTTTGTTCGTGTTTAGATAAACCGAACCATACACAAAATAATATGTATTTCAATATGTTTTGAAATCGTTAAATTTTCTAATGAGCGTATTAGAAAAATTTATTTTGTAACCCCTTACAAAAGTGTTTGTAACGTTTAATTTCTTTTTTATAAGCTTTTAGTAACCATAATTGATATATTAATGTTGGTTTTAAAAGTCTTAAAATACTTATATTTTCTAATGAGCATATTAGAAAGTAATTATTTTAACAGTTTTAATATTTTCTAACGAGCGTGTTAGAATTTTATAGAATAATAAGTTTTAATATCATCTTTTATATCTAATGAGCGTGTTAGATACGATGATTGTGTAAAACTAACTTGTCAAAAGACGATTAGATTTTCTAACGAGCGTGCTAGAAAATACACGTGTAGATTTTCTAACGAGCATGTTAGAAAAAATTATTATTTCAAATAATTACCGACGAGCGTGTTGGAGACAATTATTTTGGATAATAAACCTTGTAACGGTTTCGTCTAAACTATTAACTTTCTAACGAGCGAGTTAGAAACAGATTTTTTCGACATATGTTTAAACGATTTTTATTTGTTTATTTCTAATGAGCGTATTAGAAATAGTTTATATATAACAACCCTCCTGAAATTTTTCCGACACCCTAATATATTTTAAAATACCCCAAACGTCCTAAAATACGCCCCATACGCGAAAACGGACCCAAAATACGTTTATTTTATTAAAAATTAAATAAAAAAAATAAAAATGAGGCTCTCGCAGGGCGCGTAGCCTTTGGCTAATGCCTACGCGGGCCGCGACAGCTACAAGATCAGGCGACACCCGGTGCTGCCACGTGTCATCATCGTGGCGGAGCTAGTACGATGACTGGGCCAGGCTAGGGCCTACCCAGTCTATTACACGGGCCGCGTAGCTCGTGGTCTCACCTTACGTGGGCCGCGAGAAACCCGATTTCAGCCCCTATATATTGGGAGCTCGGGCCTTCAGTTTCCGTCGCTCAATTCTTAATTTCTCTCTCGAATTACTATATAGTAGGCACTATACTCGGGTATTATATCCCGCTAAATAACGAAGTTCTGCTCCGTTGTAAGTATCATAGCCCCTGGATACGTATTACATACTTTGCCCGATTGATCTAGGGTTCCGTAACGGCTGTCGTGGTTCTGCCCGATGAAGTCGTTGGAATGCGGTCTCGGGGAGGGTATTACTAATGTTAAAATGGGTTATTATACTAACGTATGTGCATTTGTGTAATTTATAGATTGTCACCAGGAAACCATTACAGAAAACCTAAGACAAAAATGTGAGTAATCTCCTTTTTGTAAACTGTTTTTACAAAACGTTAACTATTTTACAATGTGATTAAGCAGTGATTGAGTCTTTGTAGTCTTCAATTACTGCCGGTATGTTGGGGTTTTTGTAACACCTCGAAAATTCCTGTCCATTAGAATAAAGGCACGTGTCATGTATGACAGACGTGTCAGAGAAACCGGATTAAATAAAAAGATGTGTGGTAGGATTTCTAACAAAAAAGGGCGTCATGTTATTTAAAATACCTCTGAACGACCCAAGGGCGACACGTTATTAAATCACCTCTGAGCGACCCGAACTTTTATAAATCCCAAGATCCTTAAATCAATTAATGATCATCTCATATGATAACCGGTTGCTCTCAGATAAATAAAGTTACATCTTTATCAAGGACTTCGGAAATATAGGTTGTTACTACTCCTAATCTAAATAAAATTCTTGTAAATAAGAATTAATATAGCTAATCTTCCTTGGCCAAGTAATTAAGAGTCCAAGATTCATTTTTGGAATCTCCGTCAATGTTATAAGTCCCATTATGAATTAAGTTTGAATGAGGAACATGTAAGAGGAAGTAGGGCATGCAATGGCTGGTCAAGGTGGCCCACATCTGCAAAAGAAAGTCTGATTTCAGAATGGTGGATTGCATGGTCAAGACTTAAAAGTTTTCAAACTTTTGTCTTCTGGCCATCGCTTACGGACCGCAAGGCCCCTGGCTTACGGTCCGTAAGCAGGGTACCTGGGCATGTCCCGCAAGGATCGGTTACGGACCGCAAAGCCTTAGGCTTACGGTCCGTAAGGAAGGCACCTGAACCATGTTTCAGTAAAGTCGGTTACGGACCGTAACCCCTGTAGCATACGGTCCGCAAGAGGTCCTTACGGACCGCAAGCCCTCATGCTTACGGTCCGTAAGACCGTCGCTGACAGCAGCTTTTGGACAGCTGCCTGTTTAACCAGTTTAACCGACTCAAAACGTAAATTTGGGAATCTATGGGCTTGCTAGGCAGTAAATGGCTCCTTAGGGACACTTGGGATCATCCCTTTACTACCCTAGACTTGCTTGTCAAGATCTTGGAGCTCCTAGTTCACTATATAAAGAGTTCAAGTGTGATCATTTGACACTTGCTCATTTGGAACTTTGGCTAAAGACTTTCTGGAGCTCCTCTGGTCACCAACTCATTTTCTTAGGCTCTATAATCCTTCTTAGGACTCTTGTAAGTGTCCTTAACCCTCCTTAATCCTTTCTAGCTTAGCTAATTAAGTAAAAGTCAAACCGTCGTAATTAAGGTTTGACTTCGTGATTAAGCATAATGTGCTCTGTCAAATCACGAATTAAAGATACCTTTAGGAAGGTAATTAAGTGGGTAACAAACCCTTAAAAGGGTGTTTCCAGATTCCCACTCTAAGCATGTCAATTGTCGAGTCAAAGCTAATCATAAAAAGTCAACAGAATGCTTAATCTCAAATTAGCGCATAATTAGCAATGTAGGTTGCATGTAACCTGTTTGAACATTAATATAACTTGGTAATAAGTATAAGAACATGTTCCAACATGTTCAACTCGACAATTTTCTGTTTAGACCCGGTTCGGAACCGAAAGTCGCATAGTTTGACTTTCACTTTGACTTTGAGTTCTGACACGTTTTAGTTAAGATTAAGATTGCCTTAGAGCTTCTTTTGGACCTAATAACATGTTAGTATATCCTCCTGTGATTATGCAACGTGGTTCATTAGATATCTTGTTCGTATGCATGTTTCCGTTAAATGCCCATATGTTGACCATTATGCCTAAATGTCCAAAAATCATGATTTTTGAAAATATAAAAGGGTAGACAACTTAGTTACTGAAATATAAACTTGTCCCCAAAAATTTGACATCAGTTCGAGGTCTAGATTAAGAGTTATGCTCATTAGCGTAATTAGACGCTTTCTTAGTAAATAATTAGCGTAATTAACGCATAACCTATTTAAACCCGAATTTTATATCAAAAATTTATACCCACTGTTATATAATAATATTTTGGTAATTTTAAGGATTTTTATTTATTTTTAGGATGAGCATAACTAGAGGTTTTAAGCTTAATTCGGCTTATGCCGATTTTGCCCTTTCGGCCATAAAATGAGTTTTACAAAACCTTTTGACCTCAAACCTTTTTCTACTGATTTATTATGTTAAATATGATATGTTGAGCCTTCTGGAAATATAAGAATATCAGCTTTTCTTTTAAAACCCGGAAATGGCTCCAAATCGCCTTTTTAGGCATTTTTACGACATAGTATATGTCGAAACTAGTTTTTACATAAAAGATATAATACCTACTGATATATTTAATAAAAATATATATTAAATATATATTTTTTACGACATAGTATATGGCTCCAAATCGCCTTTCTAGGCATTTTTACGACATAGTATATGGCTCCAAAATGCCCTTATGAAGCGTAATTGGCGTTTAAAAACGTTTGGGGCATAATTGGACATACCTCACTGATATTGCAACATATTTGGTGCATATAATCTCAGGAAGCTTGCATATGATTTATATGGTTACTCGTTATGCACTTTCGCGTTCGGATCGGCTTATGTGACTAGTTCACGCATATTAGCCGAAACGGGTCAAACCGTATCATCTTAGTCTCTAAATTCAGAATGTGTTTAGTTTACCCACATTATACAAGTATCCAAGCTTGTAGGGTCTAAATCACGTTCCGTCCCGGTTTTCGCATTCCTCGCGATTAAACCATATTTATTATTCGAAACTAACCGGTCTAGGCCTAGGCTATATTAAAGACCCGTTAGGATTCTAATAGGTTATTATAACCTTCGTTCCAGAATAGGAGCCCAGTAAAAGACACGTGCATTTTTGAAATTGTGGTTATACTTGCTCAGGTAAATACTTTTAACTTATTTTCCCTTATACGGGCTTGGGGGTACGGTATATAAAATACCGCTTGGTCGGGCAATTGACCCCAACTCATTAGTAGTTGGGTATTATCAATGTGACCCGTTTGAAAACTTGGTGTTGTTTGTTTTTACGCCTTTGGGAGCTTAATGACCATGTCCCGGATATCCTTGGCATCATTTTTGGCCACGACCTTGACACCCGGGTGTAGGCGTACACCCGGTATTATGTCCATATTATTAAGGTATAAACGTTGGCTTCCCGCCGCGGACTTATACTAGTGGTGTGTCATTTAACCTTAAACCCGACACGACTCGGGCGACTGGACGCACAACAAACATGTAAATCTTTTACAAGTTTAACTTTGATTAATTATTCCCAAGTTATAAAATGTTTTGTGCCTTGTGCATTTAAAACCAAATTTTTCAAATGTTTTCAAAATGAGTCAGTTAAATTGTATTTACCAGTGCAAACTGACGTATTTTCCCCAAAAAGATTAAGTGCAGGTGCTATACGCAATAGGCTGGTTTCTCCTTAGCATCATAGAGTCTCGCAAGCTTTGGGATGCATATATCTGTTGAACAATTTCTTTCTCTTTATTTTCGATCCGCCTGTGGATCTATTTCGACTATTTGTGATACTCGATATTACACTTAATGGTTGAAATAAATCTATTTTCATTTGCTTCCGCTGTGCATTATAATTTGTGTTGTTTGACAAATGATGATATCAACTACGTCACGATACTCCCCCCACCGGGCCCACCGGTGACACGTGGAAATCCGGGGTGTGACAGGTTGGTATCAGAGCCAACACTGAGTGAATTAAACACTAGCCTTTTGTGTTTAATCTCAGTGCACAAATTGCACATTCTTCGAGTTCCGAGTCTAGACATTGAACTTAGGACAAACTCTGAATTGTTTTATTTTTTGAGTCTTTTAATTATATTGTTGTGGTTATCTAAGTATTGTATGCAGGTCATTATGCCACCCAGATTCCTTCGCGGTAGAGGCAAGGGTCCCGTGACAGGTCATGATCACGAAGCCGGGCCTTCGCACCGGCGTACTCCATCTATCACTATGAGCACAAGCCCGCAAGAGCCATGGAGGCTCTATGTCGAACCAGGAAGGCGATCTGTATCCCTTAGCTCTTCACCTTCTTACCAACACTCTTTTGGGCCCCATTCAGAAAACGAGCCCAACAACCAGCAGCCAGCTTTCATACCTTTACAGAGATCCAACTCTCATCATTCTTTTGGTGACCCAACACCCGTTTTCCAAAGCCGATTTAACCCGGCTGACCTTCTGCCAGAACCCGTGGGTTTTAACCCACTTGGACCGGAAGACCACTTTTCAGGGGAAAACGACATGGATGAGGATACTGACCCCGTGGAACCTGCATCAGAAACGCCGAATCATCCCATTGAGATCTCAGATGGGTCATCATTCCATGGATCGCCATACCACGGACCGGACAGTTTTATGGAGAAATTCAATCAGTATGATTGGTACTTCACCCCGTCTGAGCACTCGCATCACGAGCAGCAACAGGATCCTTCGGTGGGTCATCAATTTGTGGCAGTCACGCCGCCGCCACCACCGCCAGTGGAGCAGCAGCCGCCTCCGGAGCCACCGAGGCGGAGAAGGTCAAATGCACGGATGTCCGTGCGAGGTGGAGTTCGAATTAGTACTCCCCAGCCATCAAGTGGCAGCCACTACCCGCCACTTCAGGAGGAAGAGGACCCGCAGATGGGTGGTCCAACAAGCCCTATACCAGATGTCAACTCAGTACCTGTGGTACCACCTTTGGGTTTCGATAACCCGATTCTTGCGTATGCTGGGTCAGCAGCATACAACCCCTTCGAGCAGCCGGCGCACACCCACTACAACTACAACTACAACTACGGTTATGCGGAGGTAGATCCGTATCAAGTAGCTCGGGATTACAATGCCCTTCACCCTGAAGGACCATACGGAGGGCCATGGACTACTGGTTACCCGACTTATGGGTACCAGCATCAGCCACCTCCTCCACCGGTGTATCAGCCGCCACAGCCACAAATTCAGCAGGAAGTCCTTGAAAGGCTGAACCAAGTCGAACAAGAGGTTCGTGAAGACCGCAGAGAGCGGCAAGGTTTCTTCAAAGGGCTATCAGATTTGCTTAAGGGGAAGTCGAAGAGGAGGGGTCATTGAGAACCCTTGTTATTGTTATTTATGTTGTAATTCAGTCCCTGCGTGGACTTGTTATTCCAGTATTCAGCTCCTGCGTGAGCTTGTGATTTGTATTCTGCTCCTGCGTGAGCAAGTTTGGTTAGTTAACCCCTGCGTGGGTTTGTTTTTGTCTCCCGCCCCTGCGTGGGCATTTTCATTTATTTTTAGTAGAAGTCCCGTTTGGGCAAGTGTTGTTCTGATTTAAAACAATTTGTGGGATGTTTTAATTAAGTTTTCATTTTATTGCATGCATAAAATATGAAGATAAATGAAATATTTAAAAGGATCTGCCATTATAATAATTGGTAAAATCTAAAGTGAACCAAGACCTAGCCTTATAGTTTATAAAACAAGGCCAAGATGGTAGTTCCACAATTAGGTTAAGATCCATAATTAACATCTCAATTTAGGACTATTCTGCGTTAATTATTAAAGAATCTTAGAGGTAAAACCTAGCCTTTGTGTTATTACAAACCTGGCCAAGATGGTATAACCCACATAATAGATTCCAATTATTAACATTTGTTAGTATGTTAATGCTCTTGGCAAACTGTGAATCAGTAAAGTCACACAGGCCATATATCATAAAGGGTTAATTTTAAATTCCCTTAATTATTTAACCACTTCTTTGAAGTGAAGTGCCTGTGGGCAATAATTTAATGTCCTCCGTGACTAAGGACAGTGGTAGCTTATGACTCCCTGTTGATTAATGGTAGAGAACTATGATTCAACCTAAAACACCTAGATACTGTAAGATCTTGGTTATTAAATATCTTAACTGTCCTTGTGACTAGGCCTTATGTGCTAATAATAAGAGTATTATAGGATAATAACCACATCCTAATTGTTTCATAAATTAACCTAAAATGGCAATTTAAAACCTTGGTTAATAAAACATAAAATACTATAAGAGCCTTTAAGTGAAAACCTTGCCTATCTATTATATGTAGCGTTGAAGCTACATGGCCAGATCAGAAGAAGCCAATAGCCATCCGGTTAAGAACCGTGATGATGCAAAGTTCCTAGTGACTAGTGCCGAGTTAAAAGCAATTGTGAATGATGCGGTTGCGAAAGCCTTAGCGCGATAGTACAGCGAGTACAGCGAAACCCGCAGTAAAACTCTATCTACACCGCATGCTAAACCAAAGAATCATTCTGAGATTCGCAACCAACCGCCACCTACTCCTTCCAAACCTAAGAAAGATGAGGATCGTCATTCCTCAAATGAAAACAGTGTTCACCCCAAGAAGCTTGTGGTTGATGAAGCCCCACGTGCTAAGGGTTGCACGTATAAATATTTTGTGTCATGTAAACCTCGGGAGTTTACTGGGGAGAAAGGGGCAGTTGACTGTATGACATGGCTTGATGAGATTGAGACAGTGGTAGATATCAGTGCTTGTGCTGAAAGGGATATGGTTAAGTTTGCATCCCAGTCTTTCAAAGGTGAGGCTCTAGCCTGGTGGGGAGCATTGATCCAGGCTTCTGGAAAGGCTGCCCTGTATAGCATGTCTTGGGAGCAGTTTGTTGCTCTTATCAAGGAAAACTACTGCCCTCAGCATGAGGTTGAGCGTATAGAGTCCGAATTCCTATCTTTGGTTATGAAGAACCTAGATTGCCAGGCATACCTCACCAGTTTCAATACTTTATCCAGATTGGTACCTTACCTAGTGACCCCTGAACCTAAAAGAATCGCGCGCTTTATTGGGGGTTTGGCCCCAGAAATCAAGGCCAGTGTGAAGGCCTCGCGACCTGTTACATTCCGATCTGTCACCGACTTATCTCTGTCTCTCACTCAGGATGCAGCGAGACAGAGAGCGTTAAGAAGTGCGGAATCTGACAAGAGGAAACGTGAAGATGATAATTCACGTCGATTGAGTAAGAAACAGAGGGGAAACCGTGATGGTAAGAAAGGGTCTGAGGCCAGGAGAAGCGAGCAACAGTCGGGCGATAGGCCCAAGTGCAAGATTTGTAGAAAGCACCATTTTGGAAGGTGCAGGTTCGAGCAGAAATCCCAGCCCAAGATGTGTGGGATATGTAAGTCTTCTGAGCACAGAACTCTTGAGTGCAAGAAGTTAAAAGATGCAACTTGTTACAGTTGCAATGAAAAGGGGCACATAAAGATCAGCTGCCCAAAGAATGCCAAGAAGACGGAGGATGGAAAGAAGACCAACGCCAGGGTCTTTCAAATGAATGTTCAAGAGGCCACCCAGAACGATAACGTCATAACTGGTATGTTTCTCATTAATGACGTTTTCGCAAGAGTATTATTTGATTCCGGGGCAGATAAATCTTTTGTGGATAGTAAATTCTGTGAGCTGTTAGGATTGCCTGTTAAAGCCCTTAGTGCAAAGTATGAGGTAGAATTAGCAGATGGTACCTTAGAAACCGTCTCGACTGTGTTAGATGGATGTGCTATATCCATTAGGAACCACTCTTTTCCTCTATCCCTACTACCCTTCAAGTTAGCCGGTTTTGATGTAGTATTATTGGGCATGGATTGGTTATCGCATAACCAAGCCCAGATTGTATGCAGTAGAAGGCAAGTAATAATCAAGACTCCATCTGGTGAGTCTCTCGCCATTCAGGGTGATACGCGTCATGGATTGCCTGAGCAGGTGTCTATGCTCAAGGCGTCCCAATGCTTGAAGAATGGTTGTGTCATCTATATGGCACAGGTAACCATTGATGAGCAAAAGCCCAAAATTGAAGACACTCCCGTTATATCAGAATACCCTGAAGTCTTTCCAGAAGAACTGCCTGGTTTGCCACCAGACAGGCAAGTGGAATTCAAAATCGATATCATTCCTGGAGCTGCACCTATTGCTAGAGCGCCTTATAGGCTAGCGCCAACAGAGATGAAGGAATTGAGAACGCAGCTAGACGATTTGCTAGCCAAAGGTTTCATTAGGCCTAGTTCGTCTCCTTGGGGAGCACCGATTCTATTTGTCAAGAAGAAAGATGGTTCGATGCGCTTATGTATCGATTACCGAGAGCTTAACAAGGTTACCATTAAGAATAGGTATCCTCTACCCAGGATCGACGATCTATTCGATCAACTTCAAGGGGCAAGCTATTTCTCCAAGATAGATCTGAGATCGGGGTATCATCAGTTGAAGGTTAAGGATGAAGACGTGCACAAGACTGCGTTTAGGACTCGTTATGGTCACTACGAGTTCCTAGTGATGCCTTTCGGGCTCACAAACGCACCTGCCGCATTCATGGATCTCATGAATCGCGTCTGCAAACCTTATTTGGACAAATTTGTCATCGTCTTCATCGACGACATTCTCATTTATTCCAAAAATCAAGCTGATCACGAGAAGCACCTCCGTTGCATTCTGAAGCTGCTTCATCAAGAAAAGCTATATGCAAAGTTTTCCAAATGTGAGTTTTGGTTAAGAGAAGTCCAATTTCTTGGACATGTGGTCAGTGAGCGTGGTATTCAAGTGGATCCCGCTAAAGTTGAAGCTGTCATGAATTGGCAGGAGCCGAAGACACCTACGGAAATCTGCAGTTTCCTAGGTTTAGCTGGATACTACAGGAGATTCATCGAAAATTTCTCAAGAATTGCAGCACCCCTAACTTTGCTGACTCGCAGGAGTAGCAAGTTCAATTGGGGACCTAAGCAGCAAGAGTCATTCGATACTTTGAAGCAGAAATTAAGTAACGCTCCCGTGTTGACGTTACCTGATGGAATTGATGAATTTGTAGTCTATTGTGATGCATCACACACCGGGATGGGTTGTGTGTTAATGCAGAAAGGCAAGGTCATTGCCTACGCTTCACGACAATTAAAAGTGCACGAGGAGAATTACACCACTCATGATTTAGAATTGGGTGCCGTTGTATTTGCACTAAAATTGTGGAGGCACTATTTGTATGGCACTAAATGTGTGATCTATTCTGATCATAAAAGCCTTCAGCACCTGTTCAACCAGAAAGAATTGAACATGAGACAGCGACGTTGGATGGAAACTCTGAACGATTATGATTGTGAAATCAGATACCATCCAGGCAAGGCTAATGTAGTCGCAGATGCCTTGAGCAGAAAAGAGAGGATAAAGCCCATCAGGATCAATGCCAAAAGCATTGAGGTCAGGAACAGTCTAAATGAAAGGTTGTTAGCCGCACAAAAAGAGGCAGTGTTAGAAGCTAACTACCCCAATGAAAAGCTAGGAGTAACTGAAGAGCAGTTATCCTATGGTAAAGACGGAATCCTGAGACTAAATGGAAGAATATGGGTTCCTGTTTTTGGAGGTCTTCGTGACGTCATCCTTAAGGAAGCCCACAGTTCCAGATATTCCGTCCATCCTGGAGCAGATAAGATGTACCAGGATGTAAAGGCAACTTATTGGTGGATAGGCTTGAAAAAGTCTATAGCCACCCATGTGGCTAAATGTCTGACGTGCGCTCAAGTTAAGGCCGAGCATCAGAAACCGTCAGGTTTACTACAACAGACTGAGATTCCCACTTGGAAATGGGAAATGGTAACAATGGATTTCATCACCAAGTTGCCCAAGACGCAGAAAGGAAATGACACTATTTGGGTGATAGTGGATCGACTGACCAAGTCAGCACATTTCCTACCTATTAGAGAAACTTTCAGTTCCGACATGCTAGCCCAACTGTACGTGGATAAGATTGTATCCCTGCATGGCGTACCGGTATCTATTATCTCAGATAGGGATACCAGATACACATCTCATTTCTGGGAGAGTTTCCAAAAGTCCCTGGGTACGCAATTGAATTTTAGTACAGCTTATCATCCTCAGACGGATGGGCAAAGTGAGCGTACTATTCAAACCTTGGAGGACATGCTTCGGGCATGCGTGATTGACCTAGGAGGAAGTTGGGATAGGCACCTACCTCTGATCGAATTTTCCTACAATAATAGCTACCACACCAGCATTAAGGCTGCGCCTTTTGAGGCATTATATGGTAGAAAGTGCAGAACACCCATTTGTTGGGCAGAGGTAGGAGACGTCCAGTTATCAGGACCAGAATTAGTCCTGGAGACAACGGACAAGATTACCCAAATTACTGAACACCTAAAAGTTGCCCGTGATAGGCAAAAGAGCTATGCTGATGGTAAGCGAAAATCCCTCAAGTTTGAGGTTGGCGATAAAGTTTTGCTCAAAGTATCACCATGGAAAGGGGTAATGAGATTTGGCAAGAAAGGTAAGTTAAGCCCGAGGTATATCGGACCATTCGAGATCATCGAATGTGTAGGATCGATGGCTTACAAGTTGAACTTACCAGAGGAGCTTAGTGGTATTCACAACGTGTTCCACATCTGCAATCTGAAGAAATGTCTAGCTGATGAATCGCTAGTCATACCGCATACAGATGTGCATATAGACGAAAGCTTAAAGTTTATAGAAAAACCTGTGTCGATTGAGGACCGACAGGTAAAGAAGCTTCGAAGGAAGTATGTACCCATTGTCAAGGTCAAATGGGAGTGCCGCAGAGGTCCTGATTATACGTGGGAGTTAGAGTCCACGATGCAAGAAAAATACCCTCAATTGTTTCAGTAAATCTCGAGGTCGAGATTACTTTTAAGGGGGTGAGGATGTAACACCTCGAAAATTCCTGTCCATTAGAATAAAGGCACGTGTCATGTATGACAGACGTGTCAGAGAAACCGGATTAAATAAAAAGATGTGTGGTAGGATTTCTAACAAAAAGGGCGTCATATTATTTGAAATACCTCTGAACGACCCAAGGGCGACAAGTTATTAAATCACCTCTGAGCGACCCGAACTTTTATAAATCCCAAGATCCTTAAATCAATTAATGATCATCTCATATGATAACCGGTTGCTCTCAGATAAATAAAGTTACATCTTTATCAAGGACTTCGGAAATATAGGTTGTTACTACTCCTAATCTAAATAAAATTCTTGTAAATAAGAATTAATATAGCTAATCTTCCTTGGCCAAGTAATTAAGAGTCCAAGATTCATTTTTGGAATCTCCGTCAATGTTACAAGTCCCATTATGAATTAAGTTTGAATGAGGAACATGTAAGAGGAAGTAGGACATGCAATGGCTGGTCAAGGTGGCCCACATCTGCCTGTTTAACCAGTTTAACCTACTCAAAACGTAAATTTGGGAATCTATGGGCTTGCTAGGCAGTAAATGGCTCCTTAGGGACACTTGGGATCATCCCTTTACTACCCTAGACTTGCTTGTCAAGATCTTGGAGCTCCTAGTTCACTATATAAAGGGTTCAAGTGTGATCATTTGACACTTGCTCATTTGGAACTTTGGCTAAAGACTTTCTGGAGCTCCTCTGGTCACCAACTCATTTTCTTAGGCTCTATAATCCTTCTTAGGACTCTTGTAAGTGTCCTTAACCCTCCTTAATCCTTTCTAGCTTAGCTAATTAAGTAAAAGTCAAACCGTCGTAATTAAGGTTTGACTTCGTGATTAAGCATAATGTGCTCTGTCAAATCACGAATTAAAGATACCTTTAGGAAGGTAATTAAGTGGGTAACAAACCCTTAAAAGGGTGTTTCCAGATTCCCACTCTAAGCATGTCAATTGTCGAGTCAAAGCTAATCATAAAAAGTCAACAGAATGCTTAATCTCAAATTAGCGCATAATTAGCAATGTAGGTTGCATGTAACCTGTTTGAACATTAATATAACTTGGTAATAAGTATAAGAACATGTTCCAACATGTTCAACTCGACAATTTTCTGTTTAGACCCGGCTCCGAACCGAAAGTCGCATAGTTTGACTTTCACTTTGACTTTCAGTTCTGACCCGTTTTAGTTAAGATTAAGATTGCCTTAGAGCTTCTTTTGGACCTAATAACATGTTAGTATATCCTCCTGTGATTATGCAACGTGGTTATTAGATATCTTGTTCGTATGCATGTTTCCGTTAAATGCCCATATGTTGACCATTATGCCCAAATGTCCAAAAATCATGATTTTTGAAAATATAAAAGGGTAGACAACTTAGTTACTGAAATATAAACTTGTCCCCGAAAATTTGACATTAGTTCGAGGTCTAGATTAAGAGTTATGCTCATTAGCGTAATTAGAAGCTTTCTTAGTAAATAATTAGCGTAATTAACGCATAACCTATTTAAACCCGAATTTTATATCAAAAATTTATACCCACTGTTATATAATAATATTTTGGGAATTTTAAGGATTTTTATTTATTTTTAGGATGAGCATAACTAGAGTTTTAAGCTTAATTCGGCTTATGCCGATTTTGCCCTTTCGGCCATAAAATGAGTTTTACAAAACCTTTTGACCTCAAACCTTTTTCTACTGATTTATTATGTTAAATATGATATGTTGAGCCTTCTGGAAATATAAGAATATCAGCTTTTCTTTTAAAACCCGGAAATGGCTCCAAATCGCCTTTTTAGGCATTTTTACGACATAGTATATGTCGAAACTAGTTTTTACATAAAAGATATAATACCTACTGATATATTTAATAAAAATATATATTATAACAGTAGACTAAAGTTAAAAAACTCAGTTTTCCCATTTTTACCCTTTTAGCCTATGTAAAATTACCAAAATGCCCTTATGAAGCGTAATTGGCGTTTAAAAACGTTTGGGGCATAATTGGACATACCTCACTGATATTGCAACATATTTGGTGCATATAATCTCAGGAAGCTTGCATATGATTTATATGGTTACTCGTTACGCACTTTCGCGTTCGGATCGGCTTATGTGACTAGTTCACGCATATTAGCCGAAACGGGTCAAACCGTATCATCTTAGTCTCTAAATTCAGAATGTGTTTAGTTTACCCATATTATACAAGTATCCAAGCTTGTAGGGTCTAAATCACGTTCCGTCCCGGTTTTCGCATTCCTCGCGATTAAACCATATTTATTATTCGAAACTAACCGGTCTAGGCCTAGGCTATATTAAAGACCCGTTAGGATTCTAATAGGTTATTATAACCTTCGTTCCAGAATAGGAGCCCAGTAAAAGACACGTGCATTTTTGAAATTGTGGTTATACTTGCTCAGGTAAATACTTTTAACTTATTTTCCCTTATACGGGCTTGGGGGTACGGTATATAAAATACTGCTTGGTCGGGAAATTGACCCCAACTCATTAGTAGTTGGGTATTATCAATGTGACCCGTTTGAAAACTTGGTGTTGTTTGTTTTTACGCCTTTGGGAGCTTAATGACCATGTCCCGGATATCCTTGGCATCATTTTTGGCCACGACCTTGACACCCGGGTGTAGGCGTACACCCGGTATTATGTCCATATTATTAAGGTATAAACGTTGGCTTCCCGCCGCGGACTTATACTAGTGGTGTGTCATTTAACCTTAAACCCGATACGACTCGGGCGACTGAACGCACAACAAACATGTAAATCTTTCACAAGTTTAACTTTGATTAATTATTCCCAAGTTATAAAATGTTTTGTGCCTTGTGCATTTAAAACCAAATTTTTCAAATGTTTTCAAAATGAGTCAGTTAAATTGTATTTACCAGTGCAAACTGACGTATTTTCCCCAAAAAGATTAAGTGCAGGTGCTATACGCAATAGGCCGGTTTCTCCCTAGCATCATAGAGTCTCGCAAGCTTTGGGATGCATATATCTGTTGAACAATTTCTTTCTCTTTATTTTCGACCCGCCTGTGGATCTATTTCAACTATTTGTGATACTCGATATTACACTTAATGGTTGAAATAAATCTATTTTCATTTGCTTCCGCTGTGCATTATAATTTGTGTTGTTTGACAAATGATGATATCAACTACGTCACGATACTCCCCCACTGGGCCCACCGGTGACACGTGGAAATTCGGGGTGTGACAGTTTTGTATACAAAATGTGGAACACGTTACCATTGGACAAAGAGTTAGCCAATGTGTAATATGACCCACCAGTCAGGATTGACAGTACTGAATGAGTAAATGGGTAGACATAAACATTGTAATCGCTCTCAATACTGTGAAAATTGACAAAACTCTTCTTGATTAAACTGGGATTCACTCACCAGTATTTCCCACTGACAAAATGTTTTTAAACGCGTTTCAGGTAACAAAATGTGAAAGCCAACTAGAAGCCAGCTGGACAGCAGTGAAGGCTTGGAAAAAGTGGCTATAAAAGTTACCTAAATAAAAGAAGATGTTTTATTCAATAAAATAGGGTTTATTCCTATGAAAATATTTGTAATGAAAACTTGGGTTTTATCCCAATATAATTATTTATATAAAATGTGGTGTTTTACTCTGATAAAATATTTCCTAACTACGATCCTGATGTAATTTCCACTGCCAAAATAATAAACACCGATACCACCGACACTGAGTCTCGCGGCCGCCGTTCTCGGGACAGATAAGGGGCGGGGGTTGCGACAGAAGGTGGTATCAGAGCTAAGCCACTGATTCAGCCACAGAAGTATTCTGCTGACACCAAAATATTATTCAATATGTTAATAAATAAATTACGAAACTACGTGCATAATTGTATTTTATTGTTATGTGTTATTTAACTATTTTTTAGTTTACAGTATGAGCGACCAAGGACCATCCGACGTGTACCGTCAGTTGTTTGGTTCGCCTAGAAGCGAAGGTGCCTCTTCACAGCCTGCTCTCTCAGGGTATTCTGCTGATAATGAAGAAGGAATATTCGTGTTTAAGGCTCAGTCTGAAGAGCCATTCCCTCAGAAAAATAGAGGATGGTTCAGTAGGGGAGCACATGAGCGTAGGAAACGAATGAAAAAGTTACAAGAACAAAGAGCACTAGCAGCCACCAAAAGAGAGACAGATGCCCATGCCCAGGACATGATTAATAGGGGTTTAGCCAATTTCCATATCCTAGCAACCACTGCAGCCGACCCTAACCTGGAGCAACTAATAGCACCCCAACCCTTACTCCCAGCTCAGCCAATGGAAATAGAAAATAACCCAGAAAATCAAGTAGAAATGCCCGATTTCAACCCAGAAGAGGAGATACCTAGGGTACCAGCACCCAATCCCTTAGACCCAGATTATGATCCGTGGTGGGATGACAATAGGGACTATGTGCAATGTTACCCCATACCAGAAGACATGCCCATGCCGAATCTACGAGCTTACCCAGGTTTGGACCCTCTAGATCCCTACTACGATAGTGATCAATACATTAGGGAGATCTTAGAGAATCCATACCCGTACCAGGAACACGCACCCCAATTTCCAAACCCAGTCCCAGAACCTGCACCCCTAATGAGTGCAGAAAAATATACAAGAACTCAGGACATTTGGTGAGGAAATCTTAGAAAGTGGCGAGAGGATGAGACAGGTGGGAGTGCGACTCATCTGGAAGTACGACGAGCGCAATATGGATTTCTGGATGAATCCATATCCGTAAAGGTAATGGTGGAGGTAGTAGTAATAATAATAATATAATATAATAATATATAATATGCGAGTATGTGTGAAAAAAAACTACGGATGCCTACTACTAGTAGTGTAATTTTTATTTCAGTTGTATTGTAATTTTAATTTTCAGTTCTGGCTTGTACTAGATGCATATTATATAAAAATAGAGAAAGTCGCAATGATCGGCACTTTTGACCAAAATGTGTATCATGTGATTGGCTATATAAAACATTATTTTGTGATATTAATGCGTGGAAAATGTTTAAAATTCAGATGGACAACAAAGTGAACTAGGAAAACCTGAACAATGAAAACCTGAATAACAATAACCCGAATAACGAGAATCCGAACAACAATAACAATGGAAACCAAGTGGATAACAGTGCCATTCAAACTGTTAAGGAAGCTGATAATAAATTAAGCATAGCAGTAAACGACCAACTGAACCTGAACACAGCATAAACAATGGACCTGTACTTCGAGCGCCCATTCCCAAAAAAAGAAGAACCATGCCTTATGGTTGTTCTTACAAAGAATTATGGTCCTGCAAACCAATAGAATTCTCGGGCAATGAAGGACCCATTGCAGCTTTACACTGGATAGAAAAGACTGAGGCTGTCTTAAAAATAAGAAAATGTGCAGAAGAGGATAAGATAATGTTTGCTTCTAATCTGTTTAAGAACTCAGCCTTGGAATGGTGGAACACTATCCTCCAGTCTAGGGGAAGTGATAGGGTTTACAATCTGGAATGGGAGGAATTTAAGAATATGGTGGAACGGAAATTATGCCCTCCCAATGAAAAAGAACATATAGCAAATAAGTTTTTAAACCTTAGAATGATTGGAGTGGATAGTAAGGGGTACATCACTACATTCTTTGAATATGCTAGAATCGTGCCAACCCTTGCATCACCTGAACTAGTATTAATCTCTCGTTACATCTGGGGATTAATCGGGGAGATTAGGCATGTAATCAAGGCAGCTAGACCTCAAACCATAGAAGAAGCTGTAGAACTAGCAAACACCTTGACAGATGAATTAGTGCGTACACGGGAGGAAGATCAAAGGAGGAACCTAGCTCAGAGGCTTACCCATGAATTCCGTTCTGGAAATTCCAACCGTGGGAAAAATGTAGGTTCTAGATCTGCACCATATTGCAAGTATTGCAAGAGGAAGCATTCTGGAAGATGCTCCATATATTGCAATTTCTGCAAAATATCAGGACATAAGGAAGAAGACTGCAGGAAGAAAGCTAACAATAGGATATGCTACAACTGCGGAGAACAAGGTCATATTAAGCCAAACTGCCCAAAATTAGCTCCAGCTACGAACAACAAGAACACCAAAAATGCTAGAGCATTTGTTCTGATGGCAGATGAATCTAAGATGATTCCAGACGTGATAGCCAGTACGTTTTTAGTTAATGATGTTTTTGCTAAAGTATTATTTGACTCTGGTGCAAACCAAAGTTTTATTAATACTTCATTTTGCAAACTTCTTAATCAATCATTAACTAAACTTTGACAAAAATGTCTGGTAGAGACAGCAAATGGGGAAAGCGTTCGGATTTCTGAAATCTTGCAGGAAGCAAGAATAGAATTTTTAAACCAAAAGTTTATTGCAAACCTTTACCCAATAAATTTAGCAGGATTTGATGTTGTATTAGGAATGGACTGGTTAATAGCCAATAAAGCTAGTATTTTATGTGATCAAAAGTCAATTTAAGTAAATTCACCAAGGGGTGAAAATATCACAATTAAAGGAGATAAGCCATCTAAATCCACGAAATTCATCTCTGTGATGAAAACCGCAAGTTATATAAGAAAAGGATCATCAGTGTATTTGATTTCCATAGTCACTAACACTAAAGGAAAAGAACTGAAAGATATTCCAGTAGTATCTCAGTTTTCAGATGTGTTTCCAGAAGAATTACCAGGACTACCGCCAGACAGAGAAGTAGAATTCAGAATCCATCTACTACCAGGAATGGCACCAATTGCCAAAGCACCTTACCGTTTGGCACCCGCCGAAATGCAGGAACTGAAGAAACAGTTAGACGAATTGTTGGAGGAAGGATCCGTACAGCCAAGTTCATCGCCATGGGGAGCACCAATTTTATTTGTTAAGAAGAAAGACGGATCGATGCGTATGTGCATTGACTACCGTGAATTGAACAAGGTCACGATTAAAAATCGGTACCCATTACCAAGAATCGATGATCTGTTTGATCAATTGCAAGGAGCTCGATTTTTCTAGAAAATCGACTTAAGATCAAGATATCATCAATTAAAGGTACAAGAAGAGGACATTCCTAAAACTGCATTTAGAACAAGGTATGACCATTATGAATTTACTGTCATGCCATTTGGTTTAACCAATGCCCCAGCTGCATTTATGCACATGGTGAACCGAATATGTAAGCCATATTTGGATAAATTCATAATTGTCTTTATAGATGATATTCTTATTTACTCTAAGAGTAAAGAAGAACATGCAAAGCATTTGCACGCACTTTTAAGTTTATTGAGGAAAGAAAAGCTTTATGCTAAATTTTCAAATTGCGAGTTTTGGTTAGAACAGGTACAGTTTCTTGGACACTTAGTCAATCATGAAGGAGTTCATGTAGATCCTACCAAGATCGAGGTAATTACCAAATGGAAAACCCCTGAGTCACCAACCGAGGTTAGAAGTTTCTTAGGATTAGCCGGTTATTATAGAAGATTTATTCGAGATTTTTCTAGAATAGCCATTCCTTTAACTAAGCTAACCTGTAAATCCATTAAGTTTGAATGGGGACTAGAGCAAGAAGAAGCCATTAGAATTCTTAAGCAAAGATTAACCCACGCACCCATACTAGCATTACCTGAAGGAACTGGAGATTTTGTAGTATATTGTGACGCTTCTAAGTTAGGTTATGGATGTGTGTTGATGCAACGCCAAAAGGTTATAGCTTACGCATCTAGACAACTTAAGAATCATGAAGAGAACTATTCAACCCATGATTTGGAATTAGGAGCTATAATTTATGCCCTTAAGATTTGGAAACATTACCTTTATGGTAGTAAGTTTACCATATTCACAGACCATAAGAGTTTAAGGTATGTTTTCGGGCAAAAGGAGTTGAATATGAGACAAATACGCTGGATGAAGATTCTTAGTGATTATGATTGTAATATCCAGTATCATGCAGGAAAAGCCAACGTAGTGGCTGACGCTTTAAGTCGAAAGTATCATGAAAAGCCAAAAAGGGTACGTTCTCTTAAGTTAAATCTGCAAGTAGATTTAAATGATCAGATTAGAAAAGCACAAGAATCAGTAATCAAGGATGATACTAAGAAGTTAAAAGGTATGACTAAGGACATAGGACAAGGAATAGATGGAATTCGAAGATTCCATAAGAAAAGAATGTGGATACCTAAATTAGGAAACCTACACCACCGTATATTAGAAGAAGCCTATAAGTCTAAGTATACGATGCATCCTAGAAGCAATAAGATGTATCAGGATTTTAGAAAGAATTTTTGGTGGATAGGAATGAAAAAGGATATAGCAGCTTATGTTTCTAAGTGTTTAACCTGTTCACAAGTCAAAGCTGAACATCAGAAACCCTCAGGTTTATTGCAGCAGTTAGAAATGCCAGTGTGGAAATGGGAATTGATAACAATGGATTTTGTTACCAAATTACCCAATACAAGGAAAGGTAATAATACAATCTGAGTGATTGTAGATAGGCTAACTATGTCAGCTCATTTTCTACCAATGACGGAAACTTTCAGTATGGAACAATTAGCTAAGTTATATGAAAATGAAATAGTTTCATTACATGGAATTCCTTTATCAATTGTTTCTGACAGAGATAGTCGTTTTACCTCTCATTTTTGGACAAGTTTCCAAAAAGCCATGGGAAGCAAGTTGAATCTAAGCATAGCTTATCATCCTCAAACGGATGGACAAAGCGAAAGGACAATCCAAACAATGGAGGACATGCTTAGAGCTTGTGTAATTGATTTCGGAGGTAATTGGGATGATCACTTACCATTGATAGAATTTTCTTATAATAACAGTTATCACACAAGTATCAACGCTACACCATTCGAAGCACTTTATGGACGAAAGTGCCGAACCCCAGTCTATTGGCCAGAAATTGGGGAAAAGAAACTATCTGGACCGAAGATAGTGCAGGAAACAACCGACAAAATCATTCAAGTCAATGAACAACTAAAAGCAGCATGTGATCGACAAAAGAGCAATGCAGATAACAGACGCAAGCCGTTGGAATTTCAAGTAGGAGATAAAGTGTTACTAAAAGTCTCTCCTTGGAAGGGAGTGGTAAGATTCATCAAGAGGGGAAAGCTAAGTCCCAGGTATGTTGGACCTTTTGAGATTATTAAAAAAATAGGACCTGTAGCCTATCAGCTACAACTGCCAGAGGAAATGGCAGGAATACATGATGTATTTCATGTATCTAATCTCAAGAAATGCTTAGCTGATGAATCACTGATAGTACCTCTTAAAGATACAGAGGTAAATGAGCAGTTAATATTCGTAGAAAGACCTTTACAAATTGAAGACAGGAAGGTTAAGAACCTCAAGGACAAAAGATTAGTTCTGGTCAAAGTGAAATGGGACTCGAAAAGAGGACCAGAGTATACATGGGAGCTTGAATCAGAAATGCAAAGAAAATATCCACACTTGTTCCAGTAGATCTCGAGGACGAGCTCTAAAACAAGGTGGGGAGGATATAACAACCCTCCTGAAATTTTTCTGACACCCTAATATATTTTAAAATACCCCAAATACGTCCTAAAATACGCCCCATACGCGAAAACGGACCCCTAATACCTTTATTTTATTAAAAATTAAATAAAAACAAGAAAAATGAGGCTCTCGCGGGGCGCGTAGCCTTTGGCTACTGCCTACGCGGGCCGCGACAGCTACAAGATCAGGCGACACCCGGTGTTGCCACGTGTCATCATCATGGGGGAGCTAGTACGATGACTGGGCCAGGCTAGGGCCTACCCAGTCTACTACGCGGGCCGCGTAGCCCGTGGTCTCACCTTACTCGGGCCGCGAGAAACCCGATTTCAGCCCCTATATAATGGGAGCTCGGGCCTTCAGTTTCCGTCGCTCAATTCTTACTTTCTCTCTCGAATTACTATATAGTAGGAACTATTCTCGGGTATTATATCCCCCTAAATAACGAAGTTCTGTTCCGTTGTAAGTATCATATCCCATGGATACATATTAGATACTTTGCCCGATTGATCTAAGGTTCCGTAACGGCTGTCGTGGTTCTGCCCGACGTAGTCGTTGGAATGCCGTCTCGGGGAGGGTATTACTAATGTTAAAATGGGTTATTATACTAACGCGTGTGCATTTATGTAATTTATAGATTGTCACCAGGAAACCCTTACAGAAAACCTAAGACAGCAATGTGAGTAATCTCCTTTTTGTAAACTGTTTTTACAAAACCTTAAGTATTTTACAATGTGATTAAGCACTGATTGAGTCTTTGTAGTCTTCAATTACTGCCGGTATGTTGGGGTTTTGTATACAAAATGTGGAACACGTTACCATTGGACAAAGAGTTAGCCAATGTGTAATATGACCCACCAGTCAGGATTGACAGTACTGAATGAGTAAATGGGTAGACATAAACATTGTAATCGCTCTCAATACTGTGAAAATTGACAAAACTCTTCTAGATTAAACTGGGATTCACTCACCAGTATTTCCCAGTGACAAAATGCTTTTAAACGCGTTTCAGGTAACAAAATGTGAAAGCCAACTAGAAGCCAGCTGGACAGCACAGAAGGCTTGGAAAAAATGGCTATAAAAGTTACCTAAATAAAAGAAGATGTTTTATTTAATAAAATAGGGTTTATTCCTATGAAAATATTTGTGATGAAAACTTGGGTTTTATCCCAATATAATTATTTATATAAAATGTGGTGTTTTACTCTGATAAAATATTTCCTAACTACGATCCTGATGTAATTTCCGCTGCCAAAATAATAAACATCAATACCACTGACACTGAGTCTCGTGGCCGCCCGTTCCCGGGACAGATAGGGGGCGGGGGTTGCGACATTATATTTTTTTATAGACTTCGAAACAAATTTTGTAATCAACTATTTCTAACAAACGTGTTAGAAACGATTTAAAAAGTTTGATAGTTGTTTATTTTCTAACGAGCGTTTTAGAAACGATTTAACGACTTTGTCAATTGTTTATTTCTAACATGCGGGTTAGAAAACGTTTATTTTATATAAACAAAAAACGGCTTATGGCAATAAATAATCGTTTAATTTTCTAATGGGTGTATTAGAATTAGTTTATCTTATAACCAACTATTTTAACGATTTGCAATCGTTAATTTCTAACGAGCGGGTTAGAACCGGGTTAACTATGACAAACTATTTAAGATGATTTGTAATCGTTTTATATATTTTCTAACGAGCATGTTAGAAAAGATTTGTGTTCATTTCTAACGAGCGTGTTAGAGAACGTTCATTTAAATAAACCAAAAGTGAATAAATGTATTCGTTTTATTTCTAACGAGCGCGTTAGAAGCGGTTTACTTTATAAAAACCGAATATTTTGAATGTTTGTTCAACATTTAAATTCTAAATAGCATATTAGAATTGGTTATCATACAAACCACTCATTTTAACGATTGATAATCGTTATTATCTAACAGCGGTTAGAAATGGTTTGAATATGATAAACCATTTATTAAAACGATGTGTATTCTTTTTATTTTCAAACGAGCGAGTTTGAAATTGTTTTATTTATTAAACTATTATAAGGTTTATTGTCTTGATTTGTAATCAAAACATAAATATATAGTTTAATATTAAAACACTTGCAAAAACGAGAAATGTTTTGAACGAATAAAACATGTCTTTGCGAATTCTAAATGATTTGATACTTCCACGAGAAGTATAACGTCTTGAACCATATAATAGTCTTGGAAATGCTATTTTGTGAAAAACAACTCGATGTTGTTATAGACATAATAAGTTGCTTAACTACTTGCAAGTAGTTAATTGTAAACAAGTTTATATTTTGGACAACTTGTGATTATTCAAGTTTAGAGTTCCAAGATGATGGAGTACCTCAAAACATGACACCGAATGATATAATTGCGTTTATTTCGGTCAAAGTGTTGAAGGTAATAACACTTTGGCATTTGATGTTTAGACATCTTTAGTGTATCCGTTTTACTTTTGTCCACTTTTATTTTATTATAAATGGTAGACTATCATTTGAGTTTATTTCACATAAACAAATGGTTAAAATTTGGACTACTAATAATTTGTCAAAAGGATACACATTTTGGTACTAAGTGTAAAAAGTAATTTACACAAACACAACGAGTGGGTTGTGATCATGACTTTTGTAATAAGTCACAAATCAAACCTCAAATGCATAACAGCGTCGTAAGAAACGTGGTGAATGGTTTGAGATGAAATGCACGAAAACGAGATATGTCATCTTATGTTGAGAGCATCAACATGGAAATGCGCATGTAAGTTTTCAAAGAATATAACATATCAAAGGAATATATGTTATTATTGTAAATGATTTTAATAAATTTAGCAAATTTATTAACGGAAATTTACAATAGTGATGGACTTGTAGATGCTTCTACCACCATCAATGTTGTTTAAACTATGTGGAGGCTTGGTCCTCAATTTGGGAGAGTATCCCAATACATGGTATTAATGAAACAACAACGTAAATGTATATATTACTATAGGCATACGTAAATGCTTTGTTGTTGAGAGTCAATCTAATTGGCTATATCTCAAGACGTAAGTGATTTTATACAAAGATTTTTCATCAAAGTGACTTGGATTAAGACTTATGTTTAAGTCTTTAGGAAGTCAATGGTGAAACCTTGGAGATAAAAAGGCAAACGAGTTATGAACCTAATGGACGAAGTTAACTATGGTTTTGAGGTCTTCCTAAAAACCGATGGTTTTGGAATGGTGAAATGAAATTTCATTATTGTGTCTAAACTAATAAATGAATGTTCGGAAGAGATAGTGCGTTATCTCTTAAGGCTGTGAAGAATCGGAATGATGCATCTTCTGTTCACATGCTAGAGTATTGTGGTCTAAAGCATGCTAGACTAATACTTGTTAATTTATATGCTCGACGGAGATTAAATTAACTTTAAACATTCAAAATATATGATGACACAAGAACGAATTTTGTGCTAAAACAAAACTATAAAGATAACTTCATTTTAGTCCTAAGGGATAGTTAATTTAATGCAAGCAATGTGGGGGGAGGAACCATTTAAGAAACAAACCCTTTAGGGTATGAAGAAATGGTAGTTGAGAAGTTTTCTCAAACTCGAAATGAAAGGGAGAACCTTTCATCACCCTATTTGGATGCTATCTAAATTACACTTAAATATGGGGGTGACTTGCATTTATATGAAGAAATGGTAGTTGAGAAGTTTTCTCAAACTCAAAATGAAAGGGAGAACCTTTCATCACCCTATTTGGATGCTATCCAAATTACACTTAAATGTGGGGGTGACTTGCATTTATATGATGAAATGGTAGTTGAGAAGTTTTCTCAAACTTGAAATGAAAGGGAGAACCTTTCATTACCCCATTTGGATGCTATCCAATTACACTTAAATGTGGGGGTGACTTACACTTGAATGTGGAAGGTTTGGCAATAAGGATTTTAGAAATCCTAATATATATTGCAAACGCATGACCAAGTGGAGTACATGACGGTTATATGGAGTCAATCGAGTAGATTAGACTCGAATGCCAATTGGTTAGATTCAAAATCTAGTAAGATGTCAGTCATGACACACCAAAGGCATGGTGAAAACGTGTTTAGCCATGAATTGAGCTTCAGGTCATTCTAAAGACAAGGTACATAACTGGATCCAGGTTGAGATCACGAGTTATAAGTCTTATGATTCGACTAAAGGCAAAAGTGACTAGCGAGTTAAGAACACGTTAGAACAACTGATCGCAATTTAAATTGTCGTTGGTGACTTAGCGAAGTCAAAGATAATTTTGGATCCAACAACCAGTGGGTTGATAAGAGATCAGGTTGTGGAATGGGAATAAAGCCATGGAAAAAGGGATATGAGGGAAACCTAACCTAGTTGACTGGAGATCCCAAGATCTAGGTTCAATAGGCCAACTAAATCATGAACCGAAGGGTAGTCACTGTGGGGGCATAGCTAATATATATGTTTATATATAAGCTAGTGTATATGTTCATATATCCCCCTAAAACTATAAAAGGGTGTTTAAATACGTCCTAGTCCATTCCTATAATATCCAGTGACATTGTTGTGAGGCTAAGCATACTATGTGGTTAAATGATTCGTGTAAATCATAATGGACCATAATGCTTTTAATGATTTAAAGGGAAATCACCTATGTTGGAGAGAAGTGTGGTCGCTTCGAATGGAATTAGGGCATAATTCCTAGAGCTCCCGCAGAACCAGGAAAGTGCTCCATGACCATTATTGGAGACGAAAATGAGGAGATGGCCCGGCTAGGGAAGTATTGTGTGAATGTATATTGTCGTTTACACAAATGGGGGGTTGTTCAAGGACATCACGTCTACAATACCCTAGTAGGCTAAGTATGCTTCATAAAGGAAGGTACAAAGGCTACACCTACCTATCCTGCAATACTCGACTGTCGAGTTTTCATCGGGGAATTTGTGTGTTTTAATCGATCTCCATTCATGTGGGGGATTGTTGGAAATTTAGTGAAAATAAGTTTTTCACTAAATATTTTGGACATCAATAGTATTTATATATGTGTTGTATAAATAATTATTTATGGGTTTGTGTTCAAACTATGTCCAAATAGAGCTAAGATGAATAAGACATCGAAGCTTGAAGTTGTATGTTTGGAACAAACAAAGATGAATAAAATGGATTAGTTTTGTCAACTTGTCCCACATAGGTGGGATGACAAAAATCAAAGTGGTATATAAGGAGGAGCACTCCTTGTAAATTGTTTCCTTAAAGGCAAACACTAGTGGGGACTAAAGGGTGCGCCGCACCCGCACATATGCGCGCAAGTATGGATGGCACATGACTAGGTGGCGTCCTGGTATGCGCAGTGGCATCCGTGTGGCACGCGACTCCACATCACATATGCACGCATAACATGGGCTATAGGCCTAATGTGGTGCATTTTGAACTTCGCACACTGTTTTTGTATTTTTGTCCATGAGCGTGTGGTCAGATACATGGCGGGTGACTGGTTTGTCTATGGAGCACCCTTGGGTGCATAGGCGAATGTCATGGCATGGCACAAGCTCCTTAGACGCGCGGCTAAGACGGAAGTGCATATGGCGCGTGGGCCTAGAAGGTGCATGACCAGCCGGCGTCCTGGTATGCATAGCGACTTCCAATTACCGCGTGGCGTAAGAAGGTGTGTCTCCGCAGAAGCGTAGTGCAGGTTCAACTAAGGCACGCCTGCATGCGCGCTCAGCCGGTCAAACCAGTCTACTTAGTAGAGAGTTAATGTTAGACGGTTTCCACTAGTGCCATAAGTTGAATGGCAGTTTCTTTTTACTACCACTTAAGATCCATTAAGTTAGAGTTTAACCCTTTTTATTACAAGATTAATTATCTTGTTAATTACAAGATTAATGATCTTGTTTATGACAAACATTAAGATCTAATGATCTTGTTTATGACAACATTAAGAGGGTTTAATGAGTATCTCTTTATAAAATGAATATGGTTTATTCATTTGAAAATAAGAAAAATATACTTAAGAGTGATCTCTACATTTCATGAAACTTTAGAGAAGAGCATTCTCTAAAGTATTCACAACTTCATTCTTTTCACCAACATCTCTAAACACCAAATTATACCCGATGTAATCTCGGGCGTGAGAGTCATCTCCGGCAGTACAACTACTGCTTCGGTTGTTGTATCCTGGAAACAGACCGTCTGAGAGGAGGCGCGAAATCTGTTTTAAAGGCCCCATGTCAAACACGATCCTCAACCAAAACCGTCAACGAAATTTTGCTTGTCTTGTAGCGGAGGTTCTTACAAGACGTTGCGGTTGAAGTTCTTCCAAAGACGTTGGCTTGAATCAAGATTGGTACAATTATATTGTATTTTATATTCGTTTATTTAGTTTTTGTAACCGGTATTGTACTAGTCGAGTTTCCCACAAATAACGAGAGTCTCGTTATTATTTAGTTTATTAATATTTTTAATAAAAAGTGAACCTAGTTCCTATAATTAGTGGTGATGCGGCGGTGGAAAAAGGTAGTTTGGGTTGAAAATAGGGGAGAACAGGGATGGGTTCTGGTGGAGTTAAACCACCACCACAACCACCGCATCTAAACAACAACAATGGTGCCGTATCGGAGTTGAACGCCGGTGTGTCATCTATATCCATGCCAAAACATACTAAATTTGTAATTGTAATCTTATTAAAAAGGAATTGTTTTGAATTCTCAAAATCTATGCCAAAACAAGTAGCGACCTCTTTCTTTCTTTTCTATATTCACATATGTTAAATCTTAAAGTTAATTCTTCCATATATTTTTATATCCCTTCTTATATATATGTATCATATATATTGATACACAAGGTACATATAGAAATGAATATTCTCGTGGGATGATGTGGTGATTACGATGAAGCTCATAGATGCAACTAAAATCACGCTGGATATAAAATTGATTACGATAAAATGTTTTTATAAAGGCAAAAATATACCTTGTAATGAAATATGGTAAAAAATAGGCCCTCTAATTATAAGAGGGCATTTTGGTCATTTAGGCATAACTTAACAAAATATTTAACCACCGTTGGCCTTAGTACCCCAATATGTTACAAAAACCAAACCACATAACCTCAACATGTTAAAAAAAAGTTAATATTCAAAGGTGAAACTTTCTATAAAAATAGGGTCCATCTGTGTAATTAACTTTTTCTTATATATGGTTAGACTGGTAATAGATTAACGTTTTGTATAAAACCTTTAATCTCGTAAATATGATCTCCTCGAGTCGAGGAGTAATAATATTATATAAAATGAAGGAATCACCCAAGTGACATTGTCGTCATCCTTTCCCATAACCATATTTAGACCATTCCAATGCAATGCAATGCATTTATAATACATTTACTGAGTTGGAGATGATGTGGAGATATGAGTAGAGAGAAAAAGAGTGATTTCATTCTTGAGTAAGAATTTGGCACGGTCAGAAGTGCATTTACCTTCTCCCCATTGCTGATGGTCTAAGCGTTTCAATGGTCAAATTCGAAGGAGAGAGAGCCAAGTGTGTACATCCGATATACATACTATAAACTGTAGGATCGTGAAACGACCTAACGAGTCGATCAGAAGAGTGCTTAGACCGAATCAGAGGCGGAATACATTGATTTGGTCTTCGTTTAGCTTGGATTCACTATTAACTGTCTCTTGTATTGATTATAAAGCAAATACAGTCACGGAGACACTTCGACGGAGCTTCGCCGTCGGAAACAAGACCGTTACAAATGAATCCGTTTGAAGGGTATTTATAGGAAGGACCTGACCGTTTGAAAATGACACACAACTCTTCAAACGGTCATGCCTTACAAGTTTGACTTTCAAATGATCACCTAATCTAATTACATAAACTGATTTGTCTTTTTACAAGTATGATGTAAGATGATGTCATCTTGATGATGTCATCATTCAATATGATGAAATCACTCTTGTTCAGCAATGCAACGAACCCGAGACTCGACATAAGACGAAGACGACATATGAATGCACCAACAGACTCCCCCTCAGATGTTGACGAGTCTTAAGTGTCGAGTCTTCGCATCTTCAGCCTTTATCAGTCTCTTTTCTTTCTTAGCATATACCAGGATCTTCTCTTTGGCTCTTGCCTCGTCAGACTCCCCCTTTCATCATGATGGGATCGCTATCTGGAATTTGCTATCACCTTGAGATCAAATCCTAGCTTTTCAGTTTAAGCTCTTCTTAGGTTTTGATGTATCTCCTGACTTTCCGTATCAACAGGATCAGAAACCTACACATCTCAAACACTCTATTACAAACCAACAAAGTTATGATTCAACTTAATGAATCAACTAAACACTCGAGAATTTTTCACATTTAAAATTTATCAAAATTTGAAACATTTCAAACTCTGATTCAACATTTTAAAACAATTAACCAAACCATCTGTTCATCGTGTTTAGCCTTTGAAAATTTTGAATATCAGATTTCCAACATCAGTTGTCGAAACTCTTTTTGGAATTTTCAAAATATGAGACATAAAGCAGAAACAGAATTTTAAATGCAGAAATGAAATATGTACAAACAATATTTTTGTGAGTTCGTGCAAGAGGATCATATCAGCTGCCGACTAAACACTAGCACCGTTAAGCTGTTATTTCATTTTAAGCTTTTAAACAGTTCTCATTGATTGCCGATATATTGATCCACTTAAATTCTCACAAAACTTTCAACCTGTTTAGGATACTGAATTAGTGTTTTAGAACTTAAACATCTACATGTGTCCCTCCTCAGTATATACTCCCGTATCCAGACCCCAATATTCAGTCTTACAGGTGAGTATACCACAGCTGATATCTGTTAAGGGGTAGATGCGAGGGCCGTGAGAGCTCAGGTCGATACTTCCGTATACGCAGAGAGATGACGGCTTCAACTTTAAGGTGTGTCCCCTTTAGAGGATCTTTTATTTACAACAGCAGCGACTATCAATTTTATTGTTTCACCAGCATGCTGAGGGCGAGCTTATATTTCAAAGCTTTTTGCAGAAAGTATTATCCGGGGACTAGGTCAGTACTTCCATACAGCAGAAGTCCCGGGATAATACCCCAGATATCAATGAGCATAAAGACCTAGTATCTCAGAATATGGGACCCTTCAAACAGGATTTCAGGGGTTACCTATATATCCTGGAGATGTTCCCCACGTAGATGCAAGTGAAATTTATGTTAATATCCCAAACTGATCTACTAATTCTGCGATAACCTACCGGCACATCTTTAGCGAGACTGCTTAATTGCATTTATACATTACAAATCTTTAGCGTACTGTGCCAGTCTAGCTAATGTACTATCATTTCCTCTTTTATGCAACAAAAACTCATTTTTCAGTTTTATCATGTTTTTGTCTTTTTCAAATTTTCTGATGTTTTTGGATTTTCTAAAATTTTTTACTCCCCTTAAAATTCAAATACATCTAATGAAAATTGAAAACAAACTGTACAGAACATGACAACTGATATCGAATCGCTACAATTCTCCATCCGTTTGGCTTAAACAATCAGAACTCCCCCTCACAACAAACTATTTTCCCATAATGATTTCAAAACACTCAAGTTTGTTTTAATCAGAATGGTTTTTCCGGAAAATAAGTTTTGTTGAATTTACCACTTGTAAAGTTTGGGGCAAGATCATCACTTTGTTTCTTACTCTTTTGAATGATAGTTAACTTAAGTTCAATTTAATGACCTTGATTAACCACTTGTAGAATCAACCTGATTCAAAATTTGAACCACTTATAACAATCACAAACATACAGCTCAAACCTGTTTTTCAACCAATTACCATCTGTTGGTTGAATTATCAAGGTGCCGATTCCTACTCCACGCTTACATACCTGGGAGTTCCGGTAATTCCTGCTTTTCAAAACAATTTTTATAAGCACTTTAAAGAATGATGCCGATTCATGATCCACGATTACCAACTTGGGATCTCCGGCAAATCAGGCTTTTCTATTTGAACAGATTCACCCAAGCCTGATGATCCTTGGGTGATTTTGAATTCTTGTTCAACAATGGTGGAAAATTTGCATCATCCATTGTTAAACCTGAATTCTCCATTTTTACCTCAACCAATGGCTCCTCTGGCTTTGATGAACCAGAATCATTGCCTGCACATGGCTTGTCTGACTTTGATCTGTCAGATTCATCGCCTGAAGGTGGCTTGTCTGACTTCGACACGTCAGATTCATCGCCGACCATTTTCTCTTTCTTCTTTAACCTGTCTGTCCTCAGATTTGTATCTGATGAACTCAGTTTGCTTGATTTGTCAGTCTTTGATGAGCAAACCGGATTATCAGAAATCTTTTCTGATTTTCTTGCTGTATCCGAGGACAAAATCTTCTCCAAATACTCTCGTGCTTTCTTCCTCTTCTTCCTCAGTCTGTCTTTCTGCCCCTGTGAAAGTTTAACTTTCTTTTCTTGAATTGTCTGTTCTTGAACTTTAGGTTTTAGAACCTTCTGTTCATGGGGCTTGACGTTGACTGGAATCTTTGCCAACTTTTGATACTTAGCCCTCAATCTGTCATCCGATCTCCTTGGGCAATCTCTGGCAATGTGACCTCTGATGTTGCAGTTAAAGCATCTTCTCGTCTCATAATTCCAACTTTGGCAGTTAACAGCAATGTGTCCTTGATAATCACACCGGTAACACACTCTGTTATCGTACCATGTACCACCTTCACACCAAACGCTCAGATCATAGCATTGTCTGGCTTGGTGATATTCCTTCCTCATGTTTGCTGGATTTGGCTTTTGAGCACTGTGGTCCGACCTGCACCACTTATTGCCAACAATTTTTGAGTTTTCATTTTTCGATTTTTGTAATTTTTGTTTTTGATTGGATGATCGATCTGATGAGCTGTTATTCTCTTTTTGAACATTTTTCTCATTTTTAATTTTTTGTTTCTGTTCCACTTTCTTCTTCAAAGGTTTTTGCTTAGAGCATTCTCCCTTTTCAGTCGATTGCAGAACAGTTTTCTGAAATTTTTCTTTTAATTTCAAAAACAATTTTTGTTTTTCAATTTTTTTCTTTTTCATTATCAGATTTCTCATCACAATCTTCAACTTTGACATTGTCACTTATTGGAACAGAATTGATCGGTTTTGGACAGGGAATATTCAAATACTCTGAAGAAGTCACAAAACCTTTCAATTTCGTTTCAAGTTCATCAATTTTGTTCCTTGAATTCTCAGCTTCATTTTCAAGCTGAGATATTCTTTCAAGATGAGACTTGATAATTTTTTCATTTTCAATTTTAATGTTTTCAAGACCAGATTTTTCATTGTCCAAAACTTTTAACTGTTCTTGAAATTTTGTTTCATTTGCTTTTAGATTCTTGTTTTCCAGCTTTATCCAGAAACCTTCATTTTCTGAGGATTTCTTTTTGCTTTCAAAATCTTTTTCCTTTTCTTTCAAAATCTTGTTTTCTGATGTCAAACCATTCAAATTACCCAACAGTTTGTCATTTTCAGTTTTCAACTTCTCACAATTTTCTTTCAAAATAAGAATCTGTTTAATATCAGCTTGCTTCTCATCTTTCAACTTCTTGACTTCCAATGTCAAACTTTCCGCATCCTTCAAGAGTTTGTCATTGTTAGTCTTAAAGTTGTCACATTTGGAGCACACTGATTCAGAACTTGAAGATTCATTCTTCACAGATTCTTCATTCTTTGACATTTCCTTTGTCTCTGTCTTGTATGTTCCTGCACAAACAATTTTAACAAAATCAAGAGGTTTAAAATTTGTATCAATGTAAAACCCCCTTTTAAAGTCATATTTCATGTTCTGTTTTGCAGCGAAACACATACATATTCTTTTATCAATTTCAGTAATTACATCCAAATTGATTTTGTCTAGATTTCCCAAATTCAATTTATCTAGATTTCCTTTGATTTTATTCATCAATATTTTCTTTTTATCAGAATTTTCATAACTGTGTGTTTGAAGTTTATTGATGAAATCAGATGAATGTAATTTTGAAAATTTAGGCTCTAGTTTTAGTTTCTTTAAAACATCATCCCATTCGGCAGGTAAAGCATCTGCAAACTTTGATATCTTTTCAGCTTCTGTCAATTTTATCTCAAACATTTTTAATTTGTCTATCAAATAATCAAATCTCCTTTCCATCTCTTTCACTGTCTCATCTTTTTGGCATGCAAAATTTTTAAGTCTAAGCATCCAAATCTTCTTATCATTTTGTTCATATGTGCTCATTTTAAACCAACCATAACCCCTATTTAAACTTTCAAGATCATTGTTTTCATTTTCATCAAAAACCGTTTCCATTTTTCCAAAACAAACTGTTCAAATGATATTACTCTTCTTTGATTGAATTTTATAGATCAAAACAAATTTTCAACTTTTAAAAGCTTCACTGCACTTGAATCAAATGATTGGGCCGAGACTTTTGCTTTAACTGTTGATTGGGCCGGTTAAAATGGACTTCAAACCCAAAATGTTCTCTGACAATAAACCTTTCTTGAACAAACAAATTTTATAATGGCCGACAAACTAATAGATGTCTTTTTAGTGATTGGGCCGCTTATGCAATGTAGTCAATATAATCAAAATCCAACACGTTTGATTCTACACTTACCCAATCTATATCAACTTATTTCCAATTGGACCTCAAAATCCACTTAAAAACATTTTGATTGGACCCCCTAAAATACATTTATTCGACATCAATGATTGGGCCGCAAAATGTTTTATGCAAAACCTGGGATTGGACCTTTAACATACACTAAACCAATAATTAATTCAATCCTATTGAACCGTTCATTAAAGTGAATTTCAATCAATCTTTTACTCCATTAGCCGACAAACTACTTATCACATGCAACTTCTTGAATGAAAACAACTGACACACTTTAATATCTTTCACATGCAAACTGACAGCTTCGATAGACGTGTCACACAAATCGATGAACTCAAACAGTATGTCTTTTTCAAACGATATGTCGTTCAAACGGAAGATACACTTTCAAACGATGAACATTCAAACGATATGCATTTTTCAAACTAAAGTCATTTTTCAAACGATATTTCAAACGGAATGGACGATTTCAAACGAAATACCATGTATTTTCAAACGATAGAGCATTTTTCAAACGGAATGGCCAAGCTTCGTTCAAACGGACACCAGTTTTCAAGCCATTTTTACCAGATTTACTTTGAGTTTAAGTCTGATATTCTCAAGGGTTGATTAAAACACTGTTATGTATATTATATGTGAAAATCAGCAGTTTTTAACCGTGAAAAGTATCAATTTTGTGACAGAAGGTGTAGAAAAACAGAATTTGCTAGCGAAAACGAGCTAAACGGTAAGAACTCTTCCTCTTGAGCTCTGATACCACTTGTAGGATCGTGAAACGACCTAACGAGTCGATCAGAAGAGTGCTCAGACCGAATCAGAGGCGGAATACATTGATTTGGTCTTCGTTTAGCTTGGATTCACTATTAACTGTCTCTTGTATTGATTATAAAGCAAATACAGTCACGGAGACACTTCGGCGGAGCTTCGCCGTCGGAAACAAGACCGTGACAAATGAATCCGTTTGAAGGGTATTTATAGGAAGGACCTGACCGTTTGAAAATGACACACAACTCTTCAAACGGTCATGCCTTACAAGTTTGACTTTCAAACGATCACCTAATCTAATTACATAAACTGATTTGTCTTTTTACAAGTATGATGTAAGATGATGTCATCTTGATGATGTCATCATTCAATATGATGACATCACTCTTGTTCAGCAATGCAACGAACCCGAGACTCGACATAAGACGAAGACGACAGATGAATGCACCAACAGAAACTCATGTATTAAAGGAGTTAAATACAAAAAAAATATTAAATAGTTAGTATTAAAATTATAAATTATATAATATAGGGGAATTGGTCTGCAATAATCTCACCTAGATCTTATTGGCAATTAATAATCCCACCTCAGAATATTCCCCCCACAAGTCCCACCTTTCACCTATTTTTCCTACAATGGTCCCCCGTTAAAAAAACTTAACGGAGTTAAGCTTTTTTCCAAATTACAAACAGATTTTTTTAGGGCTTTTAATTAGAACGATGATACGAGTCTATTGATGTAAAACTTACTTCGAAATGATTCTCCAAGTGACTTGATTTTGGTTAATTGGAAACTTAAACACCCGAATTGAAGCACCGTTTTCATCGTTTGGAGCACCGTTTCAAGGCAAGTTTTACATCAATGGACTCGTATCGTCGTTCTAATTAAAAGCCATAAAAATCTGTTTGTAATTTGGAAGAGAGCTTAACTCCGTTAAATTTTTTTAACGGATGACCATTGTAGGAAAAATAGGTGAAAGGTGAGACTGGTGGGAGGATATTCTGAGGTGAGATCTAAATAGGATTATTACAGGTTAATTTCCCTTTATTATATTTTAGAATAAGATATGATTGAAATTATGTTTTATTATTACTATTGTTTTCTGTTAACTTAAAAAAATAAATTAATTACGATAGCAAGCCGCTCCCCGGCCGGAGGATGTGAAGGGGTGTCATAAGATGTGCAGACAAAAAATCTTTATCTCATACAGTTATAACACTTGACGAAACTAGTTATACATTTATTAGGTATAGATATGCTCTATAGGCTATAGGGTGTGGTCATGTCCCTCATGACCACTATGACCCTCCACGTCAGTGTCATGTAATCCACCATTCAAAACCGCTACCCTAAGGGTGTGGTCATGACCCAAACCACTAGCCCCTTATTTATTTTAATTTATTTTTGTCTAAAGATAAAGGAAATGATTTGTTGAAAAATGGAAAGGAGGATCATGGTTGTCATAGTTTAATCCATGCAAACCATGGTGGATCAAACTAAAGGGTGGTGTAGCCTTCCATTCATGTTCTTAGGTGGTAAATCATGTCCCAACCATGACCTCACACCCTGTAGTCTAAATTAGACATACCACTAGATGTATATACGTATAAAATAAGTACTTTCATATTTTTGTGAATAAAAGAATTGGTATAAATTTCAACATGTGCTCAAGAATTTTAGCAAGTTCGAGGCAAGATACGAAACCTCAAAGAAAAACTCGCACGTGAATAGTCAAATATGACCCAACATGTTCGTTAAATAAGCTAGAGATTGAATATAACAAATCATATGAACAGTGAGTTAAAACTCTATAAAAATAATTTTCTTGGATGAAGGAATATACCATGCATCATTTCTTCACCTTCAGGGCTTCAGGTATAACCTTCAGGTGTTAATCATGAAATATAGAAGCATGCGCATATATATTTTTAGATTTTGTTCTTCTATATAGTTAAAGAATTAAAGTTTCCAAATTTTCAAACATGTGCATGGAATGGGTTCTGTGGCCATGCGGTAGAGAGAAACAACTCCAACACTAAAATTGTAAAGCGAGCCCTATCGTCTAAACCACCATTCACTCTTGGTGACATTAAAAAAAGCCATACCACCAGACTGTTTTAACCGTTTCCTGCTCAAATCTTCATCCTACCATTTTGTTGATCTCTTTTTTGCCGTCTTGTTTTACTCTGTTGCATGCCACTAGGGGTGTGTACGGTTCAGTTCGGTTCGGTTATTAGCATTATCCGTAACCATAATCGAAGTTATCGGTTAATCGGTTCGGTTAATTTTTTGATTTTCGGTTCGGTTCGGTAAATTTTCAGTTAATAACCAATTCAAACAAGGGCTAAACTTTTTGCTTAGAAATACATGTAATAAATGTATAAATACATGAAATTGATGTATAAATACATGAAATGGATGTATAAATAAATGAAATGGAGGTATAAATGCATGAATAGATGTTTAAATACATAAAATGGATGTATAAATAAATGAAATGAAGGCATAAATAAATGAAATAGAGGTATTATTACATGAAATGAAAGTCGTCGTTAATAAAACATGAAATACATGAAATAGAGGTATAAAAGCTAGAAATATATAAAAAAAAAATAAATGATTCGGTTCGGTTCGGTTAATTTCGGTTAACCGATGATAAAAAAATATCCGTTAACCGAATTTCGGTTAATTCAGTAACAGTTAACTTCAGTTTGGTTTTGTCGGTTTTCGGTTCGGTTTTGGTTAACGGTTCGGTTATTGCACACCCCTACATGCCACCATGTACATCGTTCCCCTTTCATCCCCGCTTTCCTACATGGCATGGCCAGTTTATTGGATCCTCCAAGGTAGTGTTCAAATGGGTTTGTGGGTCATTGGCCATGAGTGTGGCTACCAAGCTTTTAGTAACTATACATGGTTAAATGACACCATTGGGTACATTACACGGGCATGCTTGCACCGTATTTCTCTTGGAAATATAGTCATCGCCGTCACCATTTTAACATTGGTTCACTAGATCACAACGAATCATTTCTCCCCCAAAAGAAGTCTAGTCTAAATTATTTTTCCAAACTACTCAACACCCATCAGGGCGTCTCTTAAGGCTTGTTATTTTATGTACCATAGGCTAGCTCTTGTACGTTTGTTCCAATGTATCTAGCCAAAAGTATGAGAAGTTTGCTAACCATTTTGATCCAAAGAGTCCGGTTTATAACGATCGTGAGTGCTCACAAATACTTATGACTGGCGTCGGACTTATTGTAACAAGTTATGGGCTTTATAAGCTGGCCTTGGCACAAGGGTTCACCTGGCTAATGATGGTATACTTTGCTCCTTTTGTGATGTTTATGGGTTCCTCTTGGTCATCACTTGGTTGCACCACATTCACCGATTACTACCGCTCTATGACAGCACATAGTGGAACTGGTTGAGAGGAGCTTTGGCAATAATCGATAGAGATTACTGTGTATTCAACAGAGTTCTTCATCACATCACCGATACACATGTTGCCCATCATTTGTTGTTCACCATTCCACATTATCACGCCATGGAAGCAACAAAAGCAATCAAACCCACTTTAGGAGAATACTATCAATTTGATGACACCCTAATAATCAAAGCAATGTGGAGAGAAACTACGGAGTGCTTCTTTGTAGAGGGTGATGAAGCTGAAGACAAAAGCAAAGGTATTTGTTGGTTCAACAATAAGATGTAAGAGTTGCAATATGGTTAATGACAAAAAAAATAATGTTCTATCATGTAAACGTGCTACCCTCGATATTAATTCATTCCAAGGTTGTTGGGATAATGGCATAAAGGTATTGCCCCATTATCATTTGGTCAATGTGTTAACTCTAAAGACCATGTGTGACAATAGCATTCATTAACTTTAGATGTTGTTAACAACAAAGAATCAAGATATGACAACAGAAATGGCGACAAAACAGTGACGTAAAATCTTACTGACCCAAACCAGAAAAAGTTCCCCAGAATCATAGATCTTACAAAATGTAGGATCTTAATCAATGCAAGATCCACAGATTAACTGATGATTATAATCAAATGATCATCTATACCAATACTAACAGATGTCTTTGAAATACAGATGAAAGATCAAGAATAACAACTACGAATAACAACTAACAAACCCTAGAAGAATATAGAAAGAACCGAGAGTGAAAAATGAGAGAGACTTAGTAAACATCGTGTACTCCAAGCCTTTTATATTTGCAATATCCCAAGTTACACTTTACAACTCCAACAATGAATAGAGATGATGCAGTCCTTCTCATTGTACATATCCAGTCCCTCCATTATAACAAATAAAACACAGTAGCCCCTTAACTTATAACCTACACACTTAACACCAAATAATTTAAACGTGACAACTTATTACATCACATATAACATATTAGTGATACCAAAGGTTATATTTTTCAACACTCCCCCTTCATTCATATGTTATCCAAGTCTTTCAATCTCAGTTTTTCACAAAAGAATTCATGTTGTACAGAATTGACTCCTTTTGTAAAAATATCAGCCAACTATTCCTCAGTATCCACTTTCTCAGGCGTTATCGGCGTTATCAACCCATCGCTAATTTTCTCCCTCAAAAAAAGTAAATCAATCTCAAAATGCTTTGTTCTCTCATGGAACACATAATTTAATGAGATTGATATAGCAGATTTACTGTCGAACATAACTTCAAAGGAAGTTTACACAGAATACCAAGTTCATTCAAGACATTTCTTATCCACATTAACTCACATACTGTGGAACACATAGTCCTATATTCTGCCTCAACTGTGGAACTAGAAACCAGACTTTGTTTCTTACTTTTCTAGGAAATCAATGACTTTCCCAGAAAGATACAAAACCCCGTTATAGACTTTCTATTGTTGATACTCTTAGCTTAGTCAGAAGCAACATAACTGACCAAGTCAAATGTTCCACTTTTCCTAAAACACAACCCTTTCCCAGGAGACTGGTTTAAATACCTAAGCCGTCTTAGTGCAACTTTTAAATGCAAATCCAATGGTTTATGCATGAATTGACTAAGATATTGAAGAGCATATGTAAGACCCGTTCTAATTTAAACATTTCGTTATCATTTAAAGTAAGCATTTCACGAAGAAAATGCCACTTACAAAAACTTTTACATCAAAAGTATTCACATATGTTTTAAACATTCAAAATACTGATTTTAAGTGATTACATAATTCACATTATCAAGACAAAACAAGATCAACGCGGAAGCTTTATTTAGACGTGTGTTCGGTTCTTGTTCGCCGCTTGATGTTCATCCGGAGGCAAACAACGTTCACCTAATATTAAAACCACAACAAACATTAGTTATGGTGATTTTATAGTGTTTCAAACCAAATTCTCTACGTCAAATAACAAAAATAAACAAGTTTGCCAGGTTTTATTGCTCCCGCGGGGCGACCGGGATGGGGGACTCCGTCTCGGGCCGCGACAACCGTCGCGCTACAAGACGAAGATGTCTCTTTCCCGTCGCGTGACGCTAGCCCCCATTTTTGACAGAAGGATCCTTTCTTGGAGCTGCATTTGCCCAACTATGCATTTTTGTCAAGTTCTAACTTAAAACTTGCATAACTTTCAATTTATTTATCCGATTTACACGATCTCTATGTTTATCACCTCGGTTTATGATGTGCGTGAAGTGTGTTATGTTTTAGGTATATATTTTAAGCGCATTTTACACTTTTTAGCCAAGTTTTAAATTTGTAAAACACGATATTCACTAACACTAAACACACATATGGGCAAGTGCACCCATCGTGGACGTAGTATAGTGTTGGTAAGATACCGAGGTCTTCCAAGGACACAAGAGCTTTTAGTACCGGTTTATCCTCAACGTCTAATCAAATCAAAATGTTAGAAAAAAAAAGTTTTTAAACTAAGAAAAATAAAACTAACTAAAATGCTGAAAAAGAAAATAAAATAAAATAAAAACAGATAGACAAGATGAATCACTTGGATCCGACTCGTGTGTAGTGTAACCTTTGATTATTTTCGCACTTTTGCACTTATTTAAGAGATTATCTTAGTTATTGTAGTAGGCCCCTTTTTTGAAGGCGACGTTACCCTCAACCCAGTAGTTTGAGTCAGCAAGGATACAATCCTAAAGGGTCGGATTATTGAAAGATAATTAATTAAGTTATTAATGCATAATGTGGTAGGCCCCTCTTTTGAAAGCGACGTTACCCTCGACTAAGTAGTCTGAGTCAGCAGGGATACAGTCCTAAGTAGCCAGGTTAAAGTTTTAATAGTAGTTTAACTTATGAGAGGATCAAAGAGTTTGGACCCCCGCCATCCAATACCTTGGGTATTGAAGGAGGTCCTACTAAATTTGATCCAGGTCCTTTGCAGGATCTATACACTGAACAATGGCAAGATTCTTACCAAACCGTTCCCTTAACCCCCGACCAGGTAGCCAACATACCTCCATATAGACCGTGGAGATATGAATGGTGAAAATCTTTTATTTTATATAGATGGTAAAATAATGCCAAGACACCACGGACAAACGATAAGGAAGAATCACCTTCAACATAAGAAACTAGTAATTAAAGTCATTAATACAAAACCAATTAAAAAGTGCAAAAGATTAAAAATAAAAAGTATTACACTAAACATTTGTCTTCACCAAGTGATGTAAAAGACTTAGGCAAACATGGCCTTTGATTGTCAAGAACTCTTACGATCAATCTTGGATCCCGAGACGACTCACACGCTCTACGATGGACAACGGATGATGGTGGTGGATGATGGTGTTATGGTGGTGGTGGGTGGTGGGTGAAGTGTGAGAGAGGTGGTGTGCCAAGGGATGAGTTGCAAGAGCTCCAAACACTCCTATTTATAGGCTGAACAGAAGCTCGGGCACGGCCCCGTGTCCGCTGGGCACGGCCCCGTGTCCATCCGAATCTCTCTCTTCATTAATTGCAATTCGCAATTCCAATAAATGCATATGCAGGAAGCTGACCACGCCCCCGTGTCCGCTTGGCACGGCCCCGTGGTGGGCAACAGAAGCTTCTATGAGTTTGTCTTTTCTGCTGACCTTTGGGCACAGCCCCGTGCTCACTGAGCACGGGGCGTGTTCAGTCTTCTGTCTTCTTTGTTTGTTTCTTTTCTTGTATTTATGTTAGATTTAGCTGTCTTTTTGCTTCTTTTGTTAATTTGAGCTCATTTAACCCTGAAAATACATAAGGAGACAAAAGCACACTTTTTCCAACATTAGTACTAAAAAAGGGTTAGTTTTATGCCACAATTGATGTAATTTATATGTTGCATTTTGTGCAGATCAGTTTACTACAAACCTGTTTTATAAACTAACGGTTTACGAATCTAATTTGTTTTTATTCGACCCGTTATGTTCTAATATGTTTTTTGCTTCTTATGAACATGGTTAGTCCTTGCTCCTTTTACCCAATCTCCGGGCTTCAATAAACTAGTGCATTCGCTCCCAATACGTGGTTTGCGTACACATTTGCATCCCTTTGATAAACTTGATTTAATCATCAAGTATTCCATTTTTAACTTAAAGAATCACTACTTCTCTAAGTTTCAATTTCAAAACCAAAATTCGTCAATGTATCTGATACTGTAAGTCCCGAAATGAGATCACAATGATATCACACAAGCTTGAATGGTGGCGGAATCACACAAACAAGAAATCAATACAAGAAAAGAGATGAAGTAGAAAGTTCTCTAATTAATGATGATTATCTTGCATACATAACCCAATGTCTAATACAAGATTTGCTAATGTCACCAACCAAACATGACCTAATACACGACTTTCTATTTATAGTAAGTGGTTAGGGAGGAGGCTCCCTAAGCCCATTTACCCAAAAATAGCCCATTCCACTAAACATTAATCTACTAAACCTCTAAACCACTTTGCTACTAGTCCATAAACCTATCAAGGGTCTAACAACTCCCCTAGGTTTACTGGATCTGTAGCTGCATAAAGCTTGAGGACCGCCCAGATTCGGCATTAGATCAACAAACAAATGATGTCGAAGAATGTTGGCAACAGCAGTTGTCCATTCTTTCACACATACTTCATACTTTTCGTGGCATCGGATTTGTTGATTGGAGAGAACCAAGATATCTTCCTCATGAAAGCTCATCAGATCATAAGAGTTTGGGATCCGGATAGATTGCTCTTCAGTGACGGCCATCTTTGGATCATATGCCCAGAACTTGAGGTTCTTTAGAATTCCTTTTTCAAACTTGCGAGTGAGGGGAATGATCTTCTCCTTGTTAGTCGGAGGCTAGATGACAGATTTAACAGTTCTTTTGGTGAAGGGATCACGAACACCAGGATTTCTTCGAATCTCTGATTTAGCAGTCTTCATGGTGTCAAAGTTGCTTTTAACTTCCCTTTCAAGTCTTGCATGGAATGCCCAACCTCTGCCCCTTTGATTTGGCTCTGGATCATAGTATGGGGTACGCAGAAGACTTTTCAAATCAATCTTAGTCCATGATTCAAACTGAGCTTCCTTTGCATAATATTCTTGATGACCGCTCTTACGTGTAATCAACCACATGTCTTTGTTATGCTCGAACCTCCAGCAAGCGACTTCAGACTTGTTTCCCACCTGATCATAGAAACTTGATCCCAATTCCATCACATATCTATCAGGTCTCTTAGTCGGACCTTTGAGCTGAAAATTTTCATCTAGAGGATTCAGATCCTGGTTCTTCATCACTAGCATCTGTTTGCTGCTTTGCTTCTTCTTCTTTGGTTTGTTGCTTCTCTTCTTTGGTTTAGCAGGAAGATAGGCATTTAAAGCGGCTTCACGTACAGCAGCTGCTACTGCGTTTGCTGCTGCTGCTCTCTGTTCAGGAGTTTGCTCAGGAGAACTGCTCATCTTCCTTATCAACAAATTCATTACCAACCTTTTTCTCCAGCTTTGCCTTCAGATCGTATACAACAGACATTAACATTCCCACATCGCCTTGCAGTTGATCTATTGTTTGATCTCTGCTAGAGATTTGGGCTTGAAGAGAGGAGATCTGTGCTTCTTTCAGGGCGGAATCTTGCTGAAGCGATGAAATCTGAGCATTCTTCAATTCTGCATCCTATTCTAATACAACCACTCGACATTTCAATCTTGCGACGTTTGCATGTTCATCACTGTCGCTATCACTATGTTCGATGACTTGTCTTTTACCGGTTGCATATCCGGATGCTGCTTCATCATGCTCAGTATTTCCAGCTCCACTAGAGCTTCCTGTTTCAACTCTAACACCACTCGAGCTACCTGGTTGTGAGGGTGTAGATTTAAAATCAAAGTTGAAATCATACAAATCAGGTTCCTCTGTGCTTGTTTTCTTTGATGCAGCATCAGATTGTGGATCAGGCTGTGGATTAATGGACTTAGCGGGCTCTGGATCGGAAACAGGGCCAGAAAGGTCATGATCGGGTGTAGTGTCAGTTCTTTGTTTCTTGCTAGCTGCTTGTTCAACATCATCAGTAATTGCTTCAATTTCTGATGTAACTGCAATATCATCTTGAACAACAGAGGTATGGACAGATGGAGGGTTTCCGTCACCACCCTGAAGGCTTATAAGTAATGCTGCTAAGTTCTCAGTAGACATTGGAACTGGCTGTCTAACGGCTTCCTCTTCCTTCTCAGACATAACTACTTCCACTTCGCTTTCTGAGTCGGTTTCTTCTTCACTAGAGTCTGTTTCTGAATCAATATCAAGTACTTCTGTTTCAACTTCAGCATCATTGGCAGCCACTTGCTGTACTTACTGCAGATCATGTTCTTCAGCGATTTGTGCATTTATCTGTTGAGGAGCTCGTGCGACAGGTACTGTGGGCACAACATCACTGAATCTTCCGTGTTTCTCAAGATCAAACTTTCCAACAAAATTGTGCTGCTTTGCTCGTTTGAAACGATATGCATTCTCGAAGCATCCTAGTCCCATGATATATTTCATGTATGTAATTTAAGGAAATGCTTTGCTGATAAATCTTTAGTAGTATCTCTTCAAGATATAGAGATAAATGAAAATCTATGTTCACTGAAAGACCTTACAAGTCAAATATGAAAATTACAAAGCGTACGACATTAGTTCTACTCAAGGTAAAGTAGGATTTAAAACGTGGACAAAAATATACTTGGGAATCAAAGATAAGATGAAAGTAACCACACGTGTTCCAGCAAATATTGAGGACGATATTAAAAATAAGTGGGGAGGTGTAACAACCCTCGGAAAGATCCATAAACAAAATCCAAAGTGTGCACGATAAAACTTGAAAACCTGATGGTTGATGAACCAACCCGCACAAAAGTACCTTTATTAGACTCGTAATTATAAACCGAACCATTTAGAATCAAGACCCAAACATACGCGATAAGCACCAGCATGAAAATCGAGAAAAACGCGTGATTGGGTTAAAAAGGCGGCCGAAGACACGTGTCACGACGAAGCGCCACGTGTCAAGCCTATACTGGACACGTGGCAGGTCTAAGCTAGATCGATCATCCCCGCGACATGCGCCAGGGGAGGAGGTTCCGTGTGCGACACGCGGGCCAGACCAATTTTGGCTATAAAGCCACTGGTTTGGCACTTGATCAGATTTCTCAGTTCGACAATCTAAAACGTCGTCCTACTCCATGTATCTCCATTCCTTTCAATCAACGCCCTAAATTCCCGAAACTCTGCTCCAATATCAGAGTAATAACTCGATCACTGCTACGGTACTTTATCCGATCGATTGAAACCGATCCAACGGATGTTTAAGTGCTGCCGGTACCTGGCTATACTTTGTCATTCGTGGTGGGTTTGATCTCGTGATTATCGTTAAAGCTGAATTGAGTTAATACACTAATACGAGTTCCATTGTCTCTAGAAATTAGAACTCATAACCAGGGGGCTGCTAATCTAGAATACTTAGCGATTAAGTAAACTTAGTGCCTAAGAAAACTTAATGGTTAAGAAAACTTAATGGTTAAGAAAACTTAATGGTTAAGAAAACTTAATGGTTAAGAAAACTTAATGGTTAAGAAAACTTAATGGTTAAGTAAACTTAATGATTATGTAAAACTTAGCAGTTAAGCAAGCTAAGTTAGTTAAATAATCAGCTAATTAAGTTAATTAAGTAATCGGCTAAGTAAATTACTTAATTAAACAGTTAAGGAAAATGAATCAGTTAAACAGCTAAGTGAGATAATCCGTTAAAAAGCCAAGTAAACTTGATAGCTAAAACAATTAAGTAAACTTAATAGATAAGTAAACTTAATAGGTAAGTAAACTTAATCAGTAAGAAAAACCTAATAAATAAAGGAAACTTAATCAGTAAGAAAGCTTCCTAGCTAAGAAAGGAATCTGCCTTACCTATAAATATGGAGCCTATGATTTCATTCTTCCTTGCTCATTTCTTTTCTTCTTCTCTCTATACGTTGGTGTTCTAACCAATAATCACCGATACGATATTCTCTCCGATCGATCCGAGAACCAACTAACGAATGCCAAAGTGCTGTCTAAATAAGACTATACTTTGTGAATTTCGTTAAGGTTTTGATCTCGTAACCATCGTTAGGTTTGATTTGGTTTAACACTAATACGTATTCCACTCTGTTAAACTAAATGTTTAACTATCAGAAATCTCCAAACTATACACTTACAATCAAACAAGATGTTTAATCATCAGAAGATTCAGAACTCTAAAGTAGATGCTTAATTATCAGAAGATTTAGAATCAGGAGGTCTGTTAAATCAAGAATATAAGACCTACAGGGTGAGTCATTCTGTTTTTATCAAACTGCTTTGCAAAACCCTAAATGTATTCTCGTTATATTTACAGTGATTAAGTCTTTGTTATCTTGAATTACTGGCAGTAAGTGGGGTTTTGTATACATTACTGATGTATTATCACTTTTAGGTGGGCGAGCCTAAATAGTGATACACGTCACTTTTGGGGACAGGACCCAATAGTGATATGACCATAGTCACAGATCAGGTCGAGTGACAACTGGACCAGATAATTATAAGATAGGGGCAATTGTAATCGCTCTTAATATTGTGAATTATAACAAATGTGTTTTTGTACAAAAATGAATGAACTCACCAGTATTTTCTGTTGACCAAATGTTTTTAAAACGCGTTTCAGGTGATTACAGTAGACTGGAATAAGAGTTGTGATACGGCACCGAAAGGCTTAAAGAAGTGGCTTATTTTATCAATTAAACTAAATTAAGAAACGTTGTTTTATGTATTTGGGTTTATCTCATATTGAAGCTACCTTTGTAAAACAAGGGTTATTCTTATCTGTTTAATAAATAAAATCCGGTGTTTTCTAAACTCTGGTATTTTCCTAACTCACGGTCCTGAAGAAATTTTCCGCTGCAATACTTTTCAAAATAACCACCGGTACCACTTGACTGCTCGTGGCTCCCGTCCAGGGTGTGTTCGGGGGTCGTGACAGAGGTGGTATCAGAGCCACTGGTTTAAGCAAATAGGTGTTGTGATAATACCTAAGCTTAAACGAAAGAGTTAGGAAATTGATATTATCTGGTAGCACCCATGATAGTATTTAGACTTGAACTTAAGAAAGATGCCTTAAGCATTGAGATAAGCTTATTACTTGCGTAGATAAAATGTGATGGGTGTTGGTATGCCGTGAGAATGATGACTAGAATGTTGCAAGTATGGTAAATAAGCAATAACACTTGGCCACTATTATTTCTTGTTTATTAGTACTACTGGGTTCTAGAAAATGATCCATCATACTAATTTCCTTACTCCTTGATGCAAGCCCTAATAAAAGATTCATTTTTAAATCATGAATTGAGAAAATTCTATTTATGGGAAATACAATGATAATTACCTCTCCGGCAAGACAGGGTATGGTGTGGTAGACTCTCCAGCTTGTTCGGGTAAGATGGGCTTACCTCTCCGGCGAGACCCGGTAAGATGGGGTATATGATATGTTAAACAAGTGACAGAGTTCCCTAAATAGTATCATGACCTGATGTCTGACTTGTTTTTGGAAATATGAATCTGTTAAATACATTGACCTTATGAATGGTATGTATATTACAGTATGTGAAATATATGATTATATAGATATATATATATCTATAAGGAAATCCAAAAACCATAACAATTGACAATTTAGAATAAAGCACGAGCATGTGTGTCAATGATAATTCTAGAATTCTTTATCAAGAATCTCTCGTATACATCTATAATTCCGATATCAAAAACTATTCCATTTGATCATCCGCCTCGTAACTCGTGCGACCAAATGAACGATGTGAACCCTTTAAGTTAGGACGCCATCGAAAGTATACAAATTTTCCATGCGTTACCTTAGATGATTGACATATTAGTAAACCTGTAACTAAAAGTTGTGCTAGGCACAAAATATTTAAGCTAAGGAGAGTAATTCTACTTTCTTTAAGAACTCTTACGAAGATAAGAGTAACCACGACTAGATGCACTTACAAAGACTTTCTTCACCTATAATCCTACTAAGATTTGTCAGTAATAAAGGAATTGTTACAACAATACATGGGCTGCAAAGGACAAAAATTGTCCAAACCATTAGTATATACGCTATTACGCCAAGAAGGATGAAGTAATGTATGCTTCAAAAATTAGGCATTAAAATAGTAAGACCCGATCTTTGAAACACATGATCACGACCTATGCCATGAAATGGAAAGAACTGACAGAAAGGAAATCCTGTTTGCTTCATAAAAAGGAATAAAATGGCAACAATGATTCCTGAGCTGATTGCTGAATTAGGTTGAGAATTGCAAGCCAACAGGAGAAGTGATCACAAGGAGACAACACAGACAAGCCAACAAAGTTCACCTCTCTGATGAAAGCTGCAAGTTATGCACGGAAGTAAGACACAGTGTATATGGTCTCGGTGATCGTTAACACTAGAGGTATGGAACTGAAAGAAATTCCGTTAATATTGGAATACTCTGACATTTTCCTAGAAGATCTACTTGGACTGTCACTCACGGTGAGAAGTAGAACTAAGAATTCCCCTCATACTAGGAACAACACTGATTGTTATATCACAAAGTTAAGACTAATGTAATAGTTGATGCTTTAAGTCATAAGTTTCATAAGAAGCTGAAACAAGTACGTGCTCTTAGATTAATTGCGGATAGATTTAATGAAACAATTAAAGAGTACCCAAGAAATAGCAATCAAGATGATGCTAAAGGATTATAAAGGAATAATGAAGGAAACAGAAAAAGTGTTGGGATTGAACCCTACTAGAGGAACAGATAATGTAAAGCCAAAACCGGATCACATCAGAGGACTACAATAAGCAGCAGTTTACTCTTTGCTTTCCCCTTGACAGTGGTATTCTAACAGCTGATGGATCTTAAGTACTGCTCATTACAACAACTGATGAACCAAACACTGATGGAACTCTAAAGACTGCTGAAGACAAACACTGTTGCTCTATCTACTGCTGTTTCCTAAGTACTGCTGAAGACACAAGCACTGCCCACTCAAAGACTGATCACCTTTGAAGAAAGCACTGAAGTTCATCATCAGTGCTCAGGCTACAACAGTGGAACGTGAAGCAGTTGTTATCTCTTGTCTTGAATTGTACTGATAATCAGATGTTGCATGTCAGTAGTTTGTTTAGAACAGTGTATATAGGTTGTTAGTTTGTTAGATGTCACTATCATGGTGACGTCAGCTAAGATGCTTCAGTGGTTTGGTTTGCCTATAAATGGAGCGGTACTCTGTACTGTTACATTTGATCGTTTTGAGTGAGTTATTCTCCTCAATTCAATCCTTTCATCTTGTGCAACCAACATGAGGTATCAGGCTGAGGGGGAGCTTAGTTCTGTAAACATGCTGTAATCATTTGCTTTGTATTTTAATCATTCAACTTAATGGAAAACAATTGTTTATCAAACTATTTTCTTCCTTGATTGTGTTTACAAAGTTTTGTATTCATTTCCGCTGCACTTTACATCATTTCATATGTTCTGAATGTTCAAAATATACAAACAAACACAATCATGAGAGCCTCCGATCCTAACAATTGGTATCAGAGCTTGGACAGTCAAATTCGATCTAACAATCAATTTGACATAACAGTTCAGCTCACAATTCATTGATACTAAGGTTGGTTGTATTTTTGTTGAAAAATAGAGTGAAGAGAAATCATGTTCAAAATGTTGACTCAAAAGCTCTGTAAAACAACCAAGATGTAATAAGATTCACAAATCTCATACAACTGTTGATGTCATGCACAAATCACTCATAGTTTCCAGATCTGGAAACTTATCTGAAAACTATGGTGTGTTCATCTTCATTCAAAATTGATTTCAACTGTTGTTATGAAATTTGTGATGTTTTCAAAAGTTTACACTAAAGTATACACCTCAGATCAGCAAAACCTATGTTCATTTAAACACTAGTGTTCTGCTGACATAGAAAGAGGAAAATACAGCTTTAGTCAAAATTTCTTATGTGTTCAAAGGCAAGTTGAGAATCCTCAAAAGGACCTAAACAACTTTGTCAAAACACATTAAGAAAATAAGGTGTCAAAATAGTCCTAATCATACGTAATGTGAGATCTGGTAATAAAACATGTACAAATGTGGCTAGATCTCTCAAAACATTACTTCAAAATGATTCTGGACTAATCTTCTTCAAAATAACATCTCCCAGTGAGTATTTCTGTACTTGTGAATGGGAAGGGTAAAAAGGGTAAAAAGGGAAAAAGAAAATGAACAAATCTCAAAGTGTGGCTATCTCAAAACTTTTGAATCCAAAAGAAAAAAGAGTATAAGCATAAAACACTCTTGAGGTTACAGTTGGGTAAAACAATGAAGTCATGCAACTGTGTGCTTTCAGCAATACAGGAATTGTTCAGGTAACAATGGCATCTCCAGTGATTGTTCTTAAAAGAAGAATTTACAATCAATTGTCAAGAAAATGACCCCAAACAATGGTCAAAATAACTTGAGAATGATATGATCATGAACTTATTTGAAAAGCTGTCAGATCCTTTTGATAATTTTCAAAACATCCTTTAATTTTTTTTAAGGTGTTTAAAACCATATATATATTACTTTTTATAAAATATATTTTGTACTTCTACTCATTTTTGATAGTAAAAGTTCATCTCTGGTCAGGATGCAATTTCCTTATTTTTGTGTGAAATTGCAATCCTTATATCTGATCAAAAGGAAATGGCACACATATCAAGGTCATGTCAAGCTCAAGTTTGGTTATCACAGATCATGAATTGATTGCAAATTGATTTTGAACTACTGAGATACTCATGTTCTAATTCAAGTAATTAGACACAAAATGAGTAGCTTTAGTAGAAATGTCTTCATCATCTGGGATGCTAAACCAATGTCTGGAATAATGGACATTTGGCAAAACCTTGAACAAAATTTCTGTAGATAACTGCTGGCAATTTAATCTTGATAATATACATCTAAAATGTATTTTGTTAAGAATAGCATCTCTGGTGCTCAACAGATGTTAGATAAGATATTGTGCTTTCATAAGACAAAATCAATTTCTACATCTGAACAAGCAGATGCTAACATTATTTGTCAAAAGTTAAAACACTGCTGCACTATCAGTTGTTGCAATAAAAGTCTTCATTTTATTTTCTACCACTATTGTACCTAAAATGCTGTTGTGCCTCAACATCTGCTCTCTAAAGTCTGTCCACTGCTGATAGTCAACCTCTGCTCTTCAAAAACACTGATGTTTAAAATCACTGTTCCATCCACTGATACACCCACTGCTTCATTTCATTACCGTTGTAACTACTGATGCTTGATCCATCAGTGGTTGTCAAAACAACTGTCCTCCATTATTTACCATTTCATCAGGGGTTGGCACGTGGTCAGTTTTTAGCCGTCAGATCATTATAACCGTTGCCACATCAGCATTCACTTTTTCCCTAAAATAAAACCCTGATTAAACCCAAACAGGGGCTCACACTGTCGAATTGAATTCCAAATATTCTCTTCACAAAGCAGTTTCCCACTCTTCTTCACAAAAAACTCTCTTCGATCTTCTTCATCAAAAATGACGAAATCAAAATCGAAACCAAAATCAAAACCATCTTCTTCATCATCCGCTCCTGAAGACGCCACTCAAATGGCTGTTGAACCAAGCGAAATACCATTCAAAGCCCCTCACAACTATTTGGGAATACTCACAAAATCCACAACCGACGACACCTTCAATTCCATCATAGACACCATATCTGCATCAAGGTATAAAACTTTGTTAATAGCAGATGCACCCATCTACCTAAAAACCCAGAGAGAGTTCTGGAAAAATGCCACTCTTGAGAAACAAGATGGTGTCATCAAAGCCATAAACTCCTCAATAAAGGGTAAGGCCATCCAAATCACTCCGCAGTCTATTTCAGAGGTCTTTAAATTCGATGATCAGAAAGGTAAAATTTCTTTCTCAAAAGACGAGTTGAAAAATGATTTTCTAAACAAGGGATATGCAGAACCACCCAAAAGGGATACCTTACAAAAAGGTTATTTTCCTTCTGCACCCAGATTTTTATTTCACACACTTTTGATGTGTGCTTCAAATAAAACAACATCTTTCAATGAAATACCATTAAAAATTCAATGTCTGAGCTATGCTATTTTAAATAATAAAGATTACAATTACTACCAGGAAATTTTTAATGATATGGTAAAGAATGTTGATAATAAGGCATTTCTGCTCTTTCCAAGATTTTTAAGCTACTATTTTGAACAAAATTTTGAAAAGAAAGATGCAGATTTGCTCAAACAAGGTTCTCCTTTTCAAATAAACGGCTTAATACCTGAGACTTTCTCAAGGATGTTAGCCCCTGTAAAAACAAAAGCAGGGGGTACCTGAGCAGAATTTAGCAGATGAAACTGCTCCTCAGGTATCTGCTGCTGAGCCCACTACTCCAGGTGATCAAAGCAGCACACCCACTGTTTTGAAACCCACACCTGCCACCACTAAAAAGACCAAAAAGAAAATATCCAGAAAGCCCACCAAACCCAAACCAAAGGCAACTCTGGAAGATGAGATCCCAGAGACAATGCCAGTGACAGCACAAAAGTCATAAACAACCACTGCTGCTACTTCCTCACAGCAGTTGGAAGAAAGATCTCAACCCCAACCTCAAACTCCTCATGCATCCTCACAAAAGGATCAGGTTGTAAGCACAGGGACCCCACAATATGAAGCTCTGGACCCACTCGGATCCATCTTCCACAGTCTTGATCCCAAGGACATGTCTCTTTCAACCCCTTTACCCTCACCTCAAATAATACCACCATCCACCATAACTTTGTTGCATGCAGCTGATGTTACTCAGACACAAACCAGTTCTTCTCAACCACCTATCACTAAGAGTATACTTCAACAGGTGACTGGGTCTGTTGTTAACACTTCTGCTATCCCAGCAACAATTGAGGAGGTTACACTGCAGGAATTACAAGTAATTCCTGTCAGTAGTTCAAGTGGAGCAGCCACTACAAGTGTTGAATCTACAGGTTTACACTTGGACAGTGGTTTCATTAGTAAGACTCCCTTGAAGGCAATTTCTTCTATAGCACCACTGAAAACCACCAGTGAGTTTGTTTTAACTACTGGCAACATCAAAAGGTTATCAAGTGCTGAAGAAAGAAGTCCCCAGTACCAAGAACAAGGGGCATCAATGGCTGACTTTTGGGACTCTGTTCCTAAGTCATACATTGGTAAAACCACTGCTGGTGGGGATTCAGATGATCCTGTTAACTCAGGTGATGATTCAAGATATCAGGAATTGACGGGCAGGGTCGAAAACCTTGAAACCTCAGTTGCTGAAATAAAAGATATGGTGCAGCAGCTGTTAAAAGCTCAGAAAGCCCAATCTACTGCTCCTCCAGCTCAAGCATCTACTCAACAAGCACGTGTTGCAAATGAGTTATGGAATCTTTTTCAAACACTGCTGGAAAGACAAAAGCAGATGGCAGATCAGCAACATGCCATACATGTTCAAAAGCTGACCAATATGGTGGAATCAAGATTCAAGGATACTCAGGCGGATATAAAAGCTATAAAAGCTCACATTCAAAATGCCTCTGGAAAAGTTCCCTCCACTGTTCTTTTCATGAACGAACCCTTCTCAGATAATGCCAAAAAGGGGGAGAAGATCAAGTGGAAGAAAAAGGGAATTGATGATGGTATATATGTTGAGCCAGAAAATAGTCAAGCCAAAACTGCAGTATCAACACACACCACATCACCACACACCACCACAACTACTGTTCCACCACCATCTGTGTCTACAGCACAAAAACCACCATTACCATCACAAACAGCCAAACCATCATCACCCCCTGCCAAAAAGCAGAAGACAACAGATGTTACAACATCTGTTGTAATGGCAACAGTGGTTGAAACACCAGTTGTTTCAACTACTGTTAGTCAACCACTGATCACCACTCAAACAACTGCCATCATAACCCCTGCTCAAAAGCAGAAGACATCTGCTGATACATCAGTAGTTGTAATGACAACAGCAGTTGAAGCACCAGTTGTTTCAACAGCTGTTAGTCAACCATCCACTACTGCTATCACCTCTTCTATATCACAACCAAAGCTCTTAAGTAGAAAAAGAAAGCCAATCTCTGCCAATGAGGGTATACATGATCCTAATGCTGCACAATATCCACTGGAACTTGAAGCTATCAAAAATGAGATGAGGCAATTCTATACAGAAGAAGATCCTTCAAAAAGAAGATTCTCCTCACTCATAGGCTACATGCCACCAGAGGATATGGATGATTACCTCAAGATCAAGGCAAGGCAAGCTAAACTAAGAGCTAAAGTTGAGAGTGAAAGTGAAGGTCTAAATGACGAAGGCATTGCTAAAAGACTGGAGTTCTACTTCACAAAAGTAAAGCAGATAGAAGAATTTGCACAAGAGCTAAACAAAGAAAAGGCTGATCAAAAGAAAAGGTTAAGAAAACAATATCTAGCCTACATCATGAAAGAGAAATTCTATCCTGCTGAAGAACAACAGTTCAAAGAATGGCCATTAGTTGCTCTAAAGCATGAGGCAGAAAGGATTGAGAAAATCAAGAATGATCCTACAAAAAAGAAGAATGCTCCAAACTGGAGTAAATACAAAAAGCTCATTGCTGACCTCACTGTAGAGTATAAAGGAAAGAAAAAGGAGCGGGTGGATGCAAAAATGGATACTGCTGAAGCCATATCAAAATGGTCCAGGCAGCAGACTGATGAAGCCTATGAAAGGCTAAAGAAAAGAAAGATAATTGTTTCAAGTGCTTCAAAGAAACGTGAACAAATGATGAAGCTTGAACAGTAGATTGAAAACCTCAGAACAATGTTCAAATCAGCAGACAATCCTACCCTTGTGATAAACCAAGAGAAAGGAAAACAGCTGTCTGAAGAAGAGGTCAAAGAAAAAGAAGCAGAGTACTTCAATGATACCATCACAAAAATGGGTCTAAAAGAAGAAACTTCAACAAAGCTTCAAAACCTTTTTAAGAAGGTATTAAACAAACCTGCATCACCAAACACTGCAACAGACATGTTAGAAATTGAAAGGCAAGAGCAGATTGAGAAAGAAACTGCAGAAGACATAGCTGCAGCAAACAAAGTCATTGAAGAAGCCTTCAAAAGAATGTCTGAAAGTCTGCAAGTGTTCACAAGGCCATCATCTCCAAACTCATCAAAGAATAAATCTCTCCCGAGAAACCCATTTGGTTTAAAAATACTAAAGTGGATGTCTGATCAAAAGACCCACGTATTGACTCTTGTCAGAACCAATGGTGAAGTGAAGTACATATCAAGGAAAGAAGCACTTGGCCTGAGTGTTGAAGATTTGCAGGATCTCCTTGAACTTACACTGTGTAGGGATGAAGATGACCAGAGTGCCAAGGAATTTGAAGCTGAATTTAAAAAACAAGCTAAGGAACTCTTGATGAGAAATAAAGGTCCTGAATAATGAAGGGTTTAGGCATTATCTGTTCCAGGGGGAGATTGTTGGGATTGAACCCTACCAGAGGAACAGATAATGTAAAGCCAAAACCGGATCACATCAGAGGACTACAATAAGCAGTAGTTTACTCTTTGCTTTCCCCTTGACAGTGGTATTCTAACAGCTGATGGATCTTAAGTACTGCTCATTACAACAACTGATGAACCAAACACTGATGGAACTCTAAAGACTTCTGAAGACAAACACTATTTCTCTATCTACTGCTGTTTCCTAAGTACTGCTGAAGACACAAGCACTGCCCACTCAAAGACTGATCACCTTTGAAGAAAGCACTGAAGTTCATCATCAGTGCTCAGGCTACAACAGTGGAACGTGAAGCAGTTGTTATCTCTTGTCTTGAATTGTACTGATAATCAGATGTTGCATGTCAGTAGTTTGTTTAGAATAGTGTATATAGGTTGTTAGTTTGTTAGATGTCACTATCATGGTGACGTCAGCTAAGATGCTTCAGTGGTTTGGTTTGCCTTTAAATGGAGCAGTACTCTGTACTGTTACATTTGATCGTTTTGAGTGAGTTCTTCTCCTCAATTCAATCCTTTCATCTTGTGCAACCAACCTGAGGTATCAGGCTGAGGGGGAGCTTAGTTCTGTAAACATGCTATAATCATTTGCTTTATATTTTAATCATTCAACTTAATGGAAAGCAATTGTTTATCAAACTATTTTCTTCCTTGATTGTGTTTTCAAAGTTTTGTATTCATTTCCGCTGCACTTTACATCATTTCATATGTTCTGAATGTTCAAAATATACAAACAAACACAATCATGAGAGCCTCCGATCCTAACAAAAAGGAACTAATGGAATTTGGAAATTCCATAAGAAAATAATTTGAATACCTATCTACGGAAACATACATAATTCTTGGGGAAGCTCATAAGACTAAGTATATGATGCATCGTTGAAGTAATAAGGGGTATCAATATTTGAATAAGAATTGCGGATAGATAGGAATGAAGAAGGATGTAGCAAGTTACAAGTATTTAATTTATTTACAAGTTAAAACTGAACATTAGAACCCTCTAGGTTTACCTCAACAATTAGAAATGCAAGTATGGATATGAGATTGATAACAAAGGATTTTGTTACCAAATTACCCAACATAAGAAAATGAAACGACACAATCTGGGAGATTGTGGATCGACTAACCAAGTCAGTTAAATCTCAACCGAATGAAGGAAACCCTTTAGTGTAAAACGCTTAGTTAAGTTGTGTGGGGACGAAATAGTCTCATTACATAGAATCCCGTTATCTATTGTATTAAATCGAGATAGTCATTTCACTTCTCATTTTTGAGAAAATTTTAACCTGGCTTTATTTTAAGCAGTGTGAAGGAACACTACAAACATAGAAAGACATGCTAAGTACATGTGCGATAAATATTGATAAAAGTAGGACTATCACTTATCACTTATAAGATTCTCCAATAGTTAGCCTACAATATTAATGTTGCTCATTTAAAGCACCTTATGGATGATAGTACCATCCAGTACGTTGGACAGAAGTAAGAGAAAATCAACTATCAGGCCATTAGAGCCCCAAACCGTTAGAATTTCAAAATCGGAAAAAGAATGATACAATAAGTCTCTCTATGAAAAAGGAATAGTCTGATTTAGTAAGAAAGGAAGCCCAAGGTATGTCGGACCATTTAAGGTTATTAAGCAAATTGAACCAGTAGCCTATCAACTAAATTTTCCAGAAGAAATGGCAGGTATACTTGATATATTTCATGTATGTAATTTAAGGAAATGCTTTGCTGATAAATCTTTAGTAGTATCTCTTCAAAATATAGAGACAAATAAAAATATATGTTCATTGAAAGACCTTACAAGTCAAATATGAAAATTCCAAAGCATACGAGTTTAGTTCTGCTCAAGGTAAAGTAGGATTTAAAACGTGGACAAGAATATACTTGGGAATCGAAGATAAGATGAAGGTAACCACACTTGTTCTAGCAAATCTGGAGGACAAGATTTAAAACAAGTGGGGAGGGTGTAACAACCCTCGGAAAGATCCATAAACAAAATCCGAAGTGTGCACGATAAAACTTGAAGCCTGATGGTTGATGAACCAACCCGCACAAAAGTACCTTTATTAGACTCGTAATTATAAACCGAACCACTTAGAATCAAGACCCAAACATACGCGCTAAGCACCAGCACGAAAATCGAGAAAACCACGTGATTGGGCGAAAAAGGTGGCCGAAGACACGTGTCACGATGAGGCACCACGTGTCAGGCCTATACTGGACACGTGGAAGGTCTAGGATAGATCGACCATCCCCGCGACACGCGCTAGGGGAGGAGGACCCGTGCGCGACACGCGGGCCAGACCAATTTTGGCTATAAAGCCACTAGTTAGGCACTTGATCAGATTGCTCAGTTCAACAATCTAAAACGTCGTCCTACTCCTTGCATCTCCGGTCCTTTCAATCAACGCCCTTAATTCCTGAAACTCTGCACCATTATCAGAGTAATAACTCGATTACTGCTACGGTACTATATCCGATCGATTGAAACCGATCCAACGGATGTTTAAGTGTTGCCGGTACCCGGCTATACTTTGTCATTTGTGGTGGGTTTAATCTCGTGATTATCGTTAAAGTTGAATTGAGTTAATACACTAATACGAGTTCCATTGTCTCTTTAAATTAGAACTCATAACCAGGGGGCTGCTAATCTAGAATACTTAGCGATTAAGTAAACTTAGTGCCTAAGAAAACTTAATGGTTAAGAAAACTTAATGGTTAAGAAAACTAAATGATTATGTAAAACTTAGCAGTTAAGAAAACTTAATAGCGAAGGAAACTTAGCAGTTAAGCAAGCTAAGTAAGTTAATTAATCAGCTAATTAAGTTAATTAAGTAATCGGCTAAGTAAATTACTTGATTAAACAGTTAAGGAAAATGAATCAGTTAAACAACTAAGTGAGATAATCCGTTAAAAACCCAAGTAACCTTATAGCTAAAACAATTAAGTAAACTTAATAGATAAGTAAACTTAATAGGTAAGTAAACTTAATCAGTAAGAAAAACCTAATAAATAAAGGAAACTTAATCAGTAAGAAAACTTCCTAGCTAAGAAAGGAATCTGCCTTACCTATAAATAAGGAGCCTATGATTTCATTCTTCCTTGCTCATTTCTTTTCTTCTTCTCTCTATACGTTGGTGTTCTAACCAATAATCACCGATACGATATTCTATCCAATCGATCCGAGAACCAACTAGCGAATGCCAAAGTGTTGTCTAAATAAGACTATACTTTGTGAATTTCGTTAAGGTTCTGATCTCGTGACCATCGTTAGGTTTGATTTGGTTTAACACTAATACGTATTCCACTCTGTTAAACTAAATGTTTAACTATCAGAAAACTCCAAACTATACACTTACAATCAAACAAGATGTTTAATCATTAGAAGATTCAGAACTCTAAAGTGGAAGCTTAATTATCAGAAGATTTAGAATCAGGAGGTCTGTTAAATCAAGACTATAAGACCTACAAGGTGAGTCATTCTGTTTTTATCAAACTGCTTTGCAAAACCCTAAATGTATTCTCGTTATATTTACAGTGATTAAGTCTTTTTTATCTTAAATTACTGGCAGTAAGTGGGGTTTTGTATACATTACTACTGTATTATCAGTTTTAGGTGGGCGAGCCTAAATAGTGATACACGTCACTTTTGGGTGACAGGACCCAATAGTGATATGACCATAGTCACAGATCCGGTCGAGTGACAACTGGACCAGATAATTATAAGATAGGGGCAATTGTAATCGCTCTTAATACTGTGAATTATAACAAATGTGTTTTGTACAAAAATTAATGTACTCACCAGCATTTCCTGCTGACCAAATGTTTTTAAAACGCGTTTAGGTGATTACAGTTGATTGGAATAAGAGTTGTGATACGGTACCGAAAGGCTTAAAGAAGTGGCTTATTTTATCAATTAAACTAAATTAAGAAACGTTGTTTTATGTATTTGGTTTTATCTCATATTAAAGCTACCTTTGTAAAACAGGGGTTATTCCCATCTGTTTAATAAATAAAATCCGGTGTTTTCTAAACTCTGGTATTTTCCTAACTCACGGTCCTGAAGAAATTTTCCGCTGCAATACTTTTCAAACTAACCACCGTTACCACTTGACTGCTCGTGACTCCCATCCAGGGTGTGTTCAGGGGTCGTGACAAACTCACCTCTACGTTTCATAAAAACCAGGTTTTATTTGGGATGATAGAAATAGTAACCGGTGGTCTTAGGATAACCAACGGAAACAACTTTGTCGCCTCGAGGTTCAAGTTTATCCAAAGATTCACTTGTAACAAATGTGGTACATCCTCAAACCCTAAGGTAGGATACTTTGGGCTTTGTCCCATGTCATATCTCATATGGTGTCTTACTAATTTTCTTTGTTAGGGCCATGTTAAAGATCTTAAAAGCGGCTTCAAGTGCGAATGGCCAAAAAGAGTGTAGGAGGTCTGTACGACACATCATAGATCAAACCATATCTAATAGAGTTTGATTCCTTATCTCAGACACACCGTTCAATTAAGGTGTTCCAGGTAGAGTGAGTTAACAAATGATAGCACATTTCTTCAGATGTTCGTCAAACTCTTGACTAAGATATTCTCCTCCTTGATCTGATTGAAACATCTTAATCGTTCTAGTAAGCTGACCCTTTTGTACTTCGTTTTGAAACCGTATGAACTTTTCAAAAGTTTCGTGTTTATGCTTCATGAGATAAAAATAACCATATCTACTGATATCATATGTAAAAGTAACAAAGTCTTGAAATCTAAATGGGGTATATTTAATTAACATTCACGAGTAATGAAACGCGAGATAATAAGGAATGTGGTGTACGTGTGTATCCTATTACACAATATGATTTTAAAGGATGACATGAACGCCATTTCATCGGTATAAGTAATGGACCCATCAAGTGGTGGAGTCGTTCCCGGTGATATTGCATTCGCACCATCCTATTGGATGGCTTCCAATATGGGTAACCCCTCTCTTTAGGGTTGAAGTGAGTTCAAATAAGGGGACATCAAGCTATTGGGCGTTCAAGGGTTTAAGTGGGTTTCAAGATCTCTTGTGGGATACCAACTTACCACATCACCCAATATTTATGTCAAACACCATTACTTGAGAAAGGGGGAGCCAAAGCCCTTTTCGTTGGGTAGTGGGGCGTGAAGGGCATGCCAACTCACCGTCACGCTCCCAACATTGCTACATAACCGAAAGGGGGAGCCAAAGCCCTTTTCGTTGGCCCACTAAGGTATGTGAGTGAGGAATAGAGGGGAGATGACTAATCACATATTTTTTGTTTTGTTTTTTGATTTTAATTAAAACTACTATACTCTTGCGAGAAAATATAGTTAAAACCTAGTGGCAATTCAATAGTAACATATTAAAAGCAGCACCATAGATAGTCTAACAATTCAAATAAAACCATAATGAACTAACCTAATAGCTTCCCACATTAGGCACACATGCCGTTTCGTTTCTTGACTCTTTTTGGGATTCAAAGAAACCTCGTTCCTAGGATATAATACAAGACTTGACGTTATTGGTACAAAAGGTTATAAGGAATTATTTGAGAAAAAGAAAATCACAAATAAAGAGCGACATGTACAATAGTCGATAAAGATAATAATTCTTGCTGATCAGTAATTTTTATAAAAAAGCAATTAAATCTAACAATTGATCATGCTCCATATATTTTTATGCGGGATATACTTATGAGAAGATCAACATGAACTTAAATTTTATAAAAATGGTAATCTTTTTCTTTGATGAAAATACTACCGAATAATTTAATACCAATGGGTGGTGGCCCATTTGACAAAGTCAAAGCCAACACCTAGGTTTAGGAGGAGAATGTCTTGGGTTCAAGTCTCCTAAATTTGTCGTTCAAAAAAGAAAACTAGAGAATATAATGTATCAACGAACACCCGACCCAGATACAACAACACCTAGTTAATAAATGCAATTTACCATAAAATTAATAAGCTACTTGAGAAAAATAAAATTAATTGTCCTTTAAAATTTAAATTACAGTTCAATAAAATTTTAGCAAGTTCTAATGGTCACTCGGGTGGTTTAGCTTGTATGTGGGATCCCAAGACATATGTGAAAGACATGGTAGCGAAAGATGATAATTATCTTCATGTTTCGAGTTTGCTAATGGATGGTTCTATTCGTCTTAATATTATTAATGTTTATGCTCCTCAACACAATCAAGATAAGAGAAATCCATGGGCAAAAATTGTGCAACTTATGCAATCGGGTTAAGGTTGGTTGTTGGTTTTTGGTGATTTCAATGCAGAAAGATTAAAAGTGTGGTATAAAGCGTGTAAAGAAAGAGATTAGATCGAGAGGCTGATGGAACAGAAAGATTTAGAGGAGTCTGAATTATGGGTGTGGTCCGAGTGCAAAAAGATTCTTGAAGAGATTGAGCTGTTTATATCTCATGACATTCGTCAAAAATCTCGGGTGAAATGGGCGGCTGTTGGGGTTGAAAATACAGGTTTCTTCCATAGTACGGTGAATGGTAGAAAGGCTAGGAACGCTATTCCGGGCCTCCAAGTGAACAGGGAGTGGGTTTCTAAACCGAATTTGGTTAAGAAGGAGGTGGTACGATTTTTTAGAGCTCACTTTAAAGAGGAATGTTGTTTTCGGCCGGCTTTATTATGTTCGGGTATTAACAGTATTATGGATCGGGATTGTGACTTTTTAACCGCGACTTTTTCTAAACAAGAGATTAAAGATGCAGTTTTTCATTGTGGTTCGAATAAGGCCCCGGGACCTGATGGTTTCATCTCTCATTTTGTTAAACGTTATTGGAATCTTTTAGAGGATGATTTTTTTTCGGATTTTGGTGGAGTTCCATGCGACAAGTATTATTAATACATGTTGTGGCTCATCTTTTATTACTTTGATCCCGAAGGTTAAAACGCCTTTGGGTCTCAAAGATTATCGGCCCATTACACTTATTGGGATGATTAGTAAGGTTATTTCTAAAATCCTTACTGACCGTCTTAAGAAGGTCTTACGGAACGTGATATCCAAGTCTCAATCGGCTTTCTTGTCAGATCGATTTATTCTTGATGGTCCTCTCGTGGTTAGTGAATTAATGGAGTGGTTGAAAAACATAATAGAAAGGCATTTATCTTAAAAATAGATTTCCAGAAGGCGTATGACAATGTCAATTGGAATTTTTTGATATCTATTATGGAGAAAATGGGTTTTCCATCGACTTGGTGCAACTGGATTAAAGGTATTCTTATATCCTCGCGGGCCGCGGCTTTAGTGAATGGCTCTCCGACGTTTGAATTTAAAATTGAAAAAGGTCTCCGTGAAGGAGATCCACTTTCTCTTTTTTTATTCTTGATTGTCATGGAAGCTTCATCTTGGATGTTGAAAAAAGCAAAGGCGATTGGTGAGTTGAAGGGCAATAATTTTACGGATGATGAAGCCGACATTACCCACCTTTTCTACGCGGACGACACTCTTATTCTAGGAGAGTGTTCTCGCGAGAATCTTCAGAGCACCGCCCGGATTCTTCGTGTTTTCTACTTATGCTCGGGTCTTAGGATTAACCTTCATAAGTCCAACTTGTATGGAGTTGGTACCCAAGACAATGAAGTTGATAATATGATGGAGGTGTTGGGGTGTAGACCAGGTGTTTTTCCGTTTGTTTATCTAGGGATTAAAGTGGGAGCTAAAATGTCTCGTATAAATAACTAGAACACGGTGATTGATGTTGTTAAGGCTCGGCTTATGTCATGGAAAGCGAAAACATTATCTATAGGGGGTCGATTGATTCTTATAAAATCGGTTCTTGAAAACTTACCGATTTATTATTTTTCTCTCTATAAAGCCCCGGTTGCGGTTATGATAGTATCGAAGCTATTATGAGACGTTTTTTTATGGGCGGGTTCTAACGAAGAAAAAAAGATACCTTGAGTGGCTTGGGATATGATAACAAGACCGAAGGATGAGGGTGGATTAGGTGTGGATAAACTTCAAGATATTAACGACGCTCTTCTTCTTAAATGGGCGTGGTGATTCAAAAAAGAGAGTAATTGTTTGTGGAAAAGGGTAGTGATGGGATGTCATGGTTCAAGTCGGCTGTGGTCCATGCTTCCATGTTCTTTATCGGGTAGTGGATGTTGGAAACAAATCGTCAAAATAGGGGAAAGGAAGTTGTGTGATGGTAAAACTCTAAATAGTTTTTTTTGTAGGTACAGTTGGCGAAGGGTCTTCGATTCATTTCTGGGGAGATACTTGGCTACGTGAAGAATCTTTACGCTTAACTTACCCAATGTTGTTTAATTTGGAAAAGAAGAAGTGGGCCATGGTCGATGATCGGATTCAGCTTGTAAATGGGTCGAAAAATCTGAACTGGGAATGGAAAAGAAGCCCTTCAACATATGAGGAGGTTAATGAGTTGTTTTAATTATTATCGGACATCCATGATTATCAACCGAGCTTGGGACATGATCGCTGGTGTTGGAAAGGAGATAAAAGTGGAGCGTATACCGTGCATAAGGCAAAGAAGATGATTGCTGAAAATAGGACACAGGTGCCGATCAACTCGAGTATGACATGGAAATGTTGGACGCCGTTGAAGTGCAAAATTTTGGTGTGGAGGGCAGACGTTAATTGGCTCCCAACACGGGCGGAGCTTCTTAAACGTGGTGTTGCTTTTAATGATGGATCGTGTGCCATATGTAATGAGGATTTGGAAACTATGATGCATTTGTTCACAGGTTGTGTGTTCTCGGATGAAATTTGGGCGCGAGTGGGATCTTGGTGTCGTTTAAGTCCCATCTATGCTTTTGAAGTGAAAGATCTTTTGAAGATGGCGGGTACTCAAACGAAGACGAAGAAGGAGAAATACATTCTTAGAGGCATTATCTACACTACAATGTGGTCGATATGGAATGAACGTAATGCTAGAATTTTCAAGGGCAACTCTCGTAAACTGGTCGAGGTGGTGGAAATTGTCAAATCTACGGCGTTTTTGTGGATTCGTCATAGGTCTAGTTTGAAAGGTATTGATTGGAATATTTGATGTAAATATCCTATGGACGTGATATAATATCGTTTTTTGCCTGAGAGTCCTTGCTTTGAGGATGGTAGCATTGTGCGTGATTGAAGTTTTCATTAAAAAAAAAAATAGCAAGTTCTAAGCAATAACGAAGAGTCAACACTATCCAGCAACTCGCAACTCTCTCATGTGGCGGGTCAACTTGAGACTATTATATTATAGTCACTATTTTGTTACAAATTAATTAATATGCTGCAACTACCATCAGCATTATTTATCACTATAAATACCAAACCCAACTCACCATTGTAGACCATCAGAAGCCTTACACACTCTCTGATAATACTTTATACAGTTTGGTTCTTACAAAACTAAACTGTAAAAGTTGTCTGATAAGTTAAAAAAATGGGTTCCGGCGGCCGTGCTACCGAGAGAAACAACTCCGGCACCGAAGTTGTTAAGCGAGCCCCATCCTCCAAACCACCATTCACTCTTGGTGACATCAAAAAAGTCATACCTCCACACTGTTTTAACCGATCCCTGATCAAATCTTCATACTACCTTTTCGTTGACCTCTTTTTCTCCTTCTTGTTTTACTATGTTGCAGCCACATACATCATCCCCCTTTCGGCCCCTTATTCCTATTTAGCATGGCCAGTTTACTGGATCCTGCAAGGTAGTGTTCAAATGGGTTTGTGGGTTATTGGTCATGAGTGTGGTCATCAAGCTTTTAGTGACTACCCATGGTTAAACGACACCATCGGCTACTTTCTTCACACGGGTATGCTTGCTCCTTATTTCTCTTGGAAGTACAGTCATCGTCGTCACCATTCCAACACTGCTTCACTTGAGAATGATGAATCTTTTGTCCCCAAAAAGAAGTCTAGCCTTAACTCCTTTGCTAGAGTTCTCAACACCCCACCTGGCCGTCTCTTCAGGCTTGTGGTCTTGTGCTCCATCGGCTGGCTCTTGTACGTTTGTTTCAATGTTTCCGGTCGAAAGTATGAGAAATTCGCTAACCATTTTGATCCAAAAAGTCCCATTTACAGCGACCGCGAGCGGTTCCAAATTCTCCTAACCGATGTGGGACTTCTTGTTGCAAGCTATGGGGTGTACAAAGTGGGTATGTCACAAGGACTCACTTGGCTAGTGTTGGTCTACTTTGCTCCTTTGGTTATTGTTTATGGGTTCCTTGTGGTCATCACTTGGTTGCACCACACACACCGTTCGCTGCCACACTACGACTCAACCGAATGGAACTGGCTTAGGGGAGCTTTGTCAACCATTGATAGAGATTACGGTATTTTGAACACGGTTCTACACCACATCACTGATACTCATGTGGCTCATCATTTGTTCTTCACCATTCCTCATTATAATGCTATGGAGGCAACAAAAGCAATCAAACCATTTTTGGGAGAATATTATCAGTTTGATGATACTCCAATAGTCAAAGCGATGTGGAGAGAGGCTACTGAGTGTTTCTTTGTTGAGGCTGATGAAGGTGATAGCGACAGCAAAGGTGTATACTGGTTCAACAATAAGATCTGAGATTAATATTGCAACGTGTTTGTGTATTGTTTCAGTTCTGGTATATGTATCATGTTTTTAAGTGTATTAATTATTCCAATAATATTGGTGTAACTCTGATGTACGATTTACCAACAAGAAATCATTGGCGATGAACTGTTTGTTTGGAATTTAAGCGACGATTTACCAAAAATTATTTTGGATTTGCAGTCTGTATTTGTCAGTTTTTTTATTAAGACTATCACCAATGCATCCTTAACATTCTTGTTCTTATAAGCCCTTACATGCCCTTATCATTGGAGCAATGACGCCCTTTCAAACCCTTAACAATGGAGTTCTTAATTATGATATATGTTTGTATTCGTTTTGGTGATAAGGTGGACCTACACTAAAAGAAACTTTTATTTAAGTATTGTGTGTAGTGAGTAGGTGATGAGATGTAAATTTAGTACGGTAAGAATATTTATAGGGTTGAAGATGAAATGAAGATTTTTAAAGATTTGTGAAGATATGGTGTAACAATTAAGGATGATTAAGGGCATAGTCTAAGAATTGTTTTGTGTGATGCTTTTAAACATGGGTACTTTTTAATTCTCGTTTCTCTCTCTCAGGCTCTCACTGCATGTGTACATAAGACTATTGGGTATGGGGAGGATAGTCTCCAAAGGGACTATCCTTCACATAAGACTATCCTCCACATAAGCGCCACCTAAGCATGGGGGGAGAACCATCCCCTTGGAGACTATCCAAGGGTGTGGTGGATGCTCCTCCCCCATTTTTTTATTATTTATTTTTTGCCATATTAATTAAAACAAAGTAAATAAAAATAAAAAAAGTTACATTTAAATAAAAACATAAAATTACATTTAAAATAAAAATCCTAAAGCTACATTAAAAAAAAACCTAAAGTAACATTAAAAAAAACCTAAACTTAAATTAAAAAAAAGCCTAAAGTTACAAATAAATAAAAAAACTACGCGCTGTTTTCTTCTAGACTCCAAATGTGATCGATCAAGTCCGATTGGAGATTGACATGTGTGAAATCGTTATGTAACGAAAACCTGTTCAAATCTTGTTGTTCTCCGCTAACCGAAACATTATTCTCCTCCACCGCGTTCTCGTCATACTCACAAATTGCATGTCCTTCGTCTTCGAGGATCATGTTATGCAGCAGAATACAAGCATACATACAGTATCGCAACGTTTTGGGTGTAAAAGCGCGTGGTGGGTTTTCAATAATATGCCATCTTTGTTGGAGAACCCCAAAACACCGTTCAATATCTTTTCTAGCCGCTTCTTGAAACTTGGCAAATTTCTTTCTTTTTTCATCCGAAGGATGCCTAACCGTTTTAACTATCGTAGAGTATTGTGGGTATATTCCATCGGCAAGATAATACCCGCGTCTGTACTCCACGCCCGAAACTGTAAAACTCGTATCAGGACCGACCCCTTTTATAACATCGTCAAAAACCTCCGAATTTTGTAGAACGTTGATGTCGTTATTCGAACCAGGAATACCAAAGAAAGCATGCCAAATCCATAGGTCTTGAGACACAACAGCTTCTAGAATTATTGTTGGATGTCCCTGATCGCCTCGCGTATACATTCCTCGCCAAGCGGTATGACAATTCCGCCATGGCCAATGCATGCAATCAATGCTCCCGAGCATGCCTGGAAAACCGTGCCTTGCTTGGTGGTGTTGATACAAACTTTGAACGTCATTGTGATTTGGTTTTCGCAAATATTTTTGGCTGTAGAGCTTCACCACAAATTTGCAAAACTTGTATAAACATTCTCTTGCAGTTCTTTCGGACATCTTTAAGTATTCGTCCCAAGAATCGGTTGTCGTCCCATAAGCAAGTTGACGAATCGCCGAAGTACATTTCTGTAAGGTGGTGAAGCCCATTTTGCCTCTAGCATCGGGTCGCATGGTAAAAAACGGGTGATAAGCGGCTAAATCGTCGGCGATACGTAAGAAAAGTCGACGACTCATTCTGAAACGACGTCTAAAAATAGCCTCCGAGTACAGCGGCTCGTCGGCAAAGTAATCAACGATTAATCTTTGGTTAGCACCTACAACATAACAAAATATATATATAACTTATGATTAAAAAAAATAAGACTAAAAACATAAACTTAAATAATTAAGAATAAATATGTAAGAATATAAATATAAGAATAAAAATATCACTAACTTTCTCGGTCTCGCTCGATGTGTGGGTTCCTGTTTCGTGGTTGTGACGAAACCTCCTCCTCCTCTTCTTCTTCCAAAATTATTTGTGTCGCCTCTACCACCTTGTTTATAAAAAAAATTTACGGCTTCCATGGTGTCCGTCGAACCCGATGAAGAAGAAGATGACATGGTGTATTTTTTAGAGAAGATTAAGTGGGTATTTTGTATAAAAATATGGGAGTTGTTTGGAGAAAGTGGGTGAATTTTGGTATAAAAATGGATAGACATGTGGGTATTTATAAAGGTTTTAAATTAATTTGATTTTTTTTAATTAGCCGTTATATCTCAACGGATAAATTGAATGGACCCCACCACTTCATGCTCCGTCTCCATCGTCTGATTTCCAATGGTTTTGCCGCGCCGGGCCCCTAGGGGGCGGTGCGGGACGTTCCTAATGGAGGGGGGGGGGGGGAACGGGCCTTTCACGGAGCCCAAACCCATTGGTCTAAGGAAAGTATAATATAGTGAAAAGTAGTTGAACTGGTCCCCTTTTGATGTTATAATATAAAAATTAAATAAATTAAAAAAGGTATAATTGTACAAGATTAATCTCTAATTTTTTTTTTATCTCCGGTATCTCAAATATGTCCCAAAATTCATCTCTAAATTTTGTTTTATCCAAGGTTGGAGAACTCACTAGTCGCTAGTCGGCCAGTGAGGTAGCAACTAGCGACTACTCGGGATTACTTGAGATTAATCGGATATGGTTTTTTATATATAATTTTCAGTTTTATGTATACATATACACATTTTTATAGGTAAGTGTTTTAAGTAGCTAGGTTTTAACTCTTACTCAACTCATTAATTTTAAGTATACAAGATTAATTGTTGGAATTTACATGATTTGGTTGGAAACTGTCCGAAATTTATATGTTTTGGCTGCAATATAGAGGTTTTTAGCCGGAATCACCAATTTTTAGTCGGCCGAACTAGGTACTACTAGGCCGACTAGAGCCGACGAGCGATTAATGACTGATTAACGGAAATTTACTATGTTACTGGCCGACTAGTGATTAATCACCGACTAGTCGCGATTTTTACAACACTGATTTTATCTCCGGTATCTCATTTTCCATTTCTACTTCTTTTTTCTTTGGATACTCAAGTACTAATCAAAATGCTTGATGTAAAAACAAAATGCTTAACATATATACCATTTTTAAATTTTGAAAATATGAATAGTGAATCTTTATATATATATATATATATATATATATATATATATATATATATATATATATATATATAGAGAGAGAGAGAGAGAGAGTTACTATAGCAATATATATATATATATATATATATATATATATATATATATATATATAGAGGGGAGGGTTCTAGAGTGAACAACCTCTCAATAGTGAACTGTGTGAACAAATCTGGACCATTGATTTGCATCATCTTTAGATATTAAATGAATGGCATGATGGTAATTATGTTGTTAATTTTTTTATTTAATTAAATGAATAGAGGTATTTTTGTAATTACACAATATAATATAATTCAAAACCCGGAAACTTAATAGTTTCCATACCTTTTTGATTCCCACAATCCATTTAATGTCGCTTCACCAGTTTTAGAAGTCTTAATATTCTTATTTTATTCAAGAACTATCAATCTCTCTCTTTCATTACCGTCTACTTCGATAAAGAACAGAGGAAGTTCGTCGAACTTAACAAGATGCTAGAATAGTCATACGAGTATCAACATCAAAGGTATACATTGATAAAGTGTAAAATTGTATTTGATTCAGTAAATTGATTCATGTTGTGTATGTTTTATACATCTTTTAAGAACATCAAATCGGAAGCTAGGGTTCTTTAAATCTCTTTCAATAGTTGTTTAATCATGATGTTTTGTTCCAATGGTGTGTTTTGATCAGTAATACGTCGAGTACATGATTAAAGTTTTTGAAAGGATAGGGTTAATGTAAGAAGATATTTGATTTTACTCTGTTTTTAGGCATTATATGCGCTGTATGGTTATGCTGTTAGTTTGGTTGATTTGGTGCAAAATCGTTGATGTACATATGTGTATAGCGTGCACAAGAGTTTGGAATTCATTGGTTATCTAAAATCGTTGATGTACACTTGTGTATGTCTTTCAAATTAGTATAAAATTGTCTAGTATACTGATTGATATTGAATTGGGGAAAAATTGTTATTAATCTTCTTAAAAGTGAATAGTGTGTGTATAAATGTTGAAATATACACATGTGTATGTGGTTCTTAGCCTGCTATGAACAATGTTATATTATGTTCTTAAAATACACTATTGTGGGCGTGCGCAGGAGTCGGTTCTCTCTCTAAGATGAAGAACGTGGTACGGATCAATCAATACAGAGGTGTGGAATCCCTCGACATCGTCAGAGAGTAATCAACAACGATATCAACGATTAACTTGTCCAGTCTCATTCACTGATATGAAAATACAAGGATCCTGATGTCAATTGGACAGAGCTTCGCTTCACAAACTAGCAAAAGGTTCTAGACAATGACCCATACACTACTATTTATAGGCAACTTGGGAGAGGAGGTGTCATCCGGACGGATGGTCATCCGACCGGATCACATTTAACATTTAACGTTCCGTTCTCCCATTTTTTCTAGATACAAAATACATACATACAAAACTGTACATCGACACATACAGGACAAAATACATAGACTCGATACAGACGAAAGCTACAGACATAATGCACTAACAGACTCCCCCTTGGATGTAGCTGTAGTCTTCCTTCCTGCATAGTCTTTGTGACAACCCTCAAAATTTCATGTATTCCGTACGATTCATTAATGTTAATTAAAGTACTTGGTGACTGTGCTGAATTACTTAACTACTTTCTGATTTCTGTGTTATACTTACATCTGCTTGTTAACATACTAGTCGTGTGCAGAAAAGTTACTAAATAGTCCGTTATGCTTTCTTGAGTGTTGAAAATTAAAAATGTTACAAAAATATATATATATATATATATATATAGGACACGTTATGGATTAATTAAGCACTTTAACGGAACAACACCGAACCGAACAACCGGACTTTACCCGAAACACAAAAATATTGTCAAACACATTGTTTTTATTTTTCTTAGCTAGTTAGGGTCTCCGAACACCCTAACACACTATATATTTAATAATACACCATAATGCACTAACTAAACACTTGATTTCTAACTAGATTATTAACTAAACAATTGAAACCCAACTAGACCAACCCCCCCCCCAACCGGTTAGGAGACAAGAAGGACACCCACTTGATTTTTCTTGATTAGTTTATTTGATTGCCATGTACTTAGGGGGGCATGTCTAATGGACAAAGAGGTGTGGAAGATTTCTTATTTAACCAATAGTTCATCATTCATTTTCATCTTAACACATCAACAATTCACAAAACTCTCTCCCTCTCTTCTTTGTTCGGCCGCCAACCACCACCACCATACCACCACCTTCAACTCATTCTTCATTCATTACACAAGCAACCAAAGGTGTTAAAGTGCATACAACGAAGCCCGATGTGTTCGGAAGTTGAAGGACCACTCTCATCTTCTTTTATCCACCACATTTCTTCACTTGAACTTCCCTAGTCTTGAACTAGTGGTAAGAACTTAGATCCATTCATTTTACATGTTATTTAAGTGGTTAATGATGTATCATGATCAAAATATTAAGAACACTAGAAGATCATATGCAAAGGTCTTGAACATAGAACTAACTTAATGATGAAATATTGTTGAAATGTGATGAAGTGATGTTAATATGAAGTTGTTTTGATTCTTGTTGATTACCTGATGATTTGCTTGTTAATATTGATGTTTGATGTCATTGTGATCACTAAACACGTTAACGGAATCAATCGAACACGAGTTAGAAAGCTAAAAGCTGAAAATAGCTTCTGTCCAAGCTTTTACAGCCAACTTCAGTTGGCTGTAAACAGGTCAATATTTAACGAAAAACTGATTTTCTTGAGTCTATTACGTACTATTTCGAAATACGGTTCTAATGGCACTGGAATCATAATTTTTGGACTTCGTTTACTATTTTTCAAAGTCTGTTTTTGGACAGCAGCTTAAGCTGCGTTTTTACTGCAGAAAACATGTGTTAAGTTTTTCGCCATAACTTGAAATCTGTGTAGAAGTAGGTCATGAAATTTGTACTGTAGATGGAGACTAATGTCGTTGTAATTCTCCCACTGGAATTTCGTCAATCGGACTTACAATGAATTTTTAATAAATTATTCGGTGGACTGCAGTCAGAAAGTAATGAATCTGATTGCAGTCCGGTAAATGATTTTTTATAAAATAATGGTAATGAGTCGGATCCGAAGATTTTTACACAGTAATATCTGGATAGTTTAGCACCTTCTGTAAAAAGTTTGGAGTTTTTGGAGTAAGTTAACTATTTTATTAAAATGCCCGAAAACAGCCCAGTTTTGGATATTAAAGCTGAAATGACATAAGTAGTAAATTGCGTGTCTAAATGTGGAGTATGTTATCTGATGATGATCTAACATGTTATATGTTAATGAAAGTAATATGTGCAATATCGTATGCTTGTTCTTGAGTAGCTATAGGTGGAATGTTTATATGAGCGTGAACTATTAAAGTGAATGCATGTTATGTAGTAGATACGTGTAGGAACTTTGTGCTCTATTTGAAACCACTAAATGACTAAGTAGTAATCATATTAGGACGTGATTGACCGACTTTGACTGTTAGCTATTTTTGTGAGCCTAACCGAGCAAACCGAGGTGAGTTCACACTTTTCTACAAAGCATGGTAAATTCCCGGTGGGAAAGGGAATGGGTTCAGGAATAGGGATTCCTCGTCCTTTGGGACGCATTCAGGAATGTGAATTCCTCGTCCTTGGGACATACTTAGACTTACTGGACTAGAACTCTATCAGCGAAGTCCCTCCCATTTGTATCCACTTAATCGCCGAGGCTATAACGAGCGGGTCATTAGTTAATAGCGCTATTAGGTTTAACAAACCTCACACCGTGCCAGTCGGACGGGCGTGTACCAATGGACTATGGCACGTCGGTGATGATACACACCGACGCTAGGGCACAATTAATTTTCGTTAGTAGTCGATATGATAAACGAGTCTGGTAGTTTAAATAATGGGGTAGCCCCCATGGCCGAAGTGCCGGGCTGGATAGCCAGGGAAGGTGGACATGGGATGGTTAACTGATAAACGTTTTCAAACTATGGGGTAACCCCCACGGCTGGATAGCTGATTAAGATTAAACTATGTTTTTGGAAACAACTCTAAAATGGACAACCAATCGTGAAATCACTCAACTTTGTTGTTGACTTGTTGTTACATGCTTTGCAGGTCGCTAGATGCTATGGGGCTTGCACAAGGAGGTGGTCGTTGTGGGATGCGAACTGTTATGTCCCGTACTTAATAAATAAACTTCATGAACTTATGAAACTTATGTTTTGGGTCTTTAAACTTATGAACTACGAAATTATGTTTTGGTTTAACGTCTTATGCGTCCGCTGTTTAAATTGAACTTGGTTAACTTCCTTTTGGTCACCAATTGTATTGTGGTTGGTTTTATTTACTTAAACACGTTGTTCAATATGATTGGTTAGGGCTGAGCAGTATACGGTTCAGAACCGCTAGAACCGGGGAACCGAACCGGAACCGCTAGATCCAAACCGTATTTTTGGATATAGGGTCCGGTTCTGGTTCTTAGATTTGGGTAAAAAGGGTTCCCGGTTCGGTTCCGGTTAAAACCACGGTTCCGGTTAAAGAACCGCTAGAACCAGTTGGGATTATAAATATTTAAAACCCTATTTTATTAATGGGCTTTTCAACATCATACGACCATCTTAATTCTTATTCCCCCTTCTTATATTCATTCCACGATCTCATCTTTCATCTTCTAATTCTTCTCCATCTCTCAACCCTAACCCTAATTGCTATCATACATGTTCATCTCCATCAACAACCTTCAAATATAGATACGTTATTCTACATGACCTTTTTTTATGATTGCATATATTTTCTTTCTAGATGTTTGCTTTCTGATACATATAGTTTCCTGTATGTGAAAATAAAAATTGAACAAAAATAATCAAATCAATGTTGATCGAATTGTAAATGTGTATATAGATAGTGTATCGCTTGTTTTAATTGTCAACACGATGGTTGTAATAGTTTTATCTAGAGATTGTTTATGGCTTGAAATTTTTTATTGTTGCTTTGCTACTTTTATTTTGGTTGGTTTGAACTTTGATGTTGCAACTCTTAGTTAATGTTTTAAATGGTTTGATTCGTTTCTATTGAATTGTTAATTTTAGGATTTAATTCTCAACTGGTTCCCATGAGAACCGTTTACACGAGAACCGTTTAACCGGTTCGGAACCGAACCGGAACTCAATTAACGGTTCCGGTTCGGTTTCGATTTGGTTCGGTTCGGTCCGGTTCTGAACCGTTGCACAGCCCTATGATTGGTGGCTCGATCCTGGTCGCGTCACGCCTCCAAGCGGTGGTACTCCGCATGGTGGATTTTGGGGGTGTGACAGATTGGTATCAGAGCCATTGGTTATAGTGAACTTGGTTTTAAAAAGGGGAAAAGCTTTTTGGTAAAACTAGGCTATAACCTGTACAATGCTCAACGATCCACAACGACGCTTCGCTCCACGTGCAAGACTCGACACAATAGGTGGTGTGATTTATGTTATATTTTCAGTTAGATAGTTCACACTATGCACTAGTTAACGTGATAACTGCTATTTGAACCTTGTGTGTTTACTCTCTGCTGTCGTCCCAACTTACGCACTTTCGCAACACTTTTCTCACTTACGTTGCTTCGTTGTGAAGATTATGAACGGACGCGGAGGACGTATCAACCTAACTCAAGCCCAGTTGACGGCTTTAATCAATGAACGAGTTGCTGAGGCACTCGCAGCAGCTCCAGCAGGAGGTATAACCTGCTATTTCGACCTATCCTAGGATGTTTAGATCCTACTCTCATAAACCAACCTTTGTGATAAACCTTGTCCTTCCTTACTCTCACGACAGGTCAACCCGCACAGCCTCCCGTGTGCACATTCAAAACCTTCATGGATTGCCGACCTAGTACTTTCAGCGGCACAGAAGGAGCTGTAGGTCTTCTTCACTGGTTCGAGAAGCTCGAGTCTGTTTTCGAGATGTGTGAATGCCCTGGAGATCGTAGGGTAAAATTTGCTACTGGAACGCTGGAAGGTGCTGCGTTAACCTGGTGGAAAGCACAGGTTCAACTGCTTGGGTTGGCGGTTGCTAATGCCACCCCATGGAATGACTTCAAGGAACTGATCAAGGAAGAGTACTGCAGTCGTGACGACATCCACAAGCTAGAGGTGGAGTTTTTCAATTTGAAGATGACGGGGTCTGAGATCGAGGCATACACGAAGAGGTCAAACGAGCTGGCCATCTTGTGTCCTGCAATGGTGGACCCTCCCATCAAACGTATCGAGGTGTACCTCAAGGGTCTTGTACCAGAGATTCAGAGTCACGTAACCTCAGCTAATCTTGGCACCATTCAACAAATCATCAAGTTGGCTCATCGTCTCACCGATCAGGCAGTTGAGCAGAACAGGCTGCCCAAGCGTATTAGCGCTACTACTTCTGATGCTCCCAATGATAATAAGCGCAAGTGGGATGGAAATTTGGGCAAGGGTTCTACTTCAGCTCAGTCCCAGTAGCGAAAGACAGATGAGTACAGGAGCCCCAGTCAGCAGTCTTCTGGGAACCAAGGTCAGGGTGGGTACAAGGGAAATCACCCCAAATGTAATCGCTGTAACTTGCACCACAGCGGGCCATGTAGTAAAGGCAACTATCATCGATGCAACAAGCCTGGTCATATTGCAAGGGATTGCAGGAGTCAGCGTCCGGCGAATCAGAACCGGCAGCAACAGCAAGCCCCACCAAATCAACGCCAGCAGCAGTAACAACAAGGTAACAACAAAGGGTGCTTTCAATGTGGTGCTGAGGGCCATTTAAAGAAAGATTGCCCCCAGCTAAATCAGAACCAGAACAACAACAATCAGGGGAATGGAAACGGCAAATGGGAAACAACAATGGTAATGGGGCAAGGGGTCGTGCGTTCGTGATTGGTCAGGGTAATGCAAGGAACGATCCCAACGTTGTGATGGATAAGTTTCTTCTGGATGATTTCTTTGTTACTGTTTTATTTGATTTGGGTGCCGATACTAGCTACGTGTCCTTAAAAGTTAGTCAGATGATTAAGCGTACTCCAGTACTTTTGAATACCAAGCACATCATAGAGTTAGCGAATGGTAGAAGTTTAGAGGCTACACATGTAGTTAAGGGTTGCAAGCTTGTCCTTGCCGATCAGACCTTTTCTATCGACCTCATTCCTATCGTTCTGGGTAGTTTTGACATTGTCATTGGGATAGATTGGTTATCTCAACACCAAGTGGAGATTATTTGTAAGGAGAAAATCGTCTGTATCCCTCGTTCTGGTAAAGAACCCCTCGTAATTCGTGGCGATAAGAGTGGTGCTGTAGTAGGCATCATCTCTTTCCTTAAGGCCCAGAAATGTCTGCGAAAGGGCCACACCGCTATCCTAGCCCTCGTTTCTGATTCATCCGCGGAAGAAAGGACAATAGAAGACATACCTATTGTACGCGACTTTCCTGAGGTATTTCCTGAGGAATTACCTGGTCTTCCCCCTCATCGTCAAGTTGAATTTCAAATCGAGCTAGCTCCTGGAGCAGCGCCCATAGCTCGAGCACCTTATCGTCTATCTCCATCAGAACTTGAAGAACTGTCCACGCAACTACAGGAACTCTTGGAAAAGGGTTTCATACGACCTAGCTCTTCGCCTTGGGGAGCTCCAGTATTATTCGTAAAGAAGAAAGACGATACCTTCAGAATGTGTATTGACTACCGCGAACTCAACAAGGTGACCGTGAAGAATCGTTATCCTCTTCCACGCATTGATGATTTGTTTGACCAGTTGCAAGGGTCGAGTTATTACTCTAAGATTGATTTGAGATCAGGCTACCATCAGCTGAGAGTCCAAGAGGAGGACGTCTCCAAAACAGCATTCAGAACTCGTTACGGCCATTATGAGTTTCTGGGGTTATGCCCTTCGGATTAAAAAACGCACCTGCGGTCTTCATGGATCTCATGAACCGAGTGTGCAAGCCTTACCTGGATAAGTTTGTCATAGTGTTCATCGACGACATCCTGATCTATTCTAAGAGTCAGGAGGAACACGAGCAACATCTGAGGCTTATTCTGGAACTTCTTCGAAAAGAGCAGTTGTATGCCAAGTTTTTGAAATGTGACTTCTGGCTTCGCGAAGTCCACTTTCTAGGCCATGTGGTAAACAAGGATGGGATTCATGTAGATCCATCCAAGGTTGACTCGATCAAGAACTGGCCTGCACCCCGTACACCAACAGAAATCCGGCAATTCTTGGGCTTGGCAGGATACTACAGATGATTCATTAAGGATTTCTCAAAGATTGCGCAACCTCTCACCTCCCTAACTCAGAAAGGTGTCACCTATCATTGGGGTTATGCACAGGAATCTGCTTTTCAGCACTTAAAAGATAGACTTTGTAGCGCGCCTATCCTCTCATTGCTTGAAGGCACAGAAGATTTTGTGGTTTATTGCGATGCTTCCATCCAAGGACTTGGTTGCGTGTTGATGCAACGTGACAAGGTCATTGCCTACGCATCGTGCCAACTTAAAATTTCACGAAAGGAACTACACTACGCACGACTTGGAATTGGGAGCAGTTGTCTTCGCACTTAAGATATGGAAACATTACCTGTATGGTACCAAGTGCACTATTTACACCGATCACAGGAGTCTCGAGCATATCTTTAAGCAGAAGGAATTAAACATGCGACAACGACGATGGGTCGAACTCTTGAATGATTATGAATGTGCAATCAAGTATCACCCGGGCAAAGTCAATGTGGTGGCCGACGCCCTCAGTCGAAAGGATACAATACCTAAGCGTGTACGTGCGTTACAGCTTACCATTCACTCTAGTCTTCCCGCCCAGATACGAGATGCTCAGGTCGAAGCATTAAAAGCAGAGAACATCAGGGCTGAGTCCTTACGAGGATCGAGGAAGCGGCTAGAACGAAAGGAAAACAGCGCCTACTATGTTAACAGACGCATTTGGGTTCCATTTTATGGAGGCTTACGCGAGCTTGTGATGGATGAAGCACATAAGTCTCATTATTCAGTACATCCTGGTTCGGATAAGATGTACCACGACCTAAAGACTGCATACTGGTGGCCTGGTATGAAGGCCAGCATAGCAAGCTACCTCAGTAAATGTTTGACTTGTGCTAGGGTCAAGGTCGAATACCAGAAACCTTCATGCCCACTCCAACAACCAGAGATCCCGAAATGGAAATGGGAGCAAATTTCCATGGATTTCGTTACTGGCCTGTCAGATCTCAACGCGGAAACGATACCATTTGGGTGATCGTGGATCGACTGACCAAGTCTGCACATTTCCTGGCTATCAAGGAAACGGATAAGTTTTCTACTCTAGCAGACATCTACCAAAAAGAAGTGGTATCAAGGCACGGAGTGCCAACCTCCATCATTTCTGATCGTGACACGCGTTTCACCTCTGAACTGTGGCAAGCTATGCACAAGTCTTTTGGCTCACGTTTAGATATGAGCACCGCTTATCATCCACAGACGGATGGGCAATCTGAACGCACCATCCAAACCCTTGAAGACATGCTTAGGGCATGTGTAATCGACTTTGGCGATGGCTGGGAAAAACATCTCCCACTAGTGGAGTTTTTGTATAACAACAGCTATCACACCAGCATCCAGGCCGCTCCGTTCGAGGCGTTGTACGGACGGAAATGTCGATCACCTCTTTGTTGGGCAGAGATTGGCGACAGTCAAATCACTAGCCCAGAACTTGTAGTAGATACAACCGAGAAGATTGCTCAGATACGACAACGAATGGCGGCAGCTCGTGACCGTCAGAAAAGCTATGCTGATAAGCGAAGAAAGCCACTCGAGTTCCAGGTTGGGGATCGAGTGCTACTCAAAGTCTCACCATGGAAAGGTGTAGTTCGTTTTGGCAAACGAGGCAAACTCAACCCGCGATATGTTGGACCCTTTGAAATCATTGAGAAGATTGGCAAGGTGGCCTACAGGCTGAATCTACCGACGGGACTCAGCGGAGTTCACAACGTATTCCACGTGTCAAATCTGAAGAAGTGTCTGTCGGACGAGACCCTCATAGTTCCTCCCAAGGAGCTCACTATCGACGACCAGCTGCGATTTGTCGAAGAACCAGTAGAGATTACGGACCGAGATGTTAAGATTCTCAAGCGTACCAGAATACCTCTCGTCCAAGTTCGTTGGGATTCCCGTCGTGGCCCAGAGTACACCTGGGAACGAGAAGACCAAATGAAACTCAAGTATCCCCAGTTGTTTAAGAAAAGTGCAACCACTACTGAGGCTGAAGCTACTGCAGAATTTCGGGATGAAATTCCAAACCAACGGGGGGATGATGTGACACCCCAGGAAAACTAGGAAACCAATGCAACATAACTAGCTTCCTCAGTAACCACGTGCTAAATTTCGGGACGAAATTCTCTTAACAGGGGGAGAATGTGACAACTCTCAAAATTTCATGTATTCTGTACGATTCATTAATGTTAATTAAAGTACTTGGTGACTCTGCTGAATTACTTAACTACTTTCTGATTTCTGTGTTATACTTACATGTGCTTGTTAACATGCTAGTCGTGTGCAGAAAAGTTACTAAATAGTCCGTTATGCTTTCCTGAGTGTTGAAAATTAAAAATTTTACAAAAATATATATATAGGACACATTACGGATTAATTAAGCACTTTAACGGAACAACACCGAACCGAACAACCGAACTTTACCCGGAACACAAAAATATTGTCAAACACATTGTTTTTATTTTTCTAAGCTAGTTAGGGTCCCCGAACACCCTAACACACTATATATTTAATAACACACCATATTGCACTAACTAAACACTTGATTTCTAACTAGATTAGTAACTAATCAATTGAAACCCAACTAAACCAACCCCCCCCCCAAACCGGTTAGGAGACAAGAAGGACACCCACTTGATTTTTCTTGATTAGTTTATTTGATTGCCATGTACTTAGGGGGGCATATGATCTAATGGACAAAGAGGTGTGGAAGATTTCTTATTTAACCAATAGTTCATCATTCATTTTCATCTTAACACATCAACACTTCATAAAACTCTCTCCCTCTCTTCTTTGTTCGGCCGCCAACCACCACCACCATACCACCACCTTCAACTCATTCTTCATTCATTACACAAGCATCCAAAGGTGTTAAAGTGCATACAACGAAGCCCGGTGTGTTTGGAAGTTGAAGGACCACTCTCATCTTCTTTTATCCACCACATTTCTTCACTTGAACTTCCCTAGTCTTGAACTAGTGGTAAGAACTTAGATCCGTTCATTTTACATGTTATTTAAGTGGTTAATGATGTATCATGATCAAAATATTAAGAACACTAGAAGATCATATGCAAAGGTCTTGAACATAGAACTAACTTAATGATGAAATATTGTTGAAATGTGATGAAGTGATGCTAATATGAAGTTGTTTTGATTCTTGTTGATTACCTGATGATTTGCTTGTTAATATTGATGTTTGATGTCGTTGTGATCACTAAACACGTTAACGGAATCAATCGAACATGAGTTAGAAAGCTAAAAGCTGAAAACAGCTTCTGTCCAAGCTTTTACAGCCAACTTCAGTTGGCTGTAAACAGGTCAATATTTAACGAAAAACTAATTTTCTTGAGTCTATAACGTACTATTTCGAAATACAGTTCTAATGGCACTGGAATCATAATTTTTGGACTTAGTTTACTATTTTTAAAAGTTTGTTTTTGGACAGCAGCTTAAGCTGCATTTTTACTGCAGAAAATATGTGTTATGTTTTTCGCTATAACTTGAAATCTGTGCAGAACTAGGTCATGAAATTTGTACTGTAGATGGACACTGATGTCTTCGTAATTCTCCCACTGTAATTTCGTCAATCGGACTTACGATGAATTTTTAATACATTATTCCGTGGACTGCAGTCAGAAAGTAATGAATCTGATTGCAGTCTGGTAAATGATTTTTTTTTTAAATAATGGTAATGAATCGGATCCCGATATTTTTGCACAGTAATATTTGGATAGTTTAGCACCTTCTATAAAAAGTTGGGAATTTTTGGAGTAAGTTAACTATTTTATTAAAATGCCCGAAAACAGCCCAGTTTTGGATATTAAAGCAGAAATGACATAAGTAGTAAATTGCGTGTCTAAATGTCGAGTATGTTATCTGAGGATGATCTAACATGTTAAATGTCAATGAAAGTAATATGTGCAGTATCGTATGCTTGTTCTTGAGTAGCTATAGGTGGAATGTTTATATGAGCGTGAACTATTAAAGTGAATGCATGTTATGTAGTAGATACGCGTAGGAACTTTGTGCTCTATTTGAAACCACTAAATGACTAACTAGTAATCATATTAGGACGTGATTGACCGACTTTGACTATTAGCTATTTTTGAGAGCCTAACCGAGCAAAACGAGGTGAGTTCACACTTTTCTACAAAGCATGGTAAATTCCAGGTGGGAAAGGGAATGGGTTCAGGAATAGGGATTCCTCGTCCTTTGGGACGCATTCAGGAATGTGAATTCCTCGTCCTTGGGACATACTTAGACTTACTGGACTAGAACTCTATCAGCGAAGTCCCTCCCTTTTGTATTGACTTAATCGCCGAGGCTATGGCGAGTGGGTCATTAGTTAATAGCGCTATTAGGTTTAACAAACCTCACACCGTGCCAGTCGGACGGGCGTGTACTAATGGACTATGGCACGTCGGTGATGATAGAAACCAACGCTAGGGCACAATTAATTTTCGTTAGTAGTCGATATGATAAACGAGTCTGGTAGTTTAAATAATGGGGTAGCCCCCACGGCCGAAGTGCCGGGCTAGATAGCCAGGGAAGGTGGACATGGGATGGTTAACTGATAAACGTTTTCGAACTATGGGGTAACCCCTACGGCTGGATAGCTGATTAAGATTAAACTACGTTTTTGGAAACAACTCTAAAATGGACAACGAACCGTGAACTCACTCAACTTTATTGTTGACTCGTTGTTACATGCTTTGCAGGTCGCTAGATGCTATGGGGCTTGCACAAGGAGGTGGTCGTTGTGGGATGCGAACTGTTATGTCCCGTACTTAATAAATAAACTTCATGAACTTATGAAACTTATGTTTTGGGTCTTTAAACTTATGAACTACGAACTTATGTTTTGGTTTAACGTCTTATGCTTTCGCTGTTAAATTGAACTTGGTTAATGTCACACCCCCAAAATCCATCTGCGGAGTATCACCGCTTGGGAGCGTGACTGACCAGGATCAAGCCACCAATCATATTGAACACGTAATTAAATAGTAAAAGTTATCCATCAATACGAAAGGTGTTTATCAAAACCAACATAAGTAAATGTAGCGGAAGCATTTATGTAAAACCCAACATAAGTATTAATGTTTGAAATGTCATAAGTGTTTAATAAGTAACCACGATCCATCTGCCCACAACGACCTGCTCCTCCTTGTGCAAGCTCCGTTAGTACCTAAGGTCCTGCAAGGCATGCAGCAGAGAATCAACAACTAGTTGAGCGAGTTCACAGAAAGTAAATGCGTAACAGTAAGTTCATGAGTATCAAGTGGCTCTACTGGGCCAATATAGGTTTCTATTGGTGGGGGCTTCCCAAATATTAATCCACTAGACTATGCGTAACCATATGTGTTCTTCACAACCAAGAACAGTAATACGTACAAGTTTACGCAGGATTTACGTAAGTATCCTTCACAACCGAGGATAGGGTACGTGGGGGTTTACGTAGGTTTTACGTAAGTGCCTGACACAACCGAGGCAGTAGTGAGTATCCGTTCACGCAGGTTTTACGTGAGTATCCTTCACAACCGAGGATAGCGAGTAACTTAGTTATACGTAGGTTTTACGTATGTGTCCTGCACAACCGAGGACGATGGTTTGGTAGTCTAGTAACAGTGTTCGTATGAATCTATTCAACCTTATCCTTTCAATCCCATTCCCAACACCCCGGGAATCCCATGCCTTGGTAAGAGTGTGAACTCACCTTGGATTGCTCGGCATATACACAAAGAGGGTTTCTTGAACTAACAGTGATCAATCACGTCCTAACAGGGTTATCATAGAAGTCAGGTTTTGACTCAAGTAATGCACGTACGTATCACATAAGTTAACAGATAACGTGCATGTAATAATCATGGCAAACATGTAACATAGTTAACGAGCATAACATATCCAACTTGTGAAAATAGGAAGTGGTCCAATATTAGTTTAAGTTATTCAACTACATGTGTGGCCCAATTATAACCCATAAGTGGGCTTGTACGGTCCGGCCTGTGTTGTGCGATCGAACAACCCAGCCCAACAAACCATCCGGCCCAACGGTTAGATAAAACATGTGACTTGTGCGATTCGTCAGCCTTGTGCGACTGGACCAGCTTGTGCGATCCGGCAACATTGTGCGACTGGACACTTGGGCTGTCCGGCCCAAATCAGTTTGTGCGTTTGGGATTGGGATTGGGCTTAAGGCCCAACAGTGAAGCTAATCCGCTAACCTTGTGCGATCAGGGGATCTTGTGCGTAGTGATCAACTTGTGCGATCGGATATGATCCGATCTTGTGTGATCAGGAGCCTTGTACGAATGGCTCCCTTGTGCGATTGAGGCACCTTGTGTGATTCGTAACAAACTTCCAATTATCATGCCATCGGTTACAATCAGTTAATAGTTTCCTTACCTATTTTTATCAATTAACAAATTTCCATTTATCCGATTAGCCTACCATCGATCAAACAAAGCAAACCATCAACCGATCCATACGAACCCTAATCATAACCAAATCATGAACAATCCTCATAACACTTACACATATTATCACGGTTCATAATCTTGATTACTAGCATGCATATTAACTCAACGATTTGCACATCATCCGTATATACACACATCAGACGATTAACAAACATCCAATCTACAATCATTATAACAATCAATCCGAGGACCAAGCATAACAACATAATCGAATCGGCCCTAGTTTATTATCATGCAACACCCATCGGTTTAATCCAAGCATGTAATCATAACATCATTTAACACGAAAGCATATACAAAACACTAACCGACTAGGATGGGTGAGAGTGATCCGAATCACAAGCTTCGAGAAAGAGAGGTGTTGTTGCCGTCGAGTTCTAGAGAGAAGGAAGAGATGCTAGGGTTTTGTGTGTAAAGTATTTTGTAACAAATGAGGTGCAATCCCCTCATGTGTGTGCTTGTACGTGTACAAGAAGGAGCAATGGGCCGGCCCTTACTTGGGCTGCCCTTGAAGTCCGAATACAAGCAAAACGGCCCAAAGGGCTTGTGCGAGTGTGAGTGTTGTGCAGTTTGGGTTGTGTTCTTAACATACATACACGTAACACATAAAGTACATAACATACTCACATAATTATTCAATTAATAACGTTCTCATAACCACGTATCGTTACACAAAGTAGGTCTAAAGTTCGAGTTGTCACAGTTAACTTCCTTTTGGTCACCAATTGTATTGTGGTTGGTTTTATTTACTTAAACACGTTGTTCAATATGATTGGTGGCTTGATCCTGGTCGCGTCACGCCTCCAAGCGGTAGTACTCCGCATGGTGGATTTTGGAGGTGTGACAGTCTTTATTTCACCTTCTTGCTGCGCCTGCTAGCTCTAGCCTTCTCTCTCCTCTTTTCTTCTTGTTCAGCAAGCATCTTGCGCCTTAGAGGCCTACCAATCTCATTCCAATACTTCCTGTACTCAGGATCTCCATCTCTCTTTCCTCAAACCATTTCATAAGTTTTTGAAATCAATGATCTTACAGGTAAAAGCTCTTTCCCAAAAACAGAGTACCAAACTGATTTCATTGAGAGAGGGTATGAAGAAGAAATGAAAAAGGATACTTTACAAAAGGGCAGTTTTCCACCTGCCATGAGGTTTTTATTCCATACCCTCCTCATGTGTGTGCCAAATAAAACAACATCTTTTAATGAAATACCATTGAAAATCCAATACCTGGGCTATGCTATCATGGCTGAAGAAAATTTTAACTATTCTCAGGAGATTTTCAATGATATGGTTAAGAATGTTAATAAAAAAATCATTTTTATTGTTTCCAAGGTTTTTTAGTTTTTATCTTCAAAAGAAATTTTCAAAGGATAATGCACATGTGCTTATCCAAGGAAATCCTATTCAAATAAACAGCCTAACTTCTGAAACATTCACAAGGCTGTCAAAACCTTCAAGAACACAAACAGAGGTACCTGAGCAGAATTTAGCAGCAACAACTGCTCATTAGGCCCCTGCTGTTGAGCCCACTGCTCCTGGTGATCACAACAGCACAACCCCTGCTGTGAAACCCACACCAAAAATCACCAAAAAGACCAAAAAGAAAACTATCCAAAAGCCCCCCAAACCCACCAAAAACGTGACTCTGGAAGATGAGATCCCAGAGGTAACACCTGTGACAACACAAAAGTCACCTGAAACCACTACTGCTACTTCCTCACAGCAGATGGAAGAAAGATCTCAACCTGAGCCTAAAACTCCTCCTGCATCCTCTCAAAAGGATCAAGTTGTATCAACAGGGACACCACAATATGAAGCAATGGATTCACTTGAATCTATCTTCAACAGCCAAGCTCTTGGGGCAAATTCTCTTTCTACCCCTATCTTCGCTGCACAACTCCCACTATCAATGATACATCTATTGGATGCACTTGATATAGCATAGATACAAATCAGTTCTTCTCAATCACCTGTCAATGAGAATATACCACAACAAGTGACTGAGTCTGGTGTCTCTATCTCTGCTAACCCACCAACAATTGAGGAGGCTACACTACAGGAATTACAAGTAATTCCTGTCAGTAGTTCAAGTGGAGCAGCTACTACAGGTGTTGAATCCACTGGTTTACACCTGGACAGTAGTTTCATTAGTGAGACTCCCTTGAAGGCAATTTCTTCTTTGGGAACCATAGTGTCCACTGTGTGTTTCCATTATACACTGGTAACCTTAAAATGGTAAGCTCTGCTGAAGAATGAAGTCCCCAGTACCGAGAACAAGGGGCATCAGTGGATGATTTTTGGGAAAATTTTCCTAAGTCAACCACTGATACAACCACCACTGGTGGGAAATCAGATGGTCCCATTAACTTGGGTGATGGTTTAAAATACAAAGAATTGACGGAGAGGGTTGATAAACTTGACACATTTGTTGCAGAAATCAAAACTATGCTGCAACAGTTGTTAGAAGCTCAAAAGGCTACACCCACTGATGCACCATCTGCAACATCTGCTCCATCCCCTGCTGAGCTATGGCATCTGTTTCAACCTCTGCTTCACAAACAAAGACAATATGCAGATCAACAGCATGAAGTTCAACTTCAAATGGTCAGAAATGTCATGGAAGTTAGGTACAAAGGTACTCAAGAAGATATCAAAGCCATTAAAGCTCATCTGCTTCAAACCACTGGCACTGCTCCTCCTTCAATCATCAATGTTGAAAATCCTAATGATGCCAAAAAGGGGGAGAAAACTAAAGGGAAGAAGGGAAAAGAAGATGGTTTATACATGCCACCAGAACCAATGTCCAAACTTATGGTAGAAATCCCAAGGCCAGATGGTTCCAAAAAGGTTGATGAGACTCAAAATGCATTTGCTGCATTAAAAGAAAACATGAAAGAGTCAATGGAAATAAAGGGGTCTAAAAGTTATGAGGAGGAGAAGAAAGTTTTGATGAAAAAAGAAGAGCAGGGTACTTCTAAACCTAAAAGAAGACAGCCTACCAGAAAAGTAAGCCAACCCAAAACCACACCTTCCAAAACCACCAAACAAACTCCTCAAATCCCCAAAAGTTCCTCTCATCAAACCTCCAAACCAACAGATGTTTAAAACACCTATTGTATCAACTGTTGTTGGTACTTCAGTGGTTTCAACATATGTTATCCCAACAACTGCCATCACTACTACATCAACCCACACTCAATCCACTGCCATACCAAAAACAATATCACCACCACAAAAGCCACCTGCCAAAAAGCAGAAAACAACAGTTGACACATCAACTGTTGTAGTGACAACAGTTGTTGAAACACCAGTTGTTTCAATAGCTGTTAGTCAGATACCCACTACTTCAATCACTGCCACTCAACCCACAAATACACCACCAAATTCTCTAAAGCACAAAAGGAGCATGATAACAAACATTGTACTGGAAGATGACACTTCCCCAACTCTAACATCTACACAACCACTGTCCCTTGTCAGTACTCCAAACCCTGTTCCATTATCTTCAGTTCAACCCTTCAATCAAAACACTGCCATTGTCCCTGCAGGAGTACAATATCCTCTAGATCTTCCAGCAGTCAGGGAGGAAATCAAATCCTTCTACTCTGAAGATGATCCTGAAAAGAGAAAACTCCCATCTGTTCAAGGTTAACCTTTGCTAAGAAATATAGAAGAATATCTCAAAATAAAGGCCCAACAAGCAGAGGATATATCTAAAAGAGACACAGAGGGAAAGTCTGACAAAGAGATTCAAAGAAATTTGTAATACCTGCTCACCAAAGTTAGAACTTTAGAGCAGTTCTCAAAAGTCCTTTCTCAGAAATTATCAGAAAAAGATGATGAAAGCATGAGAAATGACTATCTTGAATACATCATGGCATACAAGAAGTACAGGGCAGAAAAGTATCAATACAAAGAATGGACCATCAGTGAACTACAAGAGGAGACAGCCAGAATTCAAAAGATGATTCAAGACAAGGTAAAGCAAACTCCTCCAGTCTGGGCCAATTACAAGAAAAATGTACCATAAAGGGCCACGAAACTGAAAAGAATGAAAGAAGAGCTGATAACTGCTGATTATGGGTCAAGGAACCAGGTTACAAAGTGGCCAGAAGAAAAGGTGTTAGCTACCTACAAAAGGTCGGAAGAGTTAAGGAAGAGAGATCCGATTGCTCCTAAAAAGCCTGATTATCCGGAAGCAGTGGTTCCAGTCAAACAACAAAAATTGCCAATCAGGAGACCCACTGCTCCACATGATACCATCCTTTATCAAAGAAGGAAACAAAAGCAGATGGATGAATTAACAAAAGAAGACAAGGCTCAAGAAGAATACATCATCAAAATGGTTCTTCAGACACTTATAGAAGAAAAACAAGACTCAACACAATCTAAACTTTAAGTTTTTATACTCTAAACTTTAAGTATTTACCAACTTGTAACACCCTAAAATAATTAATAGTTAAAATACCAAATATTAAAAGGAAAGAAGTTAGTTTAATTGACACTAGTCCAATAAAGAAAACTAGAGGGACTGATTTTGTAAGAATGGAAACTTGATTTTAATAAAATCAATTAAATTAAAACCACACACACACATACGTGCGTGTGGGTGTGTGCGACCAGAAGGGGTAAACAAGAGCCAAGCCCTAGTTCATGTTCTTGTCCACCAAATCCATCAAAATCAGCCATAAATCAAGACGGATTTAATGCATGTTTAGTGAATTGGAGTCTATAACATCATCTCTTCATAAGGTATGTTGAGAATTTGATGTATGTTTATGTATTGAGTTCTTAATGAAATCTATGATGCTCAATTAGGGTAAAATTATGTGGAAATTATGATAAAGATAATGAAATCTACATGATTCTAAACAAGTTTGATAAACATAAGTAGAATAAATGCCATAATTAGGTATTTAGTTGAATGCACAAGTATGAAGAAATGGGTTTTGATGTGTAAGATCGGAACTCATGAAATCTGGAAGTTTATGATGATATTTGAATTCATAACAATCGGAATTTTGATAGAAAAGGGTATAATAGATATGTCTATTTGTTAAGTAGGAGTTTTGTTGGTTAAAAAAAACTTCAATAACTTGAGGGACATGTCTAATTATAGAATACGCACATAAAGTGTTTGACAAAACGCTTGAATGAAATATTAAGCTTTAATAATTCCCCAAAGGATGTCTAATTATAAAATACGCACATAAAGTCTTTCGCTATTAGTATTAGTTGGTAAATTAGAATATGAGATTTGAGTGGTTTAGTTTGCTTGAATGATGGACTTCAAAAACGACAAACTAAACGGGTCGTTAAGGGTAGGTACAAACCGGGTAACGGGATACGGATGTGTATTGATTACCGTGAGTTAAATAAACTCATGGTAAAGAATCGATACCCACTCCCGAGGATCAATGATTTGTTCGATCAATTACAAGGAGCTAGCTGGTTTACAAAAATCGATTTGAGATCGGGTTACAATCAGTTGAGGGTAAAGGAGGATGATGTACCAAAGACGGCGTTCCGTACGCGATACGGACATTACGAATTCCTCGTGATGTCCTTCGAATTAACGAATGCACCCGCGACTTTCATGGACCTCATGAACCGGGTTTGCAAGCCGATGCTCGATAGGTCGGTGATTGTCTTTATCGAAGACATCCTCGTTTATTCAAGAAACGAGGCGGATCGTGCTAGCCATTTACGGGAAGTATTAAAGATACTAAGGCGGGAAAGATTATATGCTAAATTCTCGAAATGCGCCTTCTGGTTACGAGAGGTGCAATTCTTAGGGCACGTCAGAAGTGCCGACGAAATATTGGTGGATCCATCGAAGGTGGAAGCAGTGTCAAAATGGAACCCTCCAAGGAATCCATCCGAAATTAGAAGTTTCTTGGGGTTGGCAGGTTACTATCGGAGATTCATTCAGGATTTCTCCAAGATTGCATCGCCTTTGACCAAGTTAACCCGCTAGAACGAGAAGTTCGTCTGGGAAGATGATCAGGAAAAGGCATTTCGGACAATAAAGGAAAAGTTAACCTGTGCACCGGTGTTGACATTACAAGATGGTACGGATGATATGGTAGTGTATTCAGATGCATCACACCTAGGCCTTGGGTGCGTGCTAATGCAAAGGGGAAGGGTAATTGCGTATGCCTCAAGACAACTTAAGCCACACGAAACAAAATACCCGACTCATGATCTCGAGCTGGCAGCCATAGTCTTCTCCTTAAAGATCTGAGACATTACTTGTATGGTGTGAAATGTACTATTTTCACTGACCATAAGAGTTTAAAGTACTTCTTCGATCAGAAGGAGATAAAATACCAAATATTAAAAAGAAAGATGTTAGTTTAATTGACACTAGTCTAATAAAGAAAACTAGAGGGAGTGATTTTGTAAGAATGGAAACTTGATTTTAATAAAATCATTAAATTAAAACCACACACACACATACATGCGTGTGGGTGTGTGCGACCAGAAGGGGGAAACAAGAGCCAAGCCCTAGTTCATGTTCTTGTCCACCAAATCCATCAAAATCAACCATAAATCAAGACGGATTTAATGCATGTTTAGTGAATTGGAGTCAATAACATCATCTCTGTATAAGGTATGTTGAGAATTTGATGTATGTTTATATATTGAGTTCTTGATGAACTTTATGATGCTCAATTAGGGTAAAATTATGTTGAAATTATGATAAAGATAGTGAAATATACATGATTCTAAACAAGTTTGATAAACATAAGTAGAATAAATGCCATGATTAGGTATTTAGTTGAATGCACAAGTATGAACAAATGGGTTTGATGTTTAAGATCGGAACTCATGAAATCTGGAAGTTTATGATGATATTTGAATTCATAACAATTGGAAATTTGATAGAAAAGGGTATAATAGATATGTCTATTTGTTAAGTAGGAGTTTTGTTGGTTAAAAAAAAACTTCAATAACTTGAGGGACATGGCTAATTATAAAATAATCACATAAAGTGTTTGACACAACGCTTGAATGAAATATTAAGCTTTAATAATTCCCCAAATGATATTGATGTGAATTTATGAATGAGATATGGACAAATGTGCATATTGTGAATTTGATAAAAAGGGAATATTAACGATTGGGTTGTACGTTATAGGCAACTCGAGTGAAGCTTCGGGGAGTTAAGCCGGGGCAAACGCTAAGTTGAAGGAAAAGCAATAAGGTACGTGGCTAAGTGCTTCGTTAATATTGTTACTTATTCTTTCGCTATTAATATTAGTTGGTAATTAGAATATGAGATTTGAGTGGTCTAGTTTGCTTGAATGATGGACTTCGTAACGGCAAACCAAACGGGTCATTAAGGGTAGGTACAAACCGGGTAACGGGAGTACCTTATCCGTAGGCTATTAGCCCGGATGACGCGTGGTGACATATTAAACACGCAAACCGGTAATGGGTGCGTGAGTGTAGGACATAAGGAACTCGAAGATGGGTCACCTTGTTATAAATAATATCCCGTCCGTATGGTTTCGGGAACAATGAACTTGAGGTTAAAATTTGGTTAGAAATGTCAAATAAATATCCACAAGTTTGATTATGTATCAAATGACGCATATTCGTTACGAATCATGTTAGGAAAAATGTTAATAGTTTGAAGACAGGAAATTATAAGTCTTACTAGTAATTTTGGGATGTCCCGTATTGTGTTTTGTTGTCTTAAAAGTGCGAAATGGGAACAAACGGGTCAAAACAGCAAGACAGCAAAGATATTGCTGCAGATGAGTCTCTGGCGGGCCGGGTAGCCTTGTCTGGTTTTACACGGGGCGCGAGAGAGCTACCATAAGCTACGGTAGCTACCGTAGCTTACGGTACTGACTGAAGTTGTTACGCTGGTTCTCTACTGCCTTACGGCAGTCTCACATTGCCCAGAGGCTACCGTAGCTTACGGTGGCTACCGTAAGCTACGGTAGTGCCAGTCATTTTTGTTGAAGTTTTGTATATTTTAGTTAATCGGATCCGTTTTTTAGCGTAGTTTCGATTATGCTAATTTCTAAGGACCTTAATACTAATGTTTGTTAAAATTTCCAGCTTTTAGGTAATGTAAGTACGTGGATGAAGATCAAGTCAATGCTTCCGAACCGAACACATTCAAGATCTCGTTCCGCAACTTTTGTCATTATTAGTTATTAGTAAATCTTATGTAACTAAGGGAATACTTATGTATCCTAATGTTGTTTTTAAACGTTTATTAAACTCGTAAGTACTAAGCTTTTGATAATGTAAATGTTTTGGCTTAATGTTTATAAAGCTTAGTTCTATTTTATTGGTAAAAACTTATATTATAAAAATGAGTGTTACAAGTTGGTATCAGAGCCAGGTTAAAGACAAATGTGTTCGGTGCAAGGCTTAATCAACATCTGGTAAGAATTTATTTGAAGTAAATTCTAAATTAAAAGACTAGAAGGAATAGTGATTTGTTGTGTATGGGAGGACTATAGTAATATACTCGAACCTGGGAAGTACATTGAGCATAAACGATTAAGGCAAGTTGTATACTTGGCCAAATAGTGAGTATGTATTCTCATGTAAAGGTATGAGAATGATTGAACGAATTATTTATCAAATTATTTTTAAATTTTCAGCTAGAAGATGTCGGGAGGTGCTAGTTATAATATCCTATCCCTCACTACCGACGAGTTGAAAGAAAATATTTCCGAGGAAGTCAGAAGGGCAATTGAAGCTAGCCTACCAAGATTCATGGAAAGGCTATAAAATACATTACTTTCAACTATGGAGGAAAAGATGGGCGAATTAAGAGAAGACCTTACCAATGACAGAGGTAAGGCCAAAGAAAAGAAAGGTTGTTCTTATAACAAGTTTATGGCGTGTAAACCCCCGATCTTCAATGGAGAGGTAGATCCAATTGCTTGTCAAAGGTGGATAAGAGATATCGAGGGTGTTTTTGAACGAACACATTGTGATGTAAGCGACTTCGTGGCTTATGGAACTGGCCAACTTAGAGGCCAAGCCAAGGATTGGTGGGACAGCCTCAGAAATGAAAGGGGTGTCGAAGCAACAAGGGCGATGACTTGGGAAGATTTTAAAATACCATTTCTCAAACATCATAGCCCCAAGGCGGTAATCAATAAGATAAAAGAAGAATTCATGCAATTGAGGCAAAAAGGTGAAACCGTTGATAAAATTACGGGGACGTTTATGGATAAACTCAAGTTTTCTGATGAGTTGGTCAAAACCGAAGAACAGAAAATTTACTACTATCACAATATGCTTAGGGCCGAATATAAGGAGTTTATGACTCCCTCACATTATGAAAGCCTCACCGATATAATCAATGCGGCGCGGGAGCGCGAGATTGAATTGAAAAGGCAAGTTGAAAGAGGTGAGAGAAGGGTCTTGGATGAAAACCCGAGTCCCACAAAGAAGTCGAAGGTAGCTGAATCTTCGAAGAAGGGAAATGCGAAAGGAGGTTCCCCGAGTTGTAAGATATGTGGACGCGCCCATAAATGTCACACCCCCAAAATCCACCCGCGGAGTATCACCGCTTGGGAGCGTGACTGACCAGGATCATGCCACCAATCATATAGAACAACGTAAATAGTAAAAGTAAATGTAATTTAACCAAACCAATCCATATGAAAGGTGTTCAAAACATAAGTATAAATTTAACGTTTAGCGGAAGCATATGAGTAAAAGCCCAACATAAGTAAAGTATGAAATGTCAAATGTTTAATCAAAGCATTCACGATCCTTGTCCACAACGACCGCGCCTCCCAGTGCAAGCTCCATGTATACCTAACGACCTGCAAGGCATGTAACAGAGAGTCAACAACTAGTTGAGCGAGTTCACAGTAAGTAAGTTCGTAATAGTAAGTTCTTTTCATCACATGTGGCTCTACTAGGCCGATAGTATGTTCTATTAGTGGGGGCTTCCCATATTTGTATATACACTAGACTATTCGTAACCATAAGTGTTCTTCTTAACCCGAGAACAGTAGTACGTACAAGCTTTACGTAGGTTTTACGTAAGTGTCCTTCTTTACCCGAGGACAGTGGTACGCGTGGGGTTTACGTAGGTTTTACGTAAGTGTCCTTCCTGACCCCGGAAGACAGTAGCATGTGTGAGTTTACGTAGGTTTTATGTAAGTGTCCCTCGAAACCTGAGGACAGTGGTAAGTACTTGTTTACGTAGGTTTTACGTAAGTGTCCTGCTTAACCCGAGGACCATGGTAGATAGTCTAGTAGCCGTGTAAGTACGAGTAATTGTTCAATCCCATCATTCAGCCCATTCCCAATCCCTGGGAACCCCATGCCTTGGTAAGAGTGTGAACTCACCTTAGTTTGCTCGGTATGCTAAGATAAGTGCTCACAAGTAATCAATCAAATCCTACCGGGTTAACAGAGATAGTTAGTTCCATGTATTCACGTATTTATGCACATGTAATGCTCGATATTAGCCATGCAACACTTATTGTCACGTATGACATGCAAGTATCCTCATCACAGTTTATTCACAATACTAGTTCACATGGTAACAATTCATCATATCATACAAGTAGCCAAAAATCCAATCACGTATCAGCAGTTCATGATTTCGGCCCAATTAATAGCTTTAATTCCATTAAACCCACCCCGTAGCCCAAATCTAATTCTCACGCCTCCTAATTCATCAATTGTAAAATCATATGCCTGCTAAAATATATGTGTGTGCGCGTTTAATGATCGAGTGCGGCCCATCATCACAACCGGCCCAACATCAACTATACTCCCATCTAACTATTCAGTAACTCACTAATATGTATCGGCCCAAATTACCAAGCATGTATAACAACACCAAACATCATCATTCATTAACAGTTAACACGCAGAACCCTAATACTCGAAATCCCCACTAGCCAATAAATAAAATCATATCAACACATGCACATACTACATTTCTATTGGACCAAGATTATGATAATGTTCAAAATTAATACCACCAACATGGCCGACAAATATATATTGTTTTCATGTTGCTATTTGACCAACCCCAACCTACTACCAAGAGCTATTGCTACATCACAACCTAAGTATCATATTCTCATTTATTGCACATGGCATGCTACTGTCATTGTAATTGAAATATGTGCATCTCTAGATTACATTCACAAAGCCGCCACTTTTAGATTTGAGGTTGACAATTGTAATCATGCCACATACCTTCAAATATAATGAACCGACCAAGCTACTGACATAAATCGGTTCCCTAGAACTCATATTATTTGCCTTTTATTAATTAACAACAACAATACCATTTATATTATCTAAATCAATAATGCGTGAACGTGCACAAAGCTAACCAATCAATATCAGATTTGTTTCATCTAACAAGCATACTCATACTATCTTTTGATACACATATACAATATTAGCACATTGCACGTACTCACATACAACCAACATATTCAACACAAATAATATTATCACTAACCGAGGGGATCAAGATACAAGACAGACTCGAAGGATGAGTTTCGCGAAAGAGATGTTGCCGTCGATGGAAGGGGGAGGGGGATCTGGCGTCGCAATCAAGTAATGGGGTGAGGGTTGTTTTAGGGTTTGCAATGGTTGTGGTATATTAAGAATTATTATACATGATTAATAGATAGAAAGAGGTGGGCTCGGTTTGGCTGAAAGTCAAAGTGCCAGAAAAATAGAGGGGTCTTTGGGACTTGGGCCGATTACACTTCACATGGACATAGCCGACAAACAAAGCTCATTGGACCGATTCCATTTAGTGGACTAAGATTTCATTAGATTGTTTCAATAGATTAGCCTGATACTAGCCGACATCACCAAGGTGTTTTCACCAAATGGTGTTTTCGTGGGATAAGGGTATTCGGCAAGGGGAGGGGTGTTTTCGGCAAGAGTTCCATGTTTAATAATAAACATACTAATATATTGCTCATACAACCAAATACTAGCAAACATACAACCATATATCCACAAACACACTTATGTTGCACACAAATATAACATATCATTCACAATACGATTTAACATATTACAAACGTGTACCGTTGCGAAACCACGAGTCGTGTAAACAAACAACATAAACAATTAATGTGCAATTAATGCGAAGATGGAAATCTTGGAAACTCGAGTTGTCACATTATTCCCAACTTGAAAGAAATTTCGTCCCGAAATTTAGCACGCGGTTACTGAGGAAGCTAGTTGTGTTGTGTTGTTTACTTGTTTTCCTGGGGTGTCACATCATCCCCCCGTTGACTTGGAATTTTGTCCCGAAATTCTGTAGTAGCTTCAGCCTCAGTAGTGGTTGCACTATTTCCGAATAACTGGGGATACTTGAGTTTCATTTGATCTTCTCGTTCCCAGGTGAACTCTGGGCCACGACGGGAGTTCCAACGAACTCGAACAAGAGGTAATCTGGTGTGCTTGAGGACCTTAACGTCTCGGTCCGTGATTTCAACTGGTTCCTCGACGAATCGCAACTGATCGTCGATAGTGAGCTCCTTCAGAGGAACTATAAGGGTCTCATCTGACAGACACTTCTTCAGATTTGACACGTGGAATACGTTGTGAACTGCACCGAGTTCAGCTGGTAGGTTTAGTCTGTAGGCTACTTTGCTTATTCTTTCAGTGATTTCGAACGGTCCGACATACCGCGGATTAAGTTTGCCTCGTTTACCAAAACGAACCACACCCTTCCAGGGTGAGACTTTGAGTAGCACTCGATCCCCAACTTGGAACTCGAGCGGTTTTCTGCGTTTATCATCGTAGCTTTTCTGACAGTCACGAGCCGCCGCCATGCGCTGTCGTATCTATGCAATTCGTTCAGTAGCATCAACTACCATCTCTGGACCTGTGATCTGACTATCACCCACCTCTGCCGAACAAAGAGGTGATCGGCATTTACGTCCGTATAATGCCTCGAATGGAGCGGCTTGTATGCTGGTGTGGTAACTGCTGTTGTACGAGAACTCCACTAACGGGAGATGTTTTCCCCAGCTGTTGCCGAAATTGATAACACACGCCTGAAGCATGTCTTCTAGAGTCTGGATAGTGCGCTCAGACTGCCCATCCGTCTGAGGGTGGTAAGCTGTGCTCATGTCTAACCGTGAGCCAAAAGATTTGTGCATTGCTTGCCACAGTTCTGAAGTAAATCGTGCATCACGATCTGAGATAATAGAGGTTGGCACTCCATGCCTCGAAACAACTTCTTTCAAGTAAATGTCTACTAATGTAGAGAACTTGTTAGTCTCCTTGATAGCCAAGAAGTGAGCAGACTTAGTGAGTCGATCCACGATCACCCAAATAGTATCGTTCCCACGCTAGGATCTAGGCAGGCAAGTAACAAAATCCATGGAAATTCCCTCCCATTCATGAACTTTGAGTTGGCGCGAAGTATAAGCAATAACCTTATCCCTTTGCATCAATACACAACCAAGACCCTGAATCGACGCGTCGCAGTAGACCACAAAATCGTCCGTGCCCTTTGGCAATGAGAGAATAGGTGCGCTGCAGAGCCTGTCCTTTAAGTGCTGAAAAGCTGTTTCCTGTGCATTGCCCCAGCAATAAGTGACACCTTTCTGTGTTAGTAGAGTAAGCAGCTGCGCAATCTTTGAGAAGTCTTTAATGAATCGTCTGTATTACCCTGCTAAACCCAAGAATTGGCGTACTTCCGTCGGTGTACGCGGTGTAGGCCAGTTCCTGATCGAATCTACCTTGGATGGATCAACATGAATCCCATCCTTGTTTACCACATGGCCTAGAAATGGACCTCACGAAGCCAGAAGTCGCATTTTGAAAACTTGGCGTACAGCTGTTCTGTTCGAATGAGCTTCAGAATAAGTCGCAAATGCTGCTCGTGTTCCTCCTGACTCTTGGAATAGATCATGATATCATCGATGAAGACAATCACAAACTTGTCTAAATAAGGCTTGCACACTCTGTTCATAAGATCCATGAAGACTGCCGGTGCGTTCGTTAGTCCGAATGGCATAACCAGAAACTCGTAGTGGCCGTAGCGAGTTCTGAATGCTGTTTTGGAGACGTCCTCATCCCAGACTCTCAGCTGATGGTAACCTGACCTCAGATCAATATTTGAGTAGTAGCTCGACCCTTGCCGCTGGTCGAATAAGTCATCGATACGGTGCGCGAGCTATAGGTGCTGCTCCAGGAGCTAATTCGATTTGAAATTCGACCTGGCGGTGAGGCGGTAGCCCAGGTAAATCTTCAGGAAACACTTGAGGAAAATCGCGTACAACTGGGATATCCTCTAATCTCTTCTCTTTCGTTGATGCATCAGTAACAAGTGCCAAGATGGCAGTGTGACCCTTTCGTAAACACTTCTGGGCCTTCAGGAAGGAGATGATGCCAACCACTGCACCACTCTTGTCGCCTTGAACTTTGAGAGGTTCTTTACCAGAACGGGGAATATGAACTATTTTCTCCTTGCATAAGATCTCTGCTTGCTGTTGGGATAACCAATCCATCCCAATAATGATGTCGAACTACCCAGAACTATAGGAATAAGATCGATCGAGAAAGTCTGACCAACGAGGATAGGATTACAACCCTGAACTATGTGTGGCCTCTAGACTTTTACCATTAGCTAACTCTACGACATGCTTAGTGTTCAGGAGTGTGGGGGTGCGTTTAAGCAATTGACTAACTTTCAAAGACATATAACTAGTATCCGCACCCGAATCAAACAAGACAGTAACATAAAAGTTGTCGAGAAGAAGCTTACCCATTATTACGTTAGGATCGTTCCTTGCGTCACCCTGACAAATCACGTACACGCGGCCCCGGCATCATTGTTTCCCCCAACGCTATCCCCATTGTCGTCCCTGTTTCCATGGTCGTGGTTCTGAGTCTGGTCCTGGTTTATTTATGGACAATGTCTCTTGTAGTGATCTTTAGCATCACACTGAAAACATCCTTTAAAACTCTGTTGTTGCTGCTGATTCTGTGGAGATTGAGGCGGCCGTTGCTGTTCTTGAGTTACAGGACGTGAGCTTCGACAATCCTTAGCTTCATGACCTATCTTGAGACACCTCTGACAATGACCCTTGTTGCACTGACCGCTGTGGTGCCTATTGCATCTGTTACGCTTTGGATGATTTCCTCGATATCCACTCTGCCCGCGACTACCAGAAAACTGCTGACTGGGACTCTGGTAGTCATCTATCTTTTGCTGCTGTGCCAGAGACTGAACTGGAATTAATCCCTTGCTCAGGTTTCAATCCCACTTGCGTTTGTTGTCACTAGAAGCACATGTAGTAGCAGCTTTAACACGTTTTGGTAGTTTGTTTTGTTCTACTGCCTGGTCTATGAGACGATGAGCAAGCCGAGTGACTTGCTGGATAGTGCCAAGATTAGCTGCGGTCACATGACTCTGAATTTCTGGCACCAGACCCTTGAGATACAGCTCGATGCGTTTGGTGGGAGGGTCTACCATAGTGGGACAAAATGTGGCTAATTCATTTGATCTCTTCGTATAAGCCTCAATTTCAGACCCCGCCATCTGTAAGTTGAGGAACTCCACCTCTAGTTTGTGGATGTCTTCCCGACTGCAAAACTCTTCCTTAATTAGGTCCTTGAACTCATTCCAGGGGGTGGCATTAGCAGCTGCCAGCCCTAACATTTGAACCTGTGCTTCCCACCAGGTTAATGCAGCACCTTCGAGTGTTCCAGTAGGAAACTTTACTCTACGAGACTCAGGGCAATCACGCACCTCAAAGTCAGTTTCGAGCCTCTCGAACCAATGGAGGAGGTCTACAACTCCCTCAGTACCACTGAAGGTACTAGGTCGGCAATCCTTGAGATTTTTGAAGGTGCAAACAAGTGGCTGAGCGTGTTGACCTATTGTGTATAAGAATAGGACAAGGTTAAACACAAGAGTTGGTTTAGGAATGTAGGATCTAAAGATCCTAGTGTGAGTTACAACTTCAGGATATACCTCCTCCTTGTGCGGCTGCAAGTGCCGCAGCAACTTGTTCGTTGATGAGAGCCGTCAATTGGGCTTGAGTCAAGTTAATACGTCCGGCAAATGTAACATAAGTGAGGGAGGTTCGCGAATAGTGCGATGACAGAAGAGGGTAAGCACACAAGTGTTTTCAAGCAATAACGAATAGTAGGCAATGTAATCTAGGCATACCACGAGCAAAGTTCTATATAATCTAGCAAGTAGGCAATATAACATATACCATATTACCTAGTATGTTGAGTCTTGCACGTGGAGCGAAGCGTCGTGGTGGATCTTTGAGAGCACTGTTCTGGTTATAGTCTGGTTTTAATAAAAACGTTTTCCCCTTATTAAAACCAAGTTCTCTATAACCAATGGCTCTGATACCAATCTGTCACACCCCCAAAATCCACCCGCGGAGTATCACCGCTTGGGAGCGTGACTGACCAGGATCATGCCACCAATCATATAGAACAACGTAAATAGTAAAAGTAAATGTAATTTAACCAAACCAATCCATATGAAAGGTGTTCAAAACATAAGTATAAATTTAACGTTTAGCGGAAGCATATGAGTAAAAGCCCAACATAAGTAAAGTATGAAATGTCAAATGTTTAATCAAAGCATTCACGATCCTTGTCCACAACGACCGCGCCTCCCAGTGCAAGCTCCATGTATACCTAACGACCTGCAAGGCATGTAACAGAGAGTCAACAACTAGTTGAGCGAGTTCACAGTAAGTAAGTTCGTAATAGTAAGTTCTTTTCGTCACATATGGCTCTACTAGGCCGATAGTATGTTCTATTAGTGGGGGCTTTCCATATTTGTATATACACTAGACTATTCGTAACCATAAGTGTTCTTCTTAACCCGAGAACAGTAGTACATACAAGCTTTACGTAGGTTTTACGTAAGTGTCCTTCTTTACCCGAGGACAGTGGTACGCGTGGGGTTTACGTAGGTTTTACGTAAGCGTCCTTCCTGACCCCGGAAGACAGTAGCATGTGTGAGTTTACGTAGGTTTTACGTAAGTGTCCCTCGAAACCTGAGGACAGTGGTAAGTACTTGTTTACGTAGGTTTTACGTAAGTGTCCTGCTTGACCCGAGGACCATGGTAGATAGTCTAGTAGCCGTGTAAGTACGAGTAATTGTTCAATCCCATCATTCAACCCATTCCCAATCCCCGGGAACCCCATGCCTTGGAAAGAGTGTGAACTCACTTTGGTTTGCTCGGTATGCTAAGTTAAGTGCTCACAAGTAATCAATCAAATCCTACCGGGTTAACAGAGATAGTTAGTTCCATGTATTCACGTATTTATGCACATGTAATGCTCGATATTAGCCATGCAACACTTATTGTCACGTATGACATGCAAGTATCCTCATCACAGTTTATTCACAATACTAGTTCACATGGTAACAATTCATCATATCATACAAGTAGCCAAAAATCCAATCACATATCACCAGTTCATGATTTCGGCCCAATTAATAGCTTTAATTCAATTAAACCCACCCCGTAGCCCAAATCTAATTCTCACGCCTCCTAATTCATCAATTGTAAAATCATATGCCTGCTAAAATATATGTGTGTGCGCGTTTAATGATCGAGTGCGGCCCATCATCACAACCAGCCCAACATCAACTATACTCCCATCAAACTATTCAGTAACTCATTAATATGTATCGGCCCAAATTACAAAGCATGTATAACAACACCAAACATCATCATTCATTAACAGTTAACACTCAGAACCCTAATACTCGAAATCCCCACTAGCCAATAAATAAAATCATATCAACACATGCACATACTACATTTCTATTGGACCAAGATTATGATAATGTTCAAAATTAATACCACCAACATGGCCGACAAATATATATTGTTTTCATGTTGCTATTTGACCAACCCCAACCTACTACCAAGAGCTATTGCTACATCACAACCTAAGTATCATATTCTCATTTATTGCACATGTGATGTCTGTCGTTAGTGACATGCAAAAACCGAAATAAACTAGTAGCTAGAGTAAGTCGGATATCGAACCAGAGGAGGATTGTGGAAAGTGTTGTAATGAAAAGTATTAATTAACTACTATAGAAAAAGTATAAACTCAGTTGTTGGATTTGATGGATTATCTAAAAATTACGAACTAAAAGTGAGGTTTAGATTGAGTTGTAATAAACAATGATGAGAAAAGGTGATCACTCCGGGATTCAGATTTTGTAATTACTAATAACTTAGTTGATTGTCATATTTGATACTATTGGTTAAACGATATAATTATCAACTATTCATGCAATGAATAATTATTCAACCAACAAAGTATAATCAGATTTAAACGTATTTATGTCTCTGTCTAACACAGGATTCGTTTGTCAAACGAATTATAAAAACGCAAGTAAAGGCCGTCTGTCACACGGTTGCAATCCGAACTCAATACATAAAACAATAAACCAAATCAATAGTGTCTTACACAATCATTCACCCGAAGTGTTCACGAGAGATTTAGCCGCTCATCTCGGTTCGGTTGACTGATCTTCACCGGCTTGATACCCGGTTGAAAAACCCTTGCCGTCTACTGCCGTCGAAGATTGATATGTTTATGTTGCTGACTCGTGAATAAAACCAATGTGATTATTATGTTCCAAGCCCACATGTGCCTTTTTCTTATTCGGCCCCACAAAGAAAAACAAAACAATCCACGTGAGTTGATGATGATTTTGATGTTGACCAAAAACCCCAACCTAAATGGCGGCCCAATCAAAGAAGTCGGCCCAGGCCATGTATAATGATGATGATCATATATCGATGATATAATACTTCCTTTTTTTACCTTTCAATCTCGGTCCAATAAGAAAGTCCACGTGCAGCCTTTCCTAGTCCCACATGATGTCACTTCTCTCCAATTCATTTGTATATGTGTGTATTGAAAATTATCATGGATGATGTGTTGTTGACTACCCTCCTCACGTGACTTGTGATGATATTCCAATATTGACTTTGTGTGCCTCCTTATGTGCGTGTCTTTTGAGGTAGGGGTTTAAACCCATTATTTTTAATATCCCTCATATAAGATAACATATGCGATGCTCTATGTCATCCATCGTAGGCTACAGTTGACTTTTGCTGGAACCATAAGCATTAAGCAACATATTAACTTCACATAATGACACTCCACCCCCTGGACTTCATGGTTTCGCATTTGTTTCACATTCAAGCTACCACTTGACCCGAACACGTCCCGAATGATGTAATACATCGTGATACACACCTCGTTTGTTCCTCTTGGTCATTAAGCATCCGTATTTCACCATTTTATGTGATTGACCTGTAAAACCACAAAAACTCGTAGTTATCACATTCTAAATATATAATCACACAAAACGCATTAAATCACATAAGATATTACACTTAAGGCTCGTCTTTTACACTCTCCATCACATCCCCACACTTAACATTGATTGTCCTCAAGCAACCATCATACACATTACTCACCTTATTAACAAATCACTTTCAAATCCCTTACTAATTAACAATTTAAGGTCCCGAGCCATACCCGTCCCATAGACTGACACAATCGAGATTGACAATCTGACAAGGAAGTGATACGCATTTAAAACAATTTAAGACTTACCTAACTAAAACTAACATGCTTATGATACTACACACATGCCACACGCCCTCACAATAATCACTCCTCTCAGTTTAATCAAGACTAGCGTGTAATGTGCTAGTATATTATTCACTCAAAACCAAATATGCTATTTTGCAATCATAAGCTTGTATGGCAATCACACCTCCACTGAATCAAATAACGTAACACATATCAAAAGGACTTACGGGTTTTGGGTTAAGGGTAAAGGTAAGGAAATTTTTTTGGCTTTTTTTTTATTTTTTTGGCGAACACAAATGAAGATACCAAACCATGACAACTTTATTCACAACAATTACTAACACATGGGTTATTTTTCGACCCATTTATTGAACACGAACATAACAATGATTTTTTTTTCTTTTTCTTTCTTTATTTTTTTTTTTTCTCTTCTTTATTTTTTTTCTTTTTCAACAAATGTCTACAATATAATTGTCATTCATGGTTGGTAGTCAGACGGGTCAAACAATGTGTAGCAAACGAAGGTATAAGGCTCAACATGGTTAACTAAGGTGGGTGGATAAACAATCAACAAATAACACAATGGAAGAGATCCTAATGCCTTTATCATTTATGTGCATACGCTAAACCACAGTCTCGGCATGTATCAAACCACACAAGTTCTAACACAAAGCAACATATGGCCTACACTCAGCAAATGAACAGTTATTGAAATTCAACTAACAATCTAGTAGGCTCAAATATCTCACCGAATAAAAGGAATATAGGTTACCGACACGTAGCATGTGTAATTCTTAAAGCATGTTACCCCTAGTTAGGCATCTCTTTTTAATTCTTTTAAAAACCTGTCAGAAAAACTCTCATGAAACTTAAAGGGACAACCATGACTAGGGATCTAAGTTAGTTTAATATCAGTAAGAAACCCTTTAGCGATTGAAAATGTTGGTTTTCATGTAGTTCAAGCATACTCGAGACACAAAAAAAATTTTTAATTTTTCAATTTTTCTCAATTTCAACCAATTCAAGCATTTGAGATCAACAACCTTACCAACCCTCTCTCGAGTTACCGCATCCCCACACTTGGGATACATTGTCCCCAATGTATGGTGCAATTTATACTCTAAACTCTAGAGATACCACCCGCAAACCATGAACGGCTAACAACTAGACGACTCAACACAAAGAAACCACTCCCAACACAAAAATTCACACCACCAAGTACACAAAAACAAATAAAACACAGGATAGATAAACACATGCACCTGATCAGAAAACAAGTAAGTGTTTATATTGGTGTAGCTGATGCGATCTAATCGGAACATACGCCCTCATAGATTCTTTGAAATCTCACCGGGGATGTTGCCAAACATCCCCACACTTGATTCCTTGAATCCGTGAAGATTGAACGTAGAAACCTGTCAAAACACAAACACACCAAAACAAAACAAAAGAACAAATACAATACAATACTCTATATCCTCGGGCTGCCTCCCGAGAGCGCTAAGTTTAAAGGTCTTCAGCCAGACCGTACCTGATTTCCGCTACGGTGGTCTTAGTGCACACTTACCCAAAACATTTCCAACAAATGCCCGGAAATTTACATGCCATCTCCATAAATTCGTCAGTATAATTGGCATGTTCAGACTGCACCTGCGGGTTTCGCTAATCCATTTCATGATATGTACCCTGATGTCTTGTTGTTTCACCCTTCTCATCTTCTTCCTCGAACCCTCTTCCCCACACTTATTAATTTGAATGATTGATATGGGGAGAGGTTCGGTACACACACTAATCTCATCAGACTGCTCTGCCTCATCATCCTCACACACCATCTGATCCACCAGTGACTCTTCATCAGATAAAGGATTCATTGGTGTGGTATTATCCTCCACAACCTCCTCCTCCATGTGAGAATAATCTCTAATATCAACAGATAATGGTGAGAGACGCTCTTCTATTTCTATCTTCATTTTTAACTTTTGACACTTGGAAACTAGGCAGCTGATTCGATCTTCATCAGAAAGGTTGGGTGCTGATAAATACTGCTCGAGTTTGGACAAAGTCACTTCCAACATAGCAAGCTCTTTCTCCTGCTCGGTCTTATAAGCATAGACACCCTCGGGCTCAGGATATTCCTCGGGATGATACTGTCGGTATCCCTGATACGGTGTTGAGATGTACGCATCCATCATTTTTTTATTCCAATAATCTGGATTTTCCAAATACACCGCGCACACATCATCATAATAAGAAGTATGATAACGACCGCAACAGAAACATCGACCATCCGTACTTGGCTCATAATAAGTATCCTCGTCCCGATCCCATCCATCAGAGTAATAACCATCCTCCACCGTTGTATCAGAATCATAGAAATATGGTGGAGGGGAAGGATTATCATAGCAAGGCATCGGTGGCTCTTCCAATTTCGCTTTTTCTCGTCTAAATCGGGCCTCGTGGCAACCGATACACGGGTGAAGTGGTTCCCCGCACAAAATGCATCTAAGAGAGCTGCAGAATATTGTAAGATCGGTCATCCTGCACAAACACAAAAACACAAGCACCACGCATAAATTTGAACAAAACAAACAAAACTGACACTATTTTTGGATTTTTATTTAATTTTTTTTATTTTTTTTTTATTTTAACTAAAACTTAACACTAAACACTTTGCGCACGCCTCCCCGGCAACGGCGCCATTTTGATGTCTGTCGTTAGTGACATGCAAAAACCGAAATAAACTAGTAGCTAGAGTAAGTTGGATATCGAACCAGAGGAGGATTGTGGAAAGTGTTGTAATGAAAAGTATTAATTAACTACTATAGAAAAAGTATAAACTCAGTTGTTGGATTTGATGGATTATCTAAAAATTACGAACTAAAAGTGAGGTTTAGATTGAGTTGTAATAAACAATGATGAGAAAAGGTGATCACTCCGGGATTCAGATTTTGTAATTACTAATAACTTAGTTGATTGTCATATTGGATACTATTGGTTAAACGATATAATTATCAACTATTCATGCAATGAATAATTATTCAACCAACAAAGTATAATCAGATTTAAACGTATTTATGTCTCTGTCTAACACAGGATTCGTTTGTCAAACGAATTATAAAAACGCAAGTAAAGGCCGTCTGTCACACGGTTGCAATCCGAACTCAATACATAAAACAATAAACCAAATCAATAGTGTCTTACACAATCATTCACCCGAAGTGTTCACGAGAGATTTAGCCGCTCATCTCGGTTCGGTTGACTGATCTTCACCGGCTTGATACCCGGTTGAAAAACCCTTGCCGTCTACTGCCGTCGAAGATTGATATGTTTATGTTGCTGACTCGTGAATAAAACCAATGTGATTATTATGTTCCAAGCCCACATGTGCCTTTTTCTTATTCGGCCCCACAAAGAAAAACAAAACAATCCACGTGAGTTGATGATGATTTTGATGTTGACCAAAAACCCCAACCTAAATGGCGGCCCAATCAAAGAAGTCGGCCCAGGCCATGTATAATGATGATGATCATATATCGATGATATAATACTTCCTTTTTTTACCTTTCAATCTCGGTCCAATAAGAAAGTCCACGTGCAGCCTTTCCTAGTCCCACATGATGTCACTTCTCTCCAATTCATTTGTATATGTGTGTATTGAAAATTATCATGGATGATGTGTTGTTGACTACCCTCCTCACGTGACTTGTGATGATATTCCAATATTGACTTTGTGTGCCTCCTTATGTGCGTGTCTTTTGAGGTAGGGGTTTAAACCCATTATTTTTAATATCCCTCACATAAGATAACATATGCGATGCTCTATGTCATCCATCGTAGGCTACAGTTAACTTTTGCTGGAACCATAAGCATTAAGCAACATATTAACTTCACATAATGACACTCCACCCCCTGGACTTCATGGTTTCGCATTTGTTTCACATTCAAGCTACCACTTGACCCGAACACGTCCCGAATGATGTAATACATCGTGATACACACCTCGTTTGTTCCTCTTGGTCATTAAGCATCCGTATTTCACCATTTTATGTGATCGACCTGTAAAACCACAAAAACTCGTAGTTATCACATTCTAAATATATAATCACACAAAACGCATTAAATCACATAAGATATTACACTTAAGGCTCGTCTTTTACACTCACCATCAACATGGCATGCTACTGTCATTGTAATTGAAATATGTGCATCTCTAGATTACATTCACAAAGCCGCCACTTTTAGATTTAAGGTTGACAATTGTAATCATGCCACACACCTTCAAATATAATGAACCGACCAAGCTACTGACATAAATCGGTTCCCTAGAACTCATATTATTTGCCTTTTATTAATTAACAACGACAATACCATTTATATTATCTAAATCAATAATGCGTGAACGTGCACAAAGCTAACCAATCAATATCAGATTCGTTTCATCTAACAAGCATACTCATACTTTCTTTTGATGCACATATACAATATTAGCACATTGCACGTACTCACATACAACCAACATATTCAACACAAATAATATTATCACTAACCGAGGGGATCAAGATACAAGACGGACTTGAAGGATGAGTTTCGCAAAAGAGATGTTGCCATCGATGGAAGGGGGAGGGGGATCTGTCGTCGCAATCAAGTAATTTGGTGAGGGTTGTTTTAGGGTTTGCAATGGTTGTGGTATATTAAGAATTATTATACATGATTAATAGATAGAAAGAGGCGGGCTCGGTTTGGCTGAAAGTCAAAGTGCCAGAAAAATAGAGGGGTCTTTGGAACTTGGGCCGATTACACTTCACATGGACATAGCCGACAAACAAAGCTCATTGGACCGATTCCATTTAGTGAACTAACATTTCATTAGATTGTTTCAATAGATTGGCCTGATACTAGCCGACATCACCAAGGTGTTTTCACCAAATGGTGTTTTCGTGGGATAAGGGTATTCGGCAAGGGGAGGGGTGTTTTCGGCAATAGTTCCATGTTTAATAATAAACATACTAATATATTTCTCATACAACCAAATACTAGCAAACATACAACCATATATCCACAAACACACTTATGTTGCACACAAATATAACATATCATTCACAATACGATTTAACATATTACAAACGTGTACCGTTGCGAAACAACGAGTCGTGTAAACAAACAACATGAACAATTAACGTGCAATTAATGCGAAGATGGAAATCTTGGAAACTCGAGTTGTCACAATAAAGGCGAATGTTATTTTAAGAACAAACCTTGTGTTGCATGTGGCAAAACAGGGCATGGGGTTTCAAACTGCCCAGACAAAGTGACGGTGTGCTATAAATGTTATCAGCCGGGTCATAAAAAGTCAGAATGTCCGAAACTGACGGGAAAGAAAGAGAGTGCTGACTCCAAGAATGAAACCCGGAAGTCAAAGGTAAGGTCGTTCTAAATCACGGTTGCCGAAGCAAAAATGGAACCTGATGTGGTTACAGGTATATTTACTGTAAATTCTGTTCTTGCACATGTTTTATTTGATACGGGTGCAAATAAGTCTTTTGTTTCACATAGATTCATTCAAAACCCTTTGTTCACATTAACAAAATTACCTATGCCAATGGAAGTAGAAGTAGGTAATAACAAAAGTTTTATTGTTTGTGATGTATGTCGGGAATGCAAACTGAATATCGATGGCGAGGAATACTCCATTGATTTAATACCCATGTCCATGGGTGAATTTCAAGTGGTAGTTGGAATGGACTGGTTGTCTCGCTACCACGCTAAGGTGATATGCTACGTAAGCAGATACACTTAACGTCTCCGAGTGGAAAGCGTGTCATCATCTATGGGGAGAAGGCTTGTAATCCCATGATATGCTCGATGATGGAAGCCCAAAAGTTTATACTACACGGATGTAAGGCCTATTTGACTTATGTACGTGATGTGGAAAAAAATGCTAAGGATTGAAGACGTACCAGTGGTGCGTGAATTCGAAAACGTCTTTCCCGAGGATCTACTGGGAATGCCGCCAAAGCGTGAAGTAGAATTCGGGATCGAACTGATTCCGGGTGCTAAACCAGTTGCTAAAGCACCATATAGACTGGCACCATCGGAATTGCAAGAATTAATGTCCCAATTACAAGATTTACTCGATAAGGGATTCATCCGGCCTAGTGTATCTCCTTGGGGAGCGCCGGTGCTATTTGTAAAGAAGAAAGACGGGAGTATACGGATGTGTATTGATTACCGTGAGTTAAATAAACTCACGGTAAAGAATCGATACCCACTCCCGAGGATCGACGATTTGTTCGATCAATTACAAGGTGCTAGCTGGTTTACAAAAATCGATTTGAGATCGGGTTACAATCAGTTGAGGGTAAAGGAGGATGATGTACCAAAGACGGCGTTCCGTACGCGATACGGACATAACGAATTCCTCACGATGTCCTTCGAATTAACGAATGCACCCGCAGCTTTCATGGACCTCATGAACCGGGTTTGCAAGCCGATGCTCGATAGGTCGGTGATTATCTTTATCGAAGACATCCTCGTTTATTCAAGAAACGAGGCGGATCATGCTAGCCATTTACGGGAAGTATTAAAGATACTAAGGCGGGAAAGATTATATGCTAAATTCTCGAAATGTGCCTTCTGGTTACGAGAGGTGCAATTCTTTTGGCACGTCAGAAGTGATGAAGGAATATTGGTGGATCCATCGAAGGTGGAAGCAGTGTCAAAATGGAACACTCCAAGGAATCCATCTGAAATTAGAAATTTCTTGGGGTTGGCAGGTTACTATCGGAGATTCATTCAGGATTTCTCCAAGATTGCATCGCCTTTGACCAAGTTAACCCGCAAGAACGAGAAGTTCGTCTGGGAAGATGATCAGGAAAACGCATTTCGGACATTAAAGGAAAAGTTAACCTGTGCACCGGTGTTGACTTTACAAGATGGTACGGATGATATGGTAGTGTATTCAGATGCATCGCACCTAGGCCTTGGGTGCGTGCTAATGCAAAGGGGAAGGGTAATTGCATATGCCTCAAGACAACTTAAGCCGCACGAAACAAAATACCCAACTCATGATCTCGAGCTGGCAGCTGTATTCTTCTCCTTAAAGATATGGAGACATTACTTGTATGGTGTGAAATGTACTATTTTCACTGACCATAAGAGTTTAAAGTACTTCTTCGATCAGAAGGAGTTAAAATACCAAATATTAAAAGGAAAGAAGTTAGTTTAATTGACACTAGTCTAATAAAGAAAACTAGAGGGACTGATTTTGTAAGAATGGAAACTTGATTTTAATAAAATCATTAAATTAAAACCACACACATGCATACGTGCGTGTGGGTGTGCGCGACCAGAAGGGGGAAACAAGAGCCAAGCCCTAGTTCATGTTCTTGTCCACCAAATCCATCAAAATCAACCATAAATCAAGACGGATTTAATGCACGTTTAGTGAATTGGAATCTATAACATCATCTCTTCATAAGGTATGTTGAGAATTTGATGTATGTTTATATATTGAGTTCTTGATGAACTCTATGATGCTCAATTAGGGTAAAATTATGTTGAAATTATGATAAAGATAGTGAAATATACATGATTCTAAACAAGTTTGATAAACATAAGTAGAATAAATGCCATGATTAGGTATTTAGTTGAATGCACAAGTATGGACAAATGGGTTTGATGTGTAAGATCGGAACTCATGAAATCTGGAAGTTTATGATGATATTTGAATTCATAACAATCAGAAATTTGATAGGAAAGGGTATAATAGATATGTCTATTTGTTAAGTAGGAGTTTTGTTGGTTAAAAAAACTTCAATAACTTGAGGGACATGGCTAATTATAAAATACGCACATAAAGTGTTTGACAAAACGCTTGAATGAAATATTAAGCTTCAATAATTCCCCAAATGATGTTGATGTGAATTTGTGAATGAGATATGGACAAATGTGCATATTGTGAATTTGAGAAAAAGGGAATATTAACGATTGGGTTGCACGTTATAGGCAACTCGAGTGAAGCTTCGGGGAGTCAAGCCGTGGCAAACGCAAAGTTGAAGGAAAAGCAATAAGGTACGTGGCTAAGCGCTTCGTTAATATTGTTACTTATTCTTTCGCTATTAATATTAGTTGGTAAACTAGAATATGAGATTTGAGTGGTTTAGTTTGCTTGAATGATGGACTTCGTAACGGCAAACCAAACGGGTCATTAAGGGTGGGTACAAACCTGTGACAACTCGTACTTTAGACCTACTTTGTATAACGATACGTGGTTATGAGAACGTTATTAATTAAATGATTATGTGATTATATTATTATGTGCATTGTGTAATATGTGTATGTATGTATGTTAAGCGAGCCCAAACCGCACAACATGATCCGAACGCACAACACCACTCGACCGCACAAGCCATTCGGGCCACACCTTGTACGCGGACCCATAGGGCACCCGAGTTGGGTTCGGCCCACTTGTTTTCTACGCAAACAAACACCCACCTAGGGGTTGTTCTCTCATTTTAGTTACAACACATCCACACACACAAAACCCTAGACGACTTCCTCTCCCTCTCTCGTTTTGCTTGGAACCCGACGGCACACACACCCTTACAACCGAAGATCATTCCTTGTTCGGATCATCCTTGTTCCTTCTCTAATCCGGTTAGTATGTTAAGTGTTTGTTGTTGTTATTTGATGTTGTGTTATTAATGTCAAGATGAATCGGCTTATATGTGTTTAGCAAATATAATCGGATTGTTTGATATATGAAACCGAATGATGTTTGTTAACCGGATATAGGTTCATATGAAATAGATGGCATGATTATGAAATCGGAATTATATGATAATGTTATCCACTGTGTTGTTTGATAGATTCCGATTGTTAACTTGTTATTGTTCGAAGTAAATCGAGTTATGATAAAGTGATCGGTTGTATGTTCATGTGAATCGTTAGACTATTGTTTGTGATTATAAACATGATTAGGGTTTATGTGAATATGATGCTAGATATGCTAGTTTGATCAATTAGAGGCATGATTGGAAACTGATTAGTTGTTAATTGGTTGTAAATATGGAAACTATTAAAAGCTTGTAACCGATTGCATGACATCCGGAAGTTTGTTACGGATCGCACAAGACCGGGTCGCACAAGCTGGTCCGATCACACAAGCTGATCCGGTCGCACAAGAGACCCTGATCGTACAAGGGGTCTCCAGTCGCACAAGGCATTGCCCAGTCGCACAAGGGGTAATGTCGTTTAACTGTTGGGCCTTAGAAGCCCAGGACACAAACGCACAAGCCCAAATCGCCTGATCGCACAAGACACATGAACCGCACAAGATGGTAATCTGTTTTAATGGTTGGGCAGTAGACTTGGGCTGGGCTAACTCAAATCGCACAACCAGGCCGGATCGCACAACCCAATCTGGACCGTACAAGTCGCATATGTGTATTTATTTTGGGCCGAGATGTGTTACTTGTTTGTATGATAGTTGGGCCGGTTACTTAGTTAACCACTTATGATGTTGGGCCGTTTACACTTGGGCTAATAGTTTAGACGCACAAGTATGATTGCATTGTACTCTTGACTGTTTACGTGCTACGTGTTTTCTATGATTCCTACGTGCATTACTTGAAGTCAAAACCTGATTTGTATGGTAACCCTGTTAGGACAAGGTTGACCACTATTAGTTCAAGAACCCTTCTCTTTGTGTATCTGCCGAGCAAACCAAGGTGAGTTCACACAGCCAAGGCATGGGGTTCCCAGGGTGGGAATGGGATTGAATGAATTATACGTACATACTTAGTTAATGGAACTTAATGATATGAGTCCTCAGGGTGAGGATGGTGAATGATAAGATACGGCTAGACTAGTATACCTACTTGAACAGATCTTCGCACACACGCCAAGGGTTGGCTGCGATAATTATGACTGATCTTCGCATACATGCTTCGGGGAAGCTGCGAACTATAGAAACTAAATCTTCGCAAGGAATGCCAGGGTGGCCGCGATACAAATATACATAGTCTAGGATATTTGGGAGTATTAACCCAAATCTTCGCATACATGCCGAAAGGGCCCGCGATGGAAACCAATACTATACATGAACAATGAACGAACATAATACGACTCATACAATTACTATTACTGAACTTACTTTCTGTGAACTCGCTCAACTAGTTGTTGACTCTCTGCTGCATGCCTTGCAGGACCTTAGGTACTTTATGGAGCTTGCACAGGGAGGAGCAGGTCGTTGTGGGCAAAGGATCGTGAATGCTATTTGAACACTTAAGATATTTCACACATTAATACTTATGTTTGGGTTTACTTAAATGCTTCCGCTATACTTAACTATGTTGGTTTGATAAACACCTTTCGTATTGATGGATAACTATTACTATTTATTTACATGTTCAATATGATTGGTGGCTTGATCCTGGTCAGTCACGCTCCCAAGCGGTGATACTCCGCACGTGGATTTTGGGGGTGTGACAAAACCGGGTAACGGGAGTACCTTATCCGTAGGCTATTAGCCCGGATGACGCGTAGTGACATATTAAACACGCAAACCGGTAATGGGTGCGTGAGTATAGGACATAAGGAACTCGAAGATGGGTCACCTTGTTATAAATAATATCCCGTCCGTATGGTTTCGGGAACAATGAACTTGAGGTTAAAATTTGGTTAGAAATGTCAAATAAATATCCACAAGTTTGATTATGTATCAAATGACGCATATTCGTTATGAATCATGTTAGGAAAAATGTTAATAGTTTGAAGACAGGAAATTATAAGTCTTACTAGTAATTTTGGGATGTCCCGTATTGTGTTTTGTTGTCTTAAAAGTGCGAAATGGGAACAAACGGGTCAAAACAGCAAGACAGCAAAGATATTGCTGCAGATGAGTCTCTGGCGGGCCGCGATAGCCTTGTCTGGTTTTACGCGGGGCGCGAGAGAGCTACCGTAAGCTACGGTAGCTACCGTAGCTTACGGTACTGACTGAAGTTGTTACGCTGGTTCTCTACTGCCTTACGGCAGTCTCACATTGCCCAGAGGCTACCGTAGCTTACGGTGGCTACCATAAGCTACGGTAGTGCCAGTCATTTTTGTTGAAGTTTTGTATATTTTAGTTAATCGAATCCATTTTTTGAGCGTAGTTTCGATTATGCTAATTTCTAAGGACCTTAATACTAATGTTTGTTAAAATTTCCAGCTTTTAGGTAATGCAAGTACGTGGATGAAAATCAAGTCAATGCTTCCGAACCGAACACATTCAAGATCTCGTTCCGCAACTTTTGTCATTATTAGTTATTAGTAAAACTTATGTAACTAAGGGAATACCTATGTATCCTAATGTTTTTTTTAAATGTTTGTTAAACTCGTAAGTACTAAGCTTTTGATAATGTAAATGTTTTGGCTTAATGTTTATAAAGCTTAGTTCTATTTTATTGGTAAAAACTTATATTATAAGAATGAGTATTACACGACTGACTTATTTATTTATTTTATTTATAAGTCTATATAAATATAACTATATTCATCATTTGTATGCAAGGTTTTCTAAGAAACGATCCGTGTTTGCACACGGGTCTTACTACTAGTACTATATAATAAAAGAAACCAACTTTGGGACACTTGTCATTGTTCTAGACCATCCTTAATTGTTGATAATTATTATTTAATTTAAATTATTAAATATCAATTAAATTAATATAAATCTTATTGGCATAAACTTAACTTCAAATCGTAAAGTCTTATCTAAACTAAAAAGCATTGTTTCAGTTAACAGAAGATAAACATGCATATTATTTATTGTTAATGTTATTATTGTTAACTATGAGAAATTATATTAAACAACTTATTAATCAAACCAAAAATTTAAAATAGTATTAACCTAATTTAAAAAATAATAAAAAATCCATTTTGATTTAGAAAGATTTTTTTAACAATAGATAAACCCGTGTAATATACAGGGTTTTTAAAGATATAACATTTTCTTATTATTGCTATATAAAATTAGATTTATTAAACCCATACAATACATGGAGTTTTTTTAAAATAAAGTTTTTTTATTATTTAGTATATAACTACATTTCTTCAACCCATGAATACACAAGGTTTTTTTTTTAAATATAACTTTTTTATTGTTTGTATATAAATTTACATTTATCCAACCCGCACAACAAACGAGGTTCTTAAAGATATAATTTTAAAGATTTTTTTAACAATACATAAACCCGTGTAATACACAGGGTTTTTAAAGATATATCTTTTTTTATTATTTGCTATATAAAATTAGATTTATTTAACCCCTACAATACACGGAGTTTTTAAAAATATAATTTTTTTATTATTAGTATATAAAATTATATTTCTTCCACCCGTGAATACACAGGTTTTTTTTAAAATATAATTTTTTTATTGTGTGGTATATAAAATTATATTTATTCAACCCGCATAATAAACAAGGTTCTTAAAGATATAATTTTTTTATTAGTTAATATATAAAATTATATTTACTCAACACGTGTAATAAATGAGGTTTTTAAAAATATAATGTTTTTTATTTAGTATATATAAAATTACATTTATTCAACCCGTGTAATACACGGGGTTCTAAGCTAGTTAACATATAATCTTATTTGAGTAAGAGTTTTTGTATTTATCTAGTTATTTATATAATTTATCGAAAACAAAAATTACAAGGTTTTTGAGCTGTAAGTGTATTTAGAATGTGACGACTAAGGATTTACATACCCAAAACCTGAAGGTAAGCAAAAATCTTAGAGTCAAATCAAAAAATCTAGATCCACCCCAAAAACTAATATGACAGGTTTTTTAGATCCTAACAACAATTATAATTATATGAAGGAAGAATAAAAGCTAAAAAAAAGATGTTAGGCTTTATTCAATTTTAATTTAGTATGTTTGTGGAAACCATCCCAACTACTTTTTTTCCAACTACACTAGAGTTGTCTCTCATGTCATTGTTATTTTCCTCAACAGCTCACAAGTTGTTTTATTCGGTTCCCATGTTTTGACGCAAATTAATGATCAACCTTTAGTTTCAATAGTAAAGATCTTTCGTGTTTTGTGACACGTTTTTATATATTGAATAAGGAACATATATTGCAACAAATACAATAGTTAAAAACAGCAAGAAGTAAATGTTGATATGTAAGACAAAATGTGGATATGTATGAGCACTTTGTGTTACATATCAATATTTTATTTCTTACTGTTTTTAGCTTAGGAATATTGTGTATCGGAACTACCACTACCATACACACATATATTTATATAGAGAGAGAGGGGATAATGATAAAACTATTTAAATGTAAGAAAACTTAAAAAACTCCTAAAAAAGCTTAAATACATATTATTTTTTTTTTCTTTTTTATTAACATTTTTGGCTATAAATCTAGCATTTTTAGATTTTCGGTTTAGTTTAGCTTTTGAGGTTAGGTTTTTTGGGAGTGTATGTTTAGGGTTTAATTTTTTTTGTTGGGAGTGGGGGTTTAGGTTTTTTTTTTTTTTTTTTTTTTTTTTTGAGAGTGGCGAGTGTCACACCCCCAAATCCCACCTGCGGATAACACCCGCTTTGAGGGCGTGACTGACCAGGATCCAGCCACCAATTATACTGAATAATTAAATTGATAACAAAAGTAATACTTACTAACCATAAGATTAGCAAATATCAAGTTCAGAGTTTAAGGTTTCAAGTTCAAACAGTAATAAGTAGCGGAAGCACAAATAAATAGTTTTAAACAATGTTCATAAGGTAAGCATGATAAATGCCCAACACACGGGCAGACGACCACTACACATCCCAAGTAGCTGCTCCAGTCACTGGCCACCTGCAAAGCATGCAGTAAGGGGGTCAACAATAATGCTGAGTGAGTTCACTAGTTGTCCAGTTTTAATTACCAAAAACTTGTTTCACCAGTTAATTTATCCGTTTATACATGCCATGGGGAGCTACCCCAAAAGTTAGCGACTAAACTGTTTTTCCAATACCGAACACTAGGTAACCGTTTGCGTTTCCGCAGGATGTCCCGATGTCAATGTTCTATCATCATTGACGGATGCCTGAGTACATTAGTTCACGACCGATCCCATACCATGGCACGGTGTGAGGTTGGTAAAACCTAAATAGCGCTATCAACTAATAACCCGTTCGCCTGGCCCCGGCGACTAATCGGTATTATGTAGTAGGGACTTGAGTGATAGAGTTGCGTTTAGTGCCGTTGGTTGCATTCCGTATAAACAGTAATTAACTAAAAGGTCTCCCAATACAAGGGAAGGAAAAGTAAGTTTGTTCCCAGTAACTAGGGAAGGAATGTAAATGGTATCCCCTTTACAAGGGGATAGGGTTGTTCTAGTCTCGTGTCCCAAACCACCGGGACGCATGCTTTTAAGCTGTGAACTCACCTTGGGTTGCTCGGTAGATATTTTTACCCGGTCAAGTATGTTGGTCACCACGTCCTAACATGGTTACCAAATATGGGTCAAGTCGGGTACAAGTAAACACATAGCGAACACGTATGGCAGTACATATAGCAACACGTATGACATGCGAATACACAAACAGTTGGGTTATTGGGTCAGCCCTAAACATACAATCAGCAGCAACAACACGTAGTCCAGTCAACAGAGAGCCCAACAGTCAAAGCCCAATAATACCAAATTAGCCCAGTCGAGACAAGGGTGGTTGCGACTCGCAACCGAGATTACGACTCGCAACCGAGGTCTCGGTTCATCACGTTTTTGGTTACGAGTCGCAACCAGAGGTTACGACTCGCAACTGGCGGTTCCGACTTAGCAGCAGTGGTTACGACTCGCAACCGGATTCGATACGCGTTGATTGCGACTCGCAACCGGGAGATCTCGACAAGACTTGATGTGGTCTCGAGTCGCAACCGAGGGTTCCGACTCGCAACCGCCGTTGCGTGCACCTGAATCCTTCTAGAACCTGTGCAGTGTACTATCCAATGGTATTGCATTTTCATGTAATTTGTGTACTATTCCCACTAACATGTTTTGTTGTCTGAATATACACCAAAACAGATCAAACAAACAGAATTTCAAATATTCATCATGTTCATAACATATTCAAATTGTTCATCAAAATCACCAAATGTTCATCATGTTCTAGACTATCCTTTAACCGACCCAAAACAAGTATTTTCCACCTTTCATTTGCAATAATATCGGCATTTCTAGCAGCCCTACGTTACACACATCCAAAACATTCGAAGCATGCCAAGTTACCCAACTAGATTTCATACTTGATCCTATTTCTAGCATGTATGACACAAGATCATATAAACACATAATATTCACCCTAGCTTATATCTATATCATTTAGTTATTTCAAGTCATGCATTTAACTCACACAACACATTGTTTGATTTATCATAACAATCTATCACCTTTCAAACAAAATAAACCAACATCCAACTACTCAAAATAGTTTGAGCATCAAGAACCATCCTTTTGAGTCAAACAACTATAGTATACTAACCGGTTAGATGTAAGGGTGTGAAGATCCGATGAATCGACTTTCGGGTGGTGATCTTGAGCTCGATCCGGGGGTCTTGGTGTCTCCGGTTGGTTCCGAGTAGGAAGAGGAGATGAGAGGAGGTTGATGATCTTAGGGTTTTAGGGTTTAGTGAGAGGAGATGAGGGTGAAAAATGGAAAAAGGGTGTGAGGGTTGGGTTATATAGGATCTCGAGTTGGGGCTAGGGGGTTCCGGGTTGGGTTCTCGGTCACAAGGCCCTAACCGGCCCAACTGCTACTGTTCACTCGAGACCGAGCATGTCTCGAGTCGGGTTGAGGTTTCGGCTCTAATATATAACACACGCATATATATCTATATACACATATACATAGACACACATAACATGTAACACAATAGTTCAAATTTTCATTTAATAAACACATATATACGTAAGTTACATCAAAAGGTTTCCCGGGAAAATCCGAAGTGTCACATTATCCCCAAGTTTTAGGAACTTTCGTCCCGAAAGTTAAGGCAGCCACTGTCAAGCTAGCGTAAGTGAAAGCGTTTCAACGGGGTGTCACATCATCCCCCCGTTAGTTTGGAATTTCGTCCCGAAATTCGGCTGTAGCTTCATCTGGTCTTCCCGCTCCCAGGTATACTCTGGGCCACGTCGCGAGTTCCAACGGACTCGTACAAGAGGTATCTGGCTGCGTTTGAGGATTTTGATCTCTCGATCAGTGATCTCAATCGGTTCCTCAGTAAAGTGTAGCTGTTCATCAATAGTTAGCTCCTTGAAAGGAATTACGAGCGTTTCATCTGATAGACACTTCTTCAGATTAGATATATGAAATACGTTATGTACCGCACTCAGTTCTTCAGGCAGGTTCAATCTATAAGCAACCTTACCAATTTTCTCGGTAATTTCGAATGGTCCGATGTATCGCGGATTAAGCTTGCCCCGTTTACCAAAGCGAACCACACCCTTCCAGGGTGAGACTTTAAGTAGAACCCGGTCGCCGACCTGGAATTCCAATGGTTTCCTACGCTTATCAGCGTAACTCTTCTGACGGTCACGAGCTGCCGCCATGCGTTGTCTGATCTGGGCAATCTTTTCCGTTGTATCTACTACCATCTCTGGGCCCGTGATTTGACTATCACCGATTTCTGCCCAGCAGAGAGGTGACCGGCATTTACGACCGTACAATGCCTCAAAAGGTGCTGCCTGAATACTAGTGTGGTAGCTGTTGTTGTAGGAGAACTCTACTAACGGTAGATGCTTCTCCCAGTTTTTGCCAAAATCGATCACACACGCTCTAAGCATGTCTTCTAGGGTTTGGATGGTGCGTTCGGACTGTCCCTCCGTTTGCGGGTGATAAGCAGTGCTCATGTCCAAACGTGAGCCAAAGGATTTGTGCATAGCTTGCCACAATTCCGAAGTAAAACGAGCGTCTCGGTCGGAAATAATCGAGGTTGGCACTCCGTGCCTCGAAACTACTTCCTTTAAGTAAATCTCCGCCAAGGTAGAAAACTTGTCTGTTTCCTTAATGGCCAGAAAGTGTGCGGACTTGGTCAATCGATCTACTATTACCCAAATAGTATCATTTCCGCGTTGAGACCTAGGTAGCCCTGTAACAAAATCCATGGAAATTTGCTCCCATTTCCATTTCGGGATTTCTGGTTGTTGGAGTAGACCTGCTGGCTTCTGGTATTCTATCTTGACTCTTGCGCAAGTCAAACATTTGCTGACGTATGCTGCTATGTGGGCCTTCATGCCAGGCCACCAATATGTAGTCTTCAAGTCGTGGTACATCTTGTCCGAACCAGGATGTACGGAGTAGCGGGATTTGTGGGCTTCATCCATCACGAGTTCACGTAAATCTCCATAGAGTGGAACCCAAATGCGCCCTGCTACATAGTAAGCACCACCTTCTTTCTGCTCTAGTCGCTGTCTCGATCCTCGCAGAGACTCAGCCCTGATGTTTTCCAGTTTTAATGCTTCGACCTGAACATGTTGGATCTGTGTAGGGAGGTTAGACTGGATGGTAAGTTGCAATGCTCGCACGCGCTTTGGTATAGTGTCCTTTCGGCTGAGGGCGTCTGCCACGACATTGGCCTTGCCCGGATGGTACTTGATGGCGCATTCGTAGTCATTCAAGAGTTCGACCCATCGACGTTGTCGCATGTTCAATTACTTTTGCCTAAAGATATGCTCGAGACTCCTGTGATCGGTGTAAATAGTGCACTTGGTACCGTACAGGTAATGTCTCCATATCTTAAGAGCAAAAACCACAGCTCCGAGTTCCAAGTCATGCGTTGTGTAGTTTCTTTCGTGTGTCTTGAGTTGTCGTGAGGCGTAGGCAATAACTTTCTCGCGTTGCATTAACACGCAACCGAGTCCATGAATAGACGCATCGCAGTAAACCACAAAGTCGTCAGTGCCTTCAGGCAACGAGAGAATAGGAGCGCTACAGAGGTTATCCTTAAGCCTCTGAAAAGCAGATTCCTGTGCTTCATTCCACTTGTAGACGATGCCTTTCTGAGTAAGAGTCGTGAGGGGTTGTGCAATCTTTGAGAATCCCTGAATGAATCTGCGGTAGTAACCTGCTAATCCCAAGAATTGGCGAACTTCAGTGGGAGTCTTAGGTGTAGGCCAGTTCTTTATTGATTCGATCTTAGCTGGGTCAACATGAATTCCGTTCTTATTAACTACATGGCCGAGGAAATGGACTTCTCGAAGCCAAAAGTCACATTTAGAGAATTTGGCGTACAGCTGCTCGTTGCGAAGGAGTTCCAGAATAAGGCGTAGGTGTTGTTCATGCTCCTCCTGACTCTTCGAATAAATCAGGATGTCATCGATAAACACGATCACGAATTTGTCGAGGTAAGGCTTACATACGCGGTTCATAAGATCCATGAACACTGCCGGCGCGTTGGTCATTCCAAAAGGCATAACGAGAAATTCATAGTGACCATAACGGGTCCTAAACGCAGTCTTGGAAATATCTTCGTCACGTACTCTCAACTGGTGATAACCTGATCGCAGGTCAATCTTAGAATAGTAGCTCGATCCTTGCAGCTGATCGAATAGGTCGTCGATGCGCGGGAGAGGGTAACGATTCTTAATGGTAACCTTGTTCAGCTCACGATAGTCGATGCACATTCGGAACGTGCCATCCTTCTTCTTGACAAAGAGTACTGGGGCTCCCCAGGGTGATGAACTAGGACGGATAAATCCTTTATCCAATAGTTCCTGTAGTTGCGTGGAGAGTTCTTTCAGTTCTGCAGGGGCTAGACGGTACGGTGCACGAGCTATGGGTGCTGCTCCAGGAGCTAGCTCGATTTGGAATTCGACCTGACGGTGGGGAGGGAGTCCAGGTAGTTCCTCAGGAAATACCTCGGGATAATCACGTACTACAGGAAAATCTTCAATCCTCTTTTCCTTTTCGTGGGTGTTGGTGACGAGTGCTAGGATAGCGGTGTGCCCTTTCTGCAAACACTTCTGGGCTTTTAAAAGCGAGATAATGCCTGTGACTTCTCCACCTTTGTTGCCTTGGACGATGAGGGGTTGACCAGAACGACGAGGTATACGAACTGCTTTCTCTTGACAGAGGATCTCAGCGCGATGTTTGGATAACCAATCCATACCAATGACGACGTCAAAGCTTCCAAGTTTGACAGGGAAAAGATCGATACTAAACGTGTGGCCAGACAGTCCTAGTGTGCAGTCGTGGATCATGTGCGTGGCCTCGATGTTTTTACCATTAGCTATCTCGACGATGTGCTTAGAACTTAATAATGCGGGCGGGTGCTTAAGTTTCTTACTAATGCGAAGGGATACATAACTGGCATTGGCACCGGAATCAAATAACACAGAAACATAACGACCATCAAGTAGGAACTTACCCGCCACGACGTTGGGATCGTTCCTTGCTTCTCCAGCTCTGTGACAACTCGTACTTTACCGCCTCGTACATTACGTGTAACCATTGAACTAGTGTGATTACGTGATTATATTAATTGAATGAATGTTGTGTTATATGCATGATGTTTACTATTTGTACATGTATGAATCGGACCGCACAACACTAGACACTTGAACCGCACAAGCTCACAACACCCACACAAGGCCGTTTGGGCCTCATCCTTGTACACGGAACCTTGGGCAGCCCAAGAGAGGGTTCGGCCCACCCCTGCCTTAGCCGATTGACATATGGGAATGTTGTAACCATTCCCCACTTTTTACAAAACTTTAACACACACAACAAACCCTACTTGCTCTCTCTCTCTCTCTCGGCTTGCTTAGGACCCGACGGCACAAGACCATTCGATCATCCTCTTGTTCGGATCACATCTTTTTACTCGTAACCGGTTAGTATGTTATCCATTGATGTGTGTTGTATATGCTCGGCATGTTAATGATGATTTGGTTTGATGTTATGATGCATATATGTGATTCTTATGTGCATGTAAATCGGATTTGTTTCTGGATTGATGTTAACCGAATGCTTGTTAACCGGTTATAGGTTCATAGGTATCGAATGGTATGGCAAATGTGAAACCGAATAGATGTTAACCCGGATATCATGTTCTGTTAGTTTAATTGTTATGAGATAGTTGATTATTAGATGCTTATGTCCAGAATTTCGGATTTGTTCATATGATTGATTGATGTTTATAAAACGGTTTCATGATTGTTAAATTGTTCATATATTTGGTGTTAGGGTTCATAAGGATTAGCGTTGATTTTCCCTGTTTGATCTAAAAAGTTCCCGGATTGAAACTGTTAGTGATTTGAATTTTGGAAACTGATAATTGATGGCATAAATGTGTATAACTGAATTGCATGAAATCAGGAAACCAGTACACACGCACGGTTGCGAGTCGGTACCTCCAATTACGACTCGAAACCTCACTCCGACACAGCAGCACGAGCCGCAATCATGGTTGCGAGTCAGGTTGCGACTCGTAACCAAACCATGATGAGCCGAGACCACCCGTTGCGACTCGTATTCAGCTGTTGCGACTCGAGATCCCCGTTGTGACTCGTAATCCTTGTTGCGACTCGAGATCGCCGGTTGCGACTCGAGACTAGCTGCTCGTACATTGTTTTGGGCTCTCAATGTCACGGGCCCAATCAGTTGGGCCAAATGTTTGGACTTATGATTTGTTATGATATTGGACTGCTTATGGTAATTGGGCCGGGTGATGTTTGGGCCGAACACTTAGATTGTTTATCGGATTGCTGATACGTGTACGTGTTTGCCATGATTATACGTGATACAATATACGTGCTATGTACGAACCTGACTTGTATAATAACCATGATAGGACGTGGTTGACCATTTACTTGCTACCTGTACTCTTTGTGTATCTGCCGAGCAAACCAAGGTGAGTTCACACAGCCAAGGCATGGGATTCCCGGGTTGGGAAATGGGTTGGATATGTTAATATTGAAAGAGTTACTCGTACTTGCGCATTCTCTAGACTATAGACCATCGTCCTCAGGTTAGTCAGGACACGTTACGTAAAGCCTACGTAACCCAGTATTTGCCATTTGTCTCCCGGGTCGGGAGGACACGTTACGTAAAGCCTACGTAACCCAATACCATCTACTGGCTTCCAGGTCGGAAGTCCACGCTGCGTGAAGCCTACGTAGCCCCCACGCGTACCATGTCCTCGGGGAAGGGCACGTCACGTAAAGCCTACGTGACCCTGTACGTTTTCCTGTTCTCGGTAAAGAAGAACACATGGTCGGAAGTTAGTCTAGTAAGTACCGTTAATGAGAAGCCCTCATTAGCCAGGATAAACATGGGAAGCCCCCACCAGTAATATGAACGCAAGGTTTGGGAAGCCCCCACCTTTAGTACACACTAGTATGGGAAGCCCCTACTAGCTAAACTTATGCACTATGTTATGAACTTACTTTCTGTGAACTCGCTCAACTAGTTTGTTGATTATTTGCTGCATGCCTTGCAGGACCTTAGGTACATTACGGAGTTTGCACAGGGAGGAGCAGGTCGTTGTGGGATACGGATCGTGGATAACAATAGAACGTATAACTATTTTGAGATTACATACTATGCTTCCGCTATTTAAACGATGTTTGTTTTGGGACATCAATCATGTCATGATGATTTACATTGATTACTTTTATTATTAAATGCTACGTTTGATATGATTGATGGCTTGATCCTGGTCAGTCACGCTCCCAAGCGGTGGTACTCCGCGGGTGGATTTTGGGGGGTGTGACAGATTGGTATCAGAGCTATTGGTTATAGAGAACTTGGTTTTAATATGGGAAAACGTTTTTATTAAAACCGGACTATAACCAGAACAGTGCTCTCAACGATCCACAACGACGCTTCGCTCCACGTGCAAGACTCGACATCTTAGGTAATAAGGTTATGACTATTGCCTGTTTGCTAGAACTGTTTAGAACTTTGCTCGCATTACGTTTAGATACACATGATACCGTAACATGAGAATCCCTACGTGCTTACACTTTTCTGTCATCGCCCTACTCGCGAACCATTCTTACGTATGCTACTTGTTACAATGAAGATCATGTCTGGACGAATCAACATGACACAAGCCCGGCTAGAGGCTCTCGTTCAAGCTCAAGTTGCTGCGGCAGTTGCAGCAGCTCAAGCAGGTAGTATATCCTGCAGTATAGGCACACACTAGGATCTTTAGATCCTACATTAACTCTCGTATTTAACTTCGTCCTATTCGTACACAATAGGTCAACACGCGCAGCAGCCTGTCTGCACATTCAAGAACTTCATGGACTGTCGTCCAAATTCCTTCAGCGGCACAGAGGGGGCAGTGGGACTTCTCCATTGGTTTGAAAAGCTAGAATCAGTATTCGAAATGTGCGAGTGCCCTGAGGCTCGCAAGGTCAAGTTTGCCACCGGCACTTTGGAAGGGATAGCACTGACTTGGTGGAACGCCCAAGTTCAGATCTTAGGGTTGGCAGCTGCTAACGCCACCCCATGGAACGATTTCAAGGAACTCATCAAGCGTGAGTATTGCACGCGTGAAGATATTCACAAGCTGGAAGACGAGCTGTATAACCTGAAAATGGTTGGATCGGAGATTGAAGCGTATACTAAACGGTCGAATGAGCTGGCCGTGTTATGTCCAACTATGGTGGACCCTCCCTACAAGCGCATTGAGATGTATCTCAAGGGTTTGGCGCCAGAAATTCAGAGCCACGTGACGTCGGCTAATCTCGACAACATACAGGAAATCCAGCGTCTTGCTTATCGCATCACCGATCAGGCAGTGGATCAGAATAAACTGCCCAAGCGTGTTAGTGCTACTACTAACGTCACCACCTCAGTTACTCCTGCTACATCTGGTGACAGTAAAAGAAAGTGGGAAGGAGATTCTAGTAAAGGTTCAGCGACTGTTCAGCCACAAGCTCAGCAGCAGAAGATTGACCACTACCAGAGTCCTAGTCAGCAATCCTCTGGTAGTCACAGACAGAGGAGATATCAGGGTAGTCAACCTAGGTGCCACAACTGCAACAGGCATCACCACGGCCCGTGTAACAAGGGTCATTGTCAAAGGTGTCTTAAGATGGGCCACGAGGCCAAAGACTGTAGGAGCCCTCGTCCTGCGAATCAGAATCAGCAGCCTCAGCAACCAGCTCCACAGAACCAGCAGCAGCAACAGCAGACACAGCGTGGAAACCGGGGATGTTTCCAGTGTGGGGCTGAAGGTCACTTCAAACGCGATTGTCCTCAGTTGAACCAGAACCGCAACAACAACAACAACCAGGGCAACGGCAACAACAACGGCGGGAACAACAACAATAATGGCCACGAGGCAAGAGGTCGAGCTTTCGTTTTGGGAAGAGGAGACGCAGTGAATGATCCCAATGTGGTTATGGGTAAGTTTCTCCTCGACAATATTTATGTTACTGTCTTATTTGATTCGGGTGCGGATACAAGCTATATGTCTGTGAAAATGTGTCAACTGCTAAAACGCGCACCAACACCTTTACCCACCAAACATGTAGTAGAGTTAGCTAACGGTAAAAGTCTAGAAGCCACGCACGTAGTTCAGGGTTGTAATCTTATCTTAGCTGGCCAAGCTTTCTCTATTGATCTCATTCCCATAGTTTTGGGTAGTTTCGACGTCGTGATTGGGATGGATTGGTTATCCCAACACCAGGCAGAAATCTTATGCAGCGAGAAGATAATTCGCATTCCACGTTCTAGTCAGGAACCTCTCGAAGTTCAAGGCGACAAGAGTGGTGCAGTGGTTGGCATCATCTCATTCTTGAAGGCTCAGAAATGCTTACGTAAGGGTCACACAGCCATTTTGGCTCTTGTTACAGACGCATCCGTAAAAGAAAAGAAATTGGAGGATATTCCAATTGTACGCGATTACCCTCAGGTGTTTCCTGAAGACTTACCTGGCTTACCGCCTCATCGTCAGGTCGAATTTCAGATCGAGCTCGCTCCAGGAGCAGCACCCATAGCTCGCGCACCATATCGTTTAGCTCCATCAGAATTGGAAGAACTGTCAAAGCAGCTGCAAGAGCTCTTGGAAAAGGGCTTTATTCGTCCAAGCTCTTCGCCTTGGGGAGCTCCAGTATAATTCGTGAAAAAGAAAGACGGTACGTTCAGGATGTGCATCGACTACCGTGAACTCAACAAGGTGACGGTGAAGAACCGTTATCCTCTTCCACGCATCGACGACTTATTCGACCAGTTGCAAGGGTCGTGTTACTATTCGAAGATAGACTTAAGGTCTGGGTATCATCAGCTGAGAGTCCGGGATGAGGACGTCTCCAAGACAGCCTTCAGAACTCGTTATGGCCACTACGAGTTTCTTGTCATGCCGTTCGGGTTAACGAACGGGCCTGCTGTATTTATGGATCTTATGAACAGGGTGTGCAAACCCTATCTTGACAAGTTTGTCATAGTATTCATCGACGACATTCTGATTTACTCCAAGAGTCAGGAGGAACACGAGCAGCATCTTCGCCTTATTTTGGAACTCCTTCGGAAGGAACAGTTGTACGCCAAGCTTTCTAAATGCGACTTCTGGCTCCGTGAAGTCCACTTCTTAGGCCATGTGGTAAACAGGGATGGGATCCATGTCGATCCATCCAAGGTAGATTCGATCAGAAACTGGCCTGCACCGCGTACGCCGACAGAAATACGCCAATTCTTGGGTCTGGCAGGTTATTACAGGCGGTTTATTAGAGACTTTTCGAAGATTGCTCAGCCGCTTACGCTACTGACACAGGAGGGTGTTACCTACCGCTGGGGAGAGCCCCAGGAGACTGCTTTTCAGCACCTAAAGGATAGACTTTGCAGTGCACCTATCCTCTCATTGCTAGAGGGCACAGATGACTTCGTGGTTTATTGTGATGCATCCATTCGGGGACTGGGATGTGTGTTAATGCAGCGCGACAAGGTTATTGCTTACGCCTCTCGTCAACTCAAGGTTCATGAACGGAACTACACGACGCACGACTTAGAGCTGGGAGCTGTTGTATTCGCGCTTAAGATATGGCGACACTACCTGTACGGTACCAGGTGCACGATTTACACCGATCACATGAGTCTCGAGCATATTCTTAAGCAGAAGGATTTGAACATGCGTCAACGACGATGGGTCGAGTTACTAAACGATTACGAATGCGCTATCAAGTATCATCCAGGCAAAGTAAATGTTGTGGCTGACGCCCTCAGTCGGAAAGACACTCTACCACGGCGCGTGCGAGCGCTACAGCTTAAGATTCAGTCTAGCCTTCCTGCACAGATACGAAATGCTCAGGTAGAAGCATTGAAGCCCGAAAACGTCAAGGCTGAAGCCTTACGCGGCTCACGACAGCAATTGGAACAGAAGGCAGACGGCGCCTACTATGTAACGGGGCGTATTTGGGTCCCACTTTATGGCGGTCTACGCGAACTTGTGATGGACGAAGCACACAAGTCTCGCTACTCGGTACATCCAGGGTCGGATAAAATGTACCACGATATCAGCACTACTTATTGGTGGCCTAGCATGAAGGCCCACATTGCTACGTACGTTGGAAAGTGCTTGACCTGTGCAAGAGTCAAGGTCGAATATCAGAAACCAGCTGGCCTACTTCAGCAGCCTAAGATACCGCAATGGAAATGGGAAGAAATTTCCATGGATTTCGTTACAGGCCTACCTAGATCCCAGCGTGGGAACGATACGATATGGGTGATCGTGGATCGACTCACCAAGTCTGCACACTTCCTACCTATAAAGGAAACGGATAAGTTCTCCACTCTCGCAGACGTATACCTCAAAGAAGTTGTCTCGAGGCACGGGGTGCCCACGTCCATCATTTCGGATCGCGATGCGCGATTCACGTCAGAGCGATGGCAAGCGATGCACAAGTCTTTCGGCTCACGACTAGACATGAGCACAGCATATCACCCTCAGACGGATGGGCAGTCTGAGCGAACGATTCAAACTCTTGAAGACATGCTTAGGGCATGCGTTATAGATTTCGGCAACGGCTGGGAAAAGCATCTCCCTTTGGTGGAGTTCTCGTATAATAATAGTTATCACACCAGCATTCAAGCCGCTCCATTCGAGGCATTGTACGGGCGTAAATGCCGGTCACCCCTCTGCTGGGCAGAGGTGGGGGATAGTCAGATTACGGGTCCAGAGATTGTAGTGGACGCCACAGAAAAGATTGCACAAATACGACAACGCATGGCGGCAGCACGCGACCGTCAGAAAGCCTACGCGGACAAGCGTAGAAAGCCATTGGAATTTGAGGTCGGGGACCGGGTTTTATTGAAAGTTTCACCCTGGAAGGGTGTGGTTCGTTTTGGCAAACGGGGCAAACTAAATCCGCGGTACGTCGGACCATTCAAAATCATAGAAAAGATTGGCAAAGTAGCATACAAGTTGAACTTACCAACTGAACTCGGGGCAGTTCACAATGTCTTTCATGTATCGAACTTAAAGAAGTGCCTATCAGATGAAAACCTTATCATTCCTTTTAAGGAACTCACTATCGACGAGCGGTTGCAGTTCGTCGAGGAACCAGTTGAAATCACGGACCGGGATGTGAAGGTCCTCAAACACAAGAGAATCCCTCTTGTCCGAGTTCGTTGGAACTCCAAACGTGGTCCAGAGTACACCTGGGAACGCGAAGACAGGATGACAGAAAAGTACCCCCAGTTATTCGAAACCAATGCTACCACTACTGAGGCTGAAGCTACTACTTCGGAATTTCGGGACGAAATTCCAGATCAACGGGGGGAGGATGTGACACCCCAGGAAAATCAGTGAACAATACAGTTTACCTAGCTTCCTCAGTGAGTGCATACCAAATTTCGGGACGAAATTTCCAATTAGTTGGGGATAATGTGACAACTCGTACTTTACCGCCTCGTACATTACGTGTAACCATTGAACTAGTGTGATTACGTGATTATATTAATTGAATGAATGTTGTGTTATATGCATGATGTTTACTATTTGTACATGTATGAATCGGACCGCACAACACTAGACACTTGAACCGCACAAGCTCACAACACCCACACAAGGCCGTTTGGGCCTCATCCTTGTACACGGAACCTTGGGCAGCCCAAGAGAGGGTTCGGCCCACCCCTGCCTTAGCCGATTGACATATGGGAATGTTGTAACCATTCCCCACTTTTTACAAAACTTTAACACACACAACAAACCCTACTTGCTCTCTCTCTCTCTCTCGGCTTGCTTAGGACCCGACGACACAAGACCATTCGATCATCCTCTTGTTCGGATCACATCTTTTTACTCGTAACCGGTTAGTATGTTATCCATTGATGTGTGTTGTATATGCTCGGCATGTTAATGATGATTTGGTTTGATGTTATGATGCATATATGTGATTCTTATGTGCATGTAAATCGGATTTGTTTCTGGATTGATGTTAACCGAATGCTTGTTAACCGGTTATAGGTTCATAGGTATCGAATGGTATGGCAAATGTGAAACCGAATAGATGTTAACCCGGATATCATGTTCTGTTAGTTTAATTGTTATGAGATAGTTGATTATTAGATGCTTATGTCCAGAATTTCGGATTTGTTCATATGATTGATTGATGTTTATAAAACGGTTTCATGATTGTTAAATTGTTCATATATTTGGTGTTAGGGTTCATAAGGATTAGCGTTGATTTTCCCTGTTTGATCTAAAAAGTTCCCGGATTGAAAATGTTAGTGATTTGAATTTTGGAAACTGATAATTGATGGCATAAATGTGTATAACTGAATTGCATGAAATCAGGAAACCAGTACACACGCACGGTTGCGAGTCGGTACCTCCAATTACGACTCGAAACCTCACACCGACACAGCAGCACGAGCCGCAATCATGGTTGCGAGTCAGGTTGCGACTCGTAACCAAACCATGATGAGCCGAGACCACCCGTTGCGACTCGTATTCAGCTGTTGCGACTCGAGATCCCCGTTGTGACTCGTAATCCTTGTTGCGACTCGAGATCGCCGGTTGCGACTCGAGACTAGCTGCTCGTACACTGTTTTGGGCTCTCAATGTCACGGGCCCAATCAGTTGGGCCAAATGTTTGGACTTATGATTTGTTATGATATTGGACTGCTTATGGTAATTGGGCCGGGTGATGTTTGGGCCGAACACTTAGATTGTTTATCGGATTGCTGATACGTGTACGTGTTTGCCATGATTATACGTGATACAATATACGTGCTATGTACGAACCTGACTTGTATAATAACCATGATAGGACGTGGTTGACCATTTACTTGCTACCTGTACTCTTTGTGTATCTGCCGAGCAAACCAAGGTGAGTTCACACAGCCAAGGCATGGGATTCCTGGGTTGGGAATTGGGTTGGATATGTTAATATTGAAAGAGTTACTCGTACTTGCGCATTCTCTAGACTATAGACCATCGTCCTCAGGTTAGTTAGGACACGTTACGTAAAGCCTACGTAACCCAGTATTTGCCATTTGTCTCCCGGGTCGGGAGGACACGTTACGTAAAGCCTACGTAACCCAATACCATCTACTGGCTTCCAGGTCGGAAGGCCACGCTGCGTAAAGCCTACGTAGCCCCCACGCGTACCATGTCCTCGGGGAAGGGCACGTCACGTAAAGCCTACGTGACCCTGTACGTTTTCCTGTTCTCGGTAAAGAAGAACACATGGTCGGAAGTTAGTCTAGTAAGTACCGTTAATGAGAAGCCCTCATTAGCCAGGATAAACATGGGAAGCCCCCACCAGTAATATGAACGCAAGGTTTGGGAAGCCCCCACCTTTAGTACACACTAGTATGGGAAGCCCCCACTAGCTAAACTTATGCACTATGTTATGAACTTACTTTCTGTGAACTCGCTCAACTAGTTTGTTGATTATTTGCTGCATGCCTTGCAGGACCTTAGGTACATTACGGAGTTTGCACAGGGAGGAGCAGGTCGTTGTGGGATACGGATCGTGGATAACAATAGAACGTATAACTATTTTGAGATTACATACTATGCTTCCGCTATTTAAACGATGTTTGTTTTGGGACATCAATCATGTCATGATGATTTACATTGATTACTTTTATTATTAAATGCTACGTTTGATATGATTGATGGCTTGATCCTGGTCAGTCACGCTCCCAAGCGGTGGTACTCCGCGGGTGGATTTTGGGGGGTGTGACAAGCTCCAATCACGAAAGCTCTTCCCCTTGCACCATTTCCAGCATTGTTGTTTTGCTCATTGTTCCCAGCTCCCTGATTATTGTTGCGATTCTGATTCAGCTCAGGGCAATCCTTTCGCATATGCCCTGTTGCCCCACATTTAAAACATGCCCGGTTGTTTCCCTGCTGCTGTTGCTGTTGAGGTTGTTGCTGATTCTGCCTTGCTGGGAACTGACTCCTACAATCCTTGGCGTCGTGCCCCATCTTGTGGCATCGCTGACACTGACCCTTGTTACATGCCCCATTGTGGTGCCTGTTACACTTGTTGCACTTAGGGTAGCTTCCCCGGTAGCCACCCTGATGCTGAGTGCCCTTGTTGTTGTCAGTTTTCCTTTGCTGAGCTGGGGCCTGAGTAGAGTTAGCATCCTTGCCCTGATTTCCATCCCACTTTCGCTTGCCATCACTGGAAGTTCCTTCCGCAGCACTGAGCCTTTTGGGCAACCTGCCCTCCTCCACAGCCTGGTTGGTGAGTTTGTGGGCAAGACGAACCACAGGCTGTATGTCAGTGAGGTTGGCCGAGGTTACGTGGCTTCTGATTTCCGAGACTAAACCCTTGATATACAATTCGATCCTTCGGTACATGGGTCGGGACATGTTTGGACAAAGAGCAGCATAGTCGTTGGACAGCTTGGTGTAGGTCTCAATCTCTGACCCAACCATCTTGAGTTCATAGTACTCGTCCTCGAGTTTGTGGATGTCATCCCTGTGACAGTACTCTTCCTTGATCATATCCTTGAAATCTTCCCATGCAGTAGCGTTAGCAGTCTCCAAACCAAGCATTTGAATTTGCGCCTTCCACCATGAAAGTGCGCTTCCCTCAAGAGTACCAGTAGCAAACTTCACCCAATTAGCAGGGGGACACTCGCAGACAGCGAAGACAGCTTCGACCTTCTCGATCCAGTGCAGGAGACCTACGGCACCCTCAGTGCCACTGAATGGAAGAGGCTTGCAATCCATGAAGGTCTTGAAGGTACAGACACGTGGTTGCACAGGCGCAGGCTGACCTGTTGCGAGGAGTAAAGCGAAATAGGTTTAGAGGCGAAAAGACTATGTGGCGGTAGGATCTAAACATCCTAAAACAACGAGCTTACCTATAGGGTGAGCTGCGAAAGCTGCAGCCACAGTGTTGAGCAGGTTAGTGAACTGAGCCTGAGTCATGTTGACGTTTCCTCGTCCGCGTCCACTCATTGTCTTCATAACCAGAAAACATAGTATGAGTGTGGTGTCGTAACATAGCGAGAATAAGATAGAAGAGGGGAGGCGTATCTATCTAATCAGGCAAACTAGTACGTATAGTAAAGCAGAAAGCATAAGGCAATTAAGCAAGTAAATATGGGTCCGAGCTATGAGGTCAGATAAGTCGAGCCTTGCACTTGGAGTGTAGTGTCGTCACGAGTCACGGGTTATAGTCTGGTTTTTCTCAAAAAGATTTTCCCCTTTTTAAAACCAAGTTCACTATAACCAATGGCTCTGATACCAATCTGTCACACCCCCAAATCCCACCTGCGGATAACACCCGCTTCGAGGGCGTGACTGACCAGGATCCAGCCACCAATTATACTGAATAATTAAATTGATAACAAAAGTAATACTTACTAACCATAAGATTAGCAAATATCAAGTTCAGAGTTTAAGGTTTCAAGTTCAAACAGTAATAAGTAGCGGAAGCACAAATAAATAGTTTTAAACAATGTTCATAAGGTAAGCATGATAAATGCCCAACACACGGGCAGACGACCACTACACATCCCAAGTAGCTGCTCCAGTCACTGGCCACCTGCAAAGCATGCAGTAAGGGGGTCAACAATAATGCTGAGTGAGTTCACTAGTTGTCCAGTTTTAATTACCAAAAACTTGTTTCACCAGTGAATTTATCCGTTTATACATGCCATGGGGAGCTACCCCAAAAGTTAGCGACTAAACTGTTTTTCCAATACCGAACACTAGGTAACCGTTTGCGTTTCCGCAGGATGCCCCGATGTCAATGTTCTATCATCATTGACGGATGCCTGAGTACATTAGTTCACGACCGATCCCATACCATGGCACGGTGTGAGGTTGGTAAAACCTAAATAGCGCTATCAACTAATAACCCGTTCGCCTGGCCCCGGCGACTAATCGGTATTATGTAGTAGGGACTTGAGTGATAGAGTTGCGTTTAGTGCCGTTGGTTGCATTCCGTATAAACAGTAATTAACTAAAAGGTCTCCCAATACAAGGGAAGGAAAAGTAAGTTTGTTCCCAGTAACTAGGGAAGGAATGTAAATGGTATCCCCTTTACAAGGGGATAGGGTTGTTCTAGTCTCGTGTCCCAAACCACCGGGACGCATGCTTTTAAGCTGTGAACTCACCTTGGGTTGCTCGGTAGATATTTTTACCCGGTCAAGTATGTTGGTCACCACGTCCTAACATGGTTACCAAATATGGGTCAAGTCGGGTACAAGTAAACACATAGCGAACACGTATGGCAGTACATATAGCAACACGTATGACATGCGAATACACAAACAGTTGGGTTATTGGGTCAGCCCTAAACATACAATCAGCAGCAACAACACGTAGTCCAGTCAACAGAGAGCCCAACAGTCAAAGCCCAATAATACCAAATTAGCCCAGTCGAGACAAGGGTGGTTGCGACTCGCAACCGAGATTACGACTCGCAACCGAGGTCTCGGTTCATCACGTTTTTGGTTACGAGTCGCAACCAGAGGTTACGACTCGCAACTGGCGGTTCCGACTTAGCAGCAGTGGTTACGACTCGCAACCGGATTCGATACGCGTTGATTGCGACTCGCAACCGGGAGATCTCGACAAGACTTGATGTGGTCTCGAGTCGCAACCGAGGGTTCCGACTCGCAACCGCCGTTGCGTGCACCTGAATCCTTCTAGAACCTGTGCAGTGTACTATCCAATGGTATTGCATTTTCATGTAATTTGTGTACTATTCCCACTAACATGTTTTGTTGTCTGAATATACACCAAAACAGATCAAACAAACAGAATTTCAAATATTCATCATGTTCATAACATATTCAAATTGTTCATCAAAATCACCAAATGTTCATCATGTTCTAGACTATCCTTTAACCGACCCAAAACAAGTATTTTACACCTTTCATTTGCAATAATATCGGCATTTCTAGCAGCCCTACGTTACACACATCCAAAACATTCGAAGCATGCCAAGTTACCCAACTAGATTTCATACTTGATCCTATTTCTAGCATGTATGACACAAGATCATATAAACATATAATATTCACCCTAGCTTATATCTATATCATTTAGTTATTTCAAGTCATGCATTTAACTCACACAACACATTGTTTGATTTATCATAACAATCTATCACCTTTCAAACAAAATAAACCAACATCCAACTACTCAAAATAGTTTAAGCATCAAGAACCATCCTTTTGAGTCAAACAACTATAGTATACTAACCGGTTAGATGTAAGGGTGTGAAGATCCGATGAATCGACTTTCGGGTGGTGATCTTGAGCTCGATCCGGGGGTCTTGGTGTCTCCGGTTGGTTCCGAGTAGGAAGAGGAGATGAGAGGAGGTTGATGATCTTAGGGTTTTAGGGTTTAGTGAGAGGAGATGAGGGTGAAAAATGGAAAAAGGGTGTGAGGGTTGGGTTATATAGGATCTCGAGTTGGGGCTAGGGGGTTCCGGGTTGGGTTCTCGGTCACAAGGCCCTAACCGGCCCAACTGCTACTGTTCACTCGAGACCGAGCATGTCTCGAGTCGGGTTGAGGTTTCGGCTCTAATATATAACACACGCATATATATCTATATACACATATACATAGACACACATAACATGTAACACAATAGTTCAAATTTTCATTTAATAAACACATATATACGTAAGTTACATCAAAAGGTTTCCCGGGAAAATCCGAAGTGTCACAGCGAGAGTTAGGGAGTTTAGGGTTTTTCGTAGTGTTATACATGTGTGAACTATTTTTTTTTCAATTTTTTGTATTTTAAAAATGTAGATTTATAACCAAAATATGTTTAAAAATTTAATGTATTTTTTAAGCATTTCTTTAAGTTTTTAAATTTTGTCATTTAAATAAGCACTACTAGAAAACTAGGCAATAGCAACCAGAATTTGCTACCATAAAAAAACGGTAGCAAACTAGCTAGCGATTTCCACCTAAATCTAATGTAAGCGTAATCATAGAAAAATACTATGATATCGCGACTAAATGGTCACAAATTTTGTGACCTGTTTATTTTCCATAACAAATTTGTGAGAAATATAAAACTACGTGAGAATTGCCACCGTTCTTAGCTGTAGCAATAATGAATTTCAGTGGGAGGAAAAGAACAATGCACAAATTCATAGGTGTTGGGAGAAGTGCCTTGCTGGTAAATTCCCCCACTTTGTTGCGTAACGTACGGAATGATGCTAAAGCTAAGGCGATGGAACAAGGTAAAAATGCTGGAGACGATATGACCGATCTTATTGACTTTAAACCAACATGGATAAGATCTAAGATATGGAAACAAATGCTTGACCATTGGAACACACCTAAGTGGAATGAAAAGTCTTTAAGAAACAAAGAAATTAGAAGTAAGGCAACCGACGGCAAATATACACTAGGATCTCAATCCTATGTGACCATGAAAGAAAAGCGGTAAAAATTGTTAATTTCCCTCTTTTATTATATATATATATATATATATATATAATATCATTTTTATTAACTTTCAAATTCTACATTTGTAGGCTAAGAAACTTGGGCGCAAATTGTCGGCTCATGAAGCGTGGGAGCAATCACACTGCAGGAAAGAAAGTCGACCGTTGGATAAAGATCTAAGTTGTAGCAGTTCACTACTTTTGGACGTTGATTCGGAATGGGACGCTCAAGAAGAAAATCTTGTATGGGTTGATGCTAGGGCAGAGGAGACTTAGATAAGTCAATTGATTAGTAAATCTGAACAAAGTATTTCAAAATAAAAAACACGAAGTTTATTACAATGAAATTTCTATAATATGATTATGTGTTTATCCCATTAGGTTAAATATGAATGTTTTCTTGTGGAGAAGTATGGGTAAGAACGTAATAAACATCCAAAATTTGACTGAGGGCAAGAATAAAGGAAAAGTGTACGGGTTAGGCAATGTTAGTGACCCATGTGTACATAGCAGAGAAGACCCTGAGGTATTTTTAATCCTTTTAGACTAATAACTTTTGTGCATTTGTACCGTTTCCTACTGTTATTATGTTTGTTTAGTTTGTGGTGTTTGTTTTTTATTGTTAGGTTTGATGCTCTTAAATTAGTGAGAATATTAAGGAATTTCATATTAATTTGATTACACCTTCTTTACGGGTTGTTTCATACAAAAAAATGTTTTTAAAATTAGATATAATTTCCTTCTTAATATGTAAACAAACTGGAACATGCTATTTAGCTTCTAGCACTTGAATTGTAGCTCACAATTGTATTTTGTTTTCATTGCAACCAACTTGACCCGTTAATACTTTTCGTTAATTTTGATTTCTTGATTCTATTCATTGGTTGTTTTGTAGATTGAAAAGTTGAACTTAGTTATCAAGGAGCTCGTTAAGGAAAAAGATGAAGAAAAAGAAAGGTTCAATGGAATTATTGCGAGGTTGTTGGCTGCAAAAGAAAAAGATAAGGTGGATAAAGATGCTATGCTTGATAGGATGTCACAAATTGAAACTATGTTAACAACTACAGTTCGAAGATAGGCTATAAACACTTGGTTTTGAATGTTTAGATGTTGGTCTTATTAGGATAATTTTAGTTACTTTATGTTTTAGTTGGTATTTTTTATATGCTTTCGAAAACGAGATGTTTTATATATTTTTCGGATTTTATTAGACTTTTTTTATGTTATTTGTAGTTTTATTGATATGTAATTTTGATGAAAATAGCAGGGAGAAAAAATTCTGAATTAAAAACAAATATTTCAAACCAAACCAATATTCCAGTAATCAATAAATGGTAGTAGCAAATGTAAAAAAATGGTGGCTAAATGGTGACAATATCGGTGGCTAAATGGTATCAAAACTCGCAAATTGTGTAAAAAATAGTGGCTAAATGGTGGCAATATTGGTGGCTAAATGGTATCAAAACGTGCAAAACCGATGGCTAAATGGTGGCAAAATCAATGGCTAAATGGTATGAAAACGTGTCACAACTCGGTGGCAAACAAGGCGGAGCTTAGCAAACATGAAGCGGTGGCAAATAATTTTAATCAATTTTGTGGTGGTCAAAAATAAGGTAGCAAAATATAAAAATGGTGGCTATTTGGTGGCATTCGGGCAATTGACACGGGTGTTTTTGTCACAATATTTTCGGTGGCAAACTAGTGACAACAAGAAATTGCTACCATTTTGTAACCAAAAATTACATGACAAAAACCATGTTTTCTAGTATTGAAGTGTGTGTATATATATATATATACACACACACACACATATAGGGTTAGAATCGTGTGAGAAACACTAGGTTAATTGAGAAACTTGAGATAGATTATGAACCATGAATGTTCCGAAGCAAAAATACAATTTTTTTTTGAAAAATCAGAGCTTTTTCTAGTCAAGATTTTTAAGAGATTTATACATATGTGTATATTGTTAATCTTTTAGCTATACATATATGTATATTTTCAATCTTTTAACTATACATATATGTATATACGGGTTTAAAATTGAAAAATAAATATTGTAAATCTATAATTGAGTGAATAATTTAGTTTTAGGGTTTAGGGTTTAGGGTGGGTTTAGCATTAGTATTTATGGTTTAGCATTAGGGGTTAGTTTTAGTGTTGAATATTAGTATTTAGGGTTTAGCTTTAGGGTTTATTTTTAATGTTTAGCAATAGTATTTAGGGTTTAGCTTTAGGGTTTAACTTTATGGTTTAGCATTAGTGTTTAGTTTTTAGGTTTTTGCATAGGGTTTAGCCTTAGGGTTTAGGGTTTAGCTTTAAGGTTTAGAATTTTTTGGTATTGTTCGACGAGCCGGTCCCAATGCCACTATAATGAGCTCGATCGACATTCATTTGACCCGATTTCCTATACTTTTTAGGTTAAGGATATATATTTTTCATAATATACACATGTGCATAGTGTAGAAATGACTATATACATATATGTATAATTTAAAATTGACAATACACATACATGTATAGGGGGAGTTTCATTTGAGAAGAAAATTAAATTGAGAAGAAAAAAAACAAAGGGTACAATTGTAAAACATTAAATAGTTTTTCTTACATCTCATTTATTATTATCTTTGACTAATTAATTAGTCATAAAGACTATCGTCCTCCACCCTAAATTTTTTGGCTACACACGTCAAAACTTATCCTACACATTTTGTAAATCTATCCTACATATATTGAAATTTATCCTACACAACTCGTAATTCATCATACACACCTCGTAATTTATCCTACATTTTAAACTAATTGTTTTTCTTTTTTGAAAAAAAATATATTTTTTTGAAAATGAGTTACAAATTTAATTTACTAGCTATTAAAAAGGAAGACTAACAATTAATGATCTATATAAGTTTACCAATATACCCTTACACTAATATTAAATACAAAAATTAAATGAAGTAAATGAAGGATTATTATTGGTTGAAATACAAAATTAAGAATTAAATACAAAAATCAAACGAGAAGAATTAAAAATTAAGAATAAAAAGAACAAAGGATACAAATGTAATTTGAACAAATCATTTAATAAGTCTATTATTTATTTTTGCTATTCAAATTAATGAACTTTAATCATTTAATTAGCTTATATTATTAAATAGTTGTGCACATTACACAATAAAAACAAGAGTTAAATGCCATTTTAGTCCCTGTGGTTTGGGCCATTTTGCCAGTTTAGTTCAAAGGTTTCATTTTTAACCTATGGGTCCAAAAAGGTTTCACAGTTGCCATTTTAGTCCACTTGGTTAACTTCATCCATTTTTTCTGTTAACGAGAAGGCCGATTTGGTCATTTTGTATGTAATTCTGTTAACTAAAAGGGCAATTCAGCCATATAAAATGACCGAATTGGCCTTCTCGTTAACAGAAAAAATAGATGAAGTTAATCCAGTGGACTAAACTGGCAACTGTGAAACCTTTTTGGACCCATATGTTAAAAATAAAACCTTTGGACTAAACTGGCAAAATGGCCCAAACCAAAGGGAAAAAATGGCATTTAACTCTAAAAACAATCTTGCACATGATCTTACATTTTCAACGTTTCCTACACCATTAAAACAATATTTTGGTGTAGGATACAGAATGTGTAGGACTCAGACACTTTTAAATAATTTTACGACTCATAATAAAAAATATGTGTAGGACACAAAATTTTTAAATAATTTTGTCACTTCTAATAAAATTTGTGTAGGAGCCAATACATTAATAATGGTGAAGGAGTAATTTATGGTTGCATTAATAAGAATTGAGTAACTGTTTAAAATATTTATTAATATTCTACATCAAAATGTCTATACTACCCTTAGTAATTAAAGCATTAATTAAAAGTGGACAAAAATGATATCTTGATTCACAACCATTGATCAAAAAATATAAGGTCTAGATTAATTCATTTTTTCTTCTTTTAAGAAGATTCTTCTCAAATGAACCTCCCCCTATATATATATATATATATATATATATATATATATATATATATATATATATATATATATATATAGAAACGGGGTCAAGAGAAAACGCTCAAAAATGTGAGAATGGTAAGAACGTATCCTGCCCCAACACGTGTCCCGTGGCATTAAGAAGGGCGGAGGGGCATTTTTATCTTTTCATTTTTCTTTTATTTTCACAATGCGGTATAATATTTTCTGGCGTCTAAATTTTTTTTTGGCTTTAATTGTATTTATTAAACTTTTTGGCGTTTGATTAATTGTTTTTGTGTCACATATATAATTTTTTGGCGTTATATCATTTTCTGGTTAATTTTTTTGGCGTTTGTGGCGTTTTGTATAATAATTCACTACGAGTAGTTAATGTTTGCATGAGATTAAAATAAGTCCAATTTTTCTTTTTGGCGTTTATTGAATTTTTTGGCGTTTTAATACCCTTTTACAAGGTGCTTTGCCAGCAGCTGTTCTCCCAGTTTTCATTCTACTATCGTTTTGGTGTTTGTAGTTTTTGACGTTTTATATAATAATGTATTTTATTTATAGAGAATTAGATAACAAAACAACATATAACTTGATATCAATACAATATAAAATGAAAACAAAAATAATTAAAAATGGTAATCTAATTTTTCTTTCCAATCTTCAATGTCATCAGCCTCTTCCTTCTTGAATTTGTTTTTGGCGTTTTGAACCTTTTTTGAATAATTTAGCCAGATGCCAACTTTCCTTCATAAACCCCGTCTTTTTCAGAAGAAGCTGCTTAGTGGCATTCTATTTTTTGGTGTGATATTCTTGTTTGGTGGCATGTCATTAAAGATCAACTCTTGTTTGATGTTATTTGTAATAATGGAGTCCAAAATAGCATTTTATTCTTGTGTTGAATCCTTTCTTCCATGCCTATAATCATCAAGAACAAAGCTCACATGATGGCATATCACTGTCATCAGTCTCTTTTTCTTGAATATTTGTCCATCTCATTCAGCAAAATATTATTGAGTTAAACCCCTCAGAAAAAGGATCCATTTCAGTGAAACCTTTGCCATCTGTGGCGTTTTAAAGGGAGTGGTTTCTAGAGGATATGGCGTTTTGTGTGTTTTTCTGGGTGATTAATTTCATTGTGTATAGACCTCTCTCTTATAGGAGTTTTTTGGCGTGTAGTTTAGGCGGGACATTTTATTGTAATAAATGATAGTAATAAAGTAACTGTCTTTTCAGTTACTTTTTTGTATTTACTGTGTTGATCAGCTTTTATCAGTTTTATAGGTTACAGACGTCCCATCTTCTAAGTTTGGCGTTTTTTAAATGGCATTATGCAGACCAACATGACAAAATACAATAACGGAGTAAATAAAATATTAAGCAGGAAAAATATTTTTTTGTTATTTTTGGCGTTTTGTTAGGGTTAACCATTTTTAGTATTATTTTGGCGTTTTGCTAATAAAGATAGAAATATCATTTAATTATCTTAAAAAAAGAAGATTACATAGAAGAAAAAAAAGAGGAAAAAAATTAATATCCTTCATCAGAAGGTACTTTATCTGAATAGTATCCATCACTTGTGTCATCTTCTTCCTCCTCGGAGTCTTCATCTTGATCTTCATCCATGTCATCACATTCACCTTCATCAGCTTCTTGTTCCTGGAGATTCTGAAGCCTCCACCTGAACATGTCTTGCATTAACTCCAATTTTGAGTCTATTTCTGTGTTGCTACAAGTGGCGTTATGCAATTCTTCCATGAAACCCAGTCGCTGCTTTGTCATGATGTTCTCTAGCCAGTAGACTTCCTGCTCTCCGCTGTCGTATGTAACCATCACCATGTCTGTTTCATCATCAAAACGCCATGATGTCATGACAAGGTCTGGCTTCACATCTCCTTTGATTGGTCCAAATTTGCTGGTTAATGCTTTCATAAGCATATGCGTTTCATGGCATTCGTTGTCTAGAGCGATGGCAATGGATAAGATTTGCCTCTATATCTCTTCTTCCATCTTCAGAATTGCCCTGACCGTCTTAACATACACCCTCCTTCTGTTGTCAAAATGGAGGACGTATCGCCTGATTCCCAGAGTGTATCTCTACGAAACGATTGTTGCCATTTTTGGCATTTTGTTTAAGTTGGCGTTTTTGGTTAACGATTTTTTTTTTTTTTTTTGCAGAAAATGGATAGATTGAAGTGATTATAGAAGCTATGTTTTACTTTTGTTTATATAATGATGTTTTTGGCGCGTAATTTAGGAGGGAATTTCTTCTAATAAATGTTAATAACTGAAATTCAGTTATTTGTGTTGTTTTATCTTCCTGTAATATTCAACGTGTTTTATTACTAATTTTTGGCATTTTGTTTTTAATGGCGTTTTATTTTTTTGTATGGCGTTTTGAATATGAAGGGTAAAATGTCACACCCAGACTTTTGCGGAAGCGTGGGTTATGGTGTGACTTTCTTAATATCGTTGCATTCAACCATAACATCAACTATATGATAAAACCATAGGTTTGTCATCCATTAAATCAGTGTAAAACATAACGTCGTTTTAAAACGTAGACTTCAAATTCAAGTTTTACAAATCATACAAATTGTTTATGAGCTTATTAAAGACTCGACAAAAGTTAACGAATAACACCATGGTTTGGAAGACGTGTCTCATTCAGGAATAAGGCACACTAACCAAACTCAAAGACCATGGATGACATCTTTATTCTTAACGCAGCATAAAAACTTCCAACGCCCGCCAGATCCACTTTACAAATTTCCTGAAATACGTGTAGTTTGAAAAACATCAACAAAAGTTGAGCGAGTTTATGTGTTCGTTTGTGTGTATGTATAAACCTTTGAAACGTTGTAAGTATGTATGTAAGTCCCTGGTATGTAGCAATAAGGAAAAAGAGATCACCATTGGGTTGCAAAGCCAATGGTATGTGTGAAGTGATGCAGGGAAACTGCTAGCAGATTTCGCACCGGGCTTCCGGCTGGAAGACATAGTCACCACATGGTCCACTCAGTGGACTCAGGGGTGGGGCTCGCTACACCTAAATAGATCTATCACTCATGCCCCTCGGTCCTACAACGAGGATTGATGGCCTTAATCGCCCTACTCATTCACATAATCTAAGTAGTAAGCCATCCTTAAGCTAACCATACCACGTATAAAAATGTCTGTAATGATTGTAACATGTATTCCACCCCCGAAGTATAAAACTGAAAACAGTTAAGAGAAAAGGGGGACATGAACTCACTGTACTGCGTCTTCAGTATGTGTAACCCAAGTCTCCTCAGCCAACACGACTATCTACAGTGTACTAACGTCTATTAGACGAACGGCCGTGCCTTTGCTTAGTATGAAGGTTTTTGAGTTACGTTTCTTGTGTTGCCAAAATTATTCCAAGTTATAATTATTAGTTAAAATAATTATTTTAACTTTAAATTATAGTTTATGTTTGGAATAATTGTTAAACAATATTTCATATTCCTACTTCTCAAGTATTTTAACTTCGTATTTCCTTCCCAAGGATGGGGGTATCTCATACATGTATTTTCGTATTTGTATTTGTATATCTTGCCAAGTAATGGCGTCGTATTTCGGTGTATTGTTCCAAATAAAAATATGTTAATATATTCCCAATTTATATTTCCAAAACCATATATTTCAAGTCTCACTTAAATATATATAAACTTATTTTGTACAATCATGTATTGTCCCAGAAAATATATATTTTTCTCAAAAATTATATATCTTCTAAATATACTAGGAAAATATATTTTTTTCTCCCAAAACTAATATATTTTCTCGTTGTAAAAAATATGATATACTTGGTAATATTTACGAAATCATATTTTCACTTCTTTCATTTCTAAAATAATATTTACCAAAAATATAGTGTAATGGTATATCCCGGAATATTTCATAAGTTACGTTTTTGTGTTCGGTTTCACAATATTATGTGTGTAACTTAAATATTTATTCCTTGTGATTTTTGGTATTATTTTGGAGTTGTAAAAGTTCATGGGAATTTGTAAGTTATATTATTTTTAGGGAAAAATAATATAACTACTCCATATAGTAGACAAATATTCACACAAGTGTCTTAATATATTCTAAATATATATTTACTTATTTTTATTTATAAAATCAACCCCCGACACTTTGTATTTTTGTAACAAATCCTATGGCGAAGTTTATTTTGAAAAACAAAGTTAAAATATATTTGTAAACACTTGTTAGAAAAATATTTTCTAAGTGTTGGAATTTTAGAAAATTTCGCCAGAGTTTCCTTTAAAAATGGAGGTTTCCATGCTTTCTAGCATAACATTTTCTTTTGTAAAAATCATCATAATCAATTTACATTTAGCAACAAACAACCTTTACTTACCAATTTTGCCTAAATCATTCATATTTCACTACTTTATGAACTTGAATATTTGTAAAAATTTGTAGTAACTTGGTAGGGTGTTTAGTAAGTTTTGTTACCCTTTAAAGTGTGGTTGTTTATATAAAAACAATATTCTTGGATGATTTAGATGTTTACAACTTGTAATCATACTTTTCAAAAATATTTCTTTATGTATTCTTCTTATTACACAAGTGCTTCTACACTTGTTTAACCACTAAAAATAAGATTTGTTTATGTAAGAACCAAGTTTTAGCAAAACTTATATTTTTAGCTTGGTTTCTTTAGAAATCCTCCATAAATCTTTAGATCTATAAGTATTATTACTCACATTAATCATTATTTTTCAAGAAAACAATATATTCTTTCAAGTTCATGTCTTGCATGAGGATGATTTATAAATCTCTAACATTTTCATCCTCTCATCTTGCTAGATTATGTTTTTAATCATGATCTAGCAAGATCATATAATGATCTACATCATTTACACAAACTAACAATCATCAAGCATCATAACAACACTAAACAATATGATTTCTTTAAAATTTCTTATAGTTTTATGCCTATGTTCGTGTTTCATCTTCAAGTTTCTTAGTGTTCTTCATGATTTTCAACATGTATCATTCTCTAACCACTTGAAATAGATGTAAAATGAAGAGTAGAAGATCTTACTACTAGCTCAAGGCTAGGGATGATTCAAGAGAAGTAATGAAGTGGATAAAAGCAAATGGTGAAGGTCCTTCAACTTCCGAAAGCTCCAAGCTTCCTAACTTAGCTCCTTACACCTTAGGATGCTCTTAAAACACTTGAAATGAAACTTGAAATGAAGATGATGGGGAAGTGTGTTAGGGCCGTAGGTAATGGGGAAGGAGAAGAAGATGTTGGTGTGTTGAAATGTGAGAATGAATATGTCCATTACTTAGGTTATTATATAGAGGTTTTTCCAACATTTGTTTACTCAAAGGTTAATGTGTCTTCCTTTATGCTAGCATATCAAATATTATACTCAAATAAAATCATGGGTGTGGGGCCCATGTCTACCCGTCCACACATGGGGGGGGGGGTCTAGTTGGGTTTCAAGTGTAAGTTTGATGATTTTGTTGAAATGTAAGTGTACTAGTTAGTGTTTTAGGTGTTTTAGGTGATATAGTGTTTAGGGATGTGTTATGATGTTCGGGGACCATAACTAGCTTGGTAATGTTAAACCAATGCTTTTAATGAAAATTTGGTGTTTCGGGTAGTGTCCGGTTGTTCGGTGGGTTACTGTTCGATAAAGTGCTAAACTTCGCAGTTTAGTGTGCTTTACGTATTCTTTTATGACACTTTTAATTCCCGGCACTTAGGAAAGTATACAGGATCATTTTGCCATGTTTTTGCAGTGACAAGCATGTTTTAAATGCTGAATTTTTGTTTATAAATGCAGAATTTTGCAGTTTAAGTGGGTTTTAGGCACTTTCCGGCACCTAAGTTATCACCTAGTGACGCAGTTTTATGGTCCTTACTTCCCTACACTCCCTACTAGCGTAGTACCTTGTCTCTGGCTCATATTGGGCCTCAATATGTTGTCTGTCTATGTGCCGGTATTGTCAGCAATGTTTCTGGGTTATCCGCTCCCTGTGCTAACTGTGCTTTGTGTATCAGGTTTGTCACTAAAGGTTGTGTGTAGTAAATGGAGTGACAGTATGAATGTGATGCATGTGTATGTATGTATCAGAAATCAGAAAGCAGTTTAATCAACAGTTGTAATTAAGCACAGTCATTAAGCATAAATCAATATTAATTAAACGTACGGATGCATGCAAATTTAACAGTTGTCACATAAAAGACCCTTTTACCCTTAAGGAAACGTGTCCCACATAATAATATTGATGTTATTTACGAAAACGCCACCGCACAATCCAGTCCATGGATTGTTTTGATCGGACGATCCATAAGCGTTCTCACCATTCTCACACTTTTCACCGTTTTCTCTAAATCTTGATCCTATATATATATATATATATATATATATATATAAACTAATTATTGCGAGAACAAAAAGAACAACTCTAAATAGATAAATCACAGTTCGAAATATTCAGTCCATCTTAGCAGTGATAAGATGTACCAGGATTTAAAGACAAATTATTGGTCGATAGGTTTGAAGAAATCTATAGCTACTTATGTGGCTAAATGTCTGACGTGTGCACAAGCTAAAGCTGAACATCAAAAGCCGTCAGGTTTGTTGCAACAACCTGAACTTCCCACTTGGAAGTGGGAAATGGTAACTATGGATTTTATCACTAAGTTACCAAGGACAAAGAACGGAAATGATACTATTTGGGTTATAGTCGACAGGCTGACCAAGTCAGCTCATTTCTTGCCTATTAAAGAAACACACAACTCCGATAAGCTAGCTCAGCTGTACGTGGATAAGACTGTATATCTCCATGGAGTGCCGGTATCTATTATCTCCGATAGGGATACTAGATACACATCGCATTTTTGGAAAAGCTTTCAGCAATCATTAGGCACTCGTTTAAATTTCAGCACTGCTTATCATCCTCAGACGGATGGCCAAAGTGAGCGTACAATTCAAACGCTTGAGGATATGCTCAGTGCTTGTGTTATTGATTTAGGTGGAAGTTAGGATGACCATCTTCCTTTGATTGAATTTTTGTACAATAATAGCTATCGTTCGAGCATTCAAGCCGCACCTTTCGAAGCTTTGTATGGAAGAAAGTGTAGAACGCCAGTTTGTTGGGCGGAAGTTGGGGAAACCCAACTATCAGGACCTGATATAGTCCTTGAGACGACAGAAAAGATTGTTTAGATCCGTGATCGTCTGAAAGCCGCAAAGGATAGACAGAAAAGCTACGCAGATATGCGGCGTAAACCTCTAAAATTTGAAGTTGGTGATAAAGTCCTACTGTAGGATCGTGAAACGACCTAACGAGTCGATCAGAAGAGTGCTCAGACCGAATCAGAGGCGGAATTCATTTATTCGGTCTTTGTTTAGCTTGATTTCACTATTTAACTACTGATTGTATTGATAAAATCACAAATACAAGCAGTCTTCACACCGGCAGCACCTCGGCATGGAATTGCACAACTGTTACAAATAGTTTCACTCATGACCCTATTTATAGAGTTGGTGGTTTCGCTTTTATGTACACGTACATATAAGCGGAACCTCTCATGTCCATATAAGCGGAACTATCTACAAGGTTTCCCACATACGGACATGTACACATAAGCGGAACTATCCATAAGGTTTCCCACATACGGACATGTGGTTTCCCACATATGGACATGTCGGGAAATCTCGTACAATGAGCCCTAATCTAACATTCTAAGACTAAGACTCGATACAAGACGAAGTCAACAGATGTAGTGCACCAACAAACTCCCCTTCAGATGTTGACGAGTCGTTCATCAAGTCTTTGACCACTTCATGTCTGCACTTCTTCAGTCTTGATCAGTCTCTGGGCTTATCTCTCTTTATCTAAGACTCGAACGAAGATGTAGTCGACAGACAACTGCACTAACAAACTCCCCCTTGAATGTTGACGGAATCTTTAGTGAGAGTCTTTAACATGACAAATCTACTCTTCAATCTTTGATCGGTCTTCATCAAGAATTCCTCCTGGAATCATGTACCCGGATCTTTCTCTGGCTCTAACTCTCGTTAGACTCCCCCTATCATCGAGCTGGGATCGCTGTCTGGAATTTGTTATCACCTTTGAAATTATATCCTGGCTTTTTCTCTGTTCAGCTCATCACCTACATAAATCTAAAACACTAATAAGAAAACTTCAAATTTAACATTTAAAAACTTATGAAGATCAATTTGTAGGTTAATATTCAACTTAAATTTCAAGTTAATGAACCATTTAGACATTTTAAAATCTTCACATTTTCACACACTCTCTCCCAAACCACAAGTTCAACATGTTTAGCACTTGAAATGTTGAAAATCAGCTTTTCACAGTCAGTTGTCGAAAATCTTTTTGGAGTTTTCAAATTTTATACAAAAATACAATATTTTTGGATTTTTGAATTAGATGAAATACTGAAATGAGCTATTTACAAACACTATTTTTGAGAGATTGTGCAAGAGGATCATATCAGTTTTGAGACACATCACTAACACCGTTGATCTTAATTAATCAGCATATTTTAAAACAAATTTACTTCTGGTTGTCAGTATAATTGTCCACTTAAACCTCTACACAAGTTTTCAATTGAATCAAGATACGTATTTAATGTTTTAGTACTTAAACTTATTCGAGTGTCCCACCTCTTGAATATACTCCCGTATCCAGATCCTAATGTTCAGTCTTACAGGTGAGTATACTACAAATGATATCTGTATATAAATTAAGGGGTATGCGAAGACTGAGGGATCTCATGTCGATACTTCCGTATGCGCAGAGAGATATCAGTTTCGACTTTGCGGTATGTCCCCTTTAGAGGATCTTTTAGCTACAACAGCAATGATTATCAATTTTATTGTCTAATCAGCTGAGGGCTAATGCTATGTTTCAAGCATTTTAAGAAAATATTATCCAAGGACTAGGTCAGAACTTCCGTTCAGCAGAAGTCCCGGGATAATACCCCAGATATCGCTTGAGTATAAAGACCTAGTATATCAGAAAGAGGGACCTTTCAAACGAGATTTCAGGGGTTACCTATATATCCAAGTAGTGTTCCCCACGAAATAAGCAAGTTTGACTTTAGGTTTATATCTCGACTACAATTTACTAACTGTGTGAAGTCTACTGACACATCATTAGTAAGACTTGTTTATGACTTTACAAATCTTTAGCATGCTGTGATAGTCCACCGATGTACTATCATTTCCTCTATTATGCAACAAAACTCATTTTTCAGTTTTATCATGTTTTTGGCTTTTTCAAATTTTCTGATGTTTTTGGATTTTCTAAAATTTCTTACTCCCCCTAAAATTCAAATACATCTAATGAAAATTGAAAAACTATCTAAGCTTTTGACCCACTTGAAGAAAATTCAAAACAAACTGTACGGAAACATGACAACCGATATCAAATCGCTTCAATTCGCCATTCACTTAGGCATAAACAATCTGAACTCCCCCTTTCACAAACCATTTTCGCATTTAGATTTCAAAACACTTAAGTTTGTTTTAATCAAAATGATTTTCCGGAAAATGAATTTGTTTTTACCACTTGTAAGTTTATCACTTGTTTAAGTACGGGGATATGGTTCATCATCTTGTTAGTTTTATCAAATGTAGTAAATCAAGTACAACTTAATATCCTTGATTCACTGTTTGCAATTAAGCAACCTCTAAACCACTTGTAAGAATAACCACTTGTAGATATAACCAATCAATACCAATTGTAGGAATGAGTCATCTACATTTATTACATGTAGATATAACTCAAGGTGTCACCCTGGAAAGGGGTGATGCGTTTTGTTAAAAAAGGCAAGCTGGGCCCAAGATACATAGGACCATTCGAGATCATCGAGTGTGTCGGGACTGTGGCCTACAAGCTAGATCTACCTGAAGAGCTTAGTGGAATACATAATGTATTCCACATCTGCAATCTAAAGAAATGTCTAGCTAATGAATCGCTAGCCATGTCGCATAAAGACGTGTAGATTGACGAGAGTTTGAAGTTCGTTGAAAAACCTTTGTCGATCAAGGATCGACAGGTCAAGAAGCTTCGAAGAAAGCATGTACCGATTGTTAAGGTGAAATAGGATGCCTGTAGAGGCCCAGAATACACGTGGGAGGTTGAGTCCATGATGAAACAGAAATACCCTCATTTATTTCAGTAAATCTCGAGGTTGAGATTTCTTTTAAGGGGGTGAGGATGTAACACCTCGCAAAAATCATGTCCAATACAGTGGTGACACGTGTCATAAACCCTGATCGTGATTAAAGATAACTTGAGGGACTAAAACTGTCAAACAGTGTAAAGATGTAAATGGAAGGACTAAAAGCGTCAACATGCTAAACTAGTGCCTCTGAATGACCTTATAAGATGTTCGTATTCGTTATTGAATAAATTGTTGGACACTAGAAGCCGTTTGCGCTTAAAAATCAAAAGTTACAAAACACAGGGGTTAAAAGTGTCAACATGTTAATTCTTACCTCTGAGTGACCTTTTAACATTCCCAAATGTGACACTCGAGGTTTTTCCGAACGAACACCTTGTAATAGTTTGTGTACATATGATTATTATTAAATGAAAACGTGATCCTTTATGCTTTTTATGTGTTGTATGCATTATATATATATATATATGAACGAGAGCCGAAACCACGACCCGAGACCACGACTCGCAACCACTCGGTTGCGAGTGGGCCACTCGGTCTCGAGTGGGCCTCATGAGCCGAAACCGGTTGGGCCGAAACCCCCCAAGCCCAATTCGTGACCCTTGGTATATAATCCCCCACTTTCCCCATCTCCCTTCATTTTGTTACACCAACACTTCTACTCTTTGCTCTCAACAAGAAACCCCAAACAACATCCCAACCTCCTTCAACTTTCGGATTCAAGCAAGGGATCTCGGTCAAGAAATCTCGGATCACTCGGACACTCCATCTCCTCTCATTCTCTTCTCTTTGTTTTTCGGCTCCCCCTTTTCATAACCGGACGTGGTGACCAACGTGATTGACAAGTAACCTAAACCTACCGAGCAACCCAAGGTGAGTTCACAACTTAAAAGCATGCGTCCCGGTGGTTTGGGACACGAGACTAAAACAACCCTATCCCCTGGTAAAAGGGGATACCATTTACATACCTTCCCTAGTTATTGGGAACACAACTTACTTTTCCTTCCCTGGTATTGGGAAACCTTTTTGGTTAATTACTGTTTATACGGATTGCAACTAACGGCACTAAACGAAACTCTATCACTCAAGTCCCTACTACAAGTACCGATTAGTCGCCGGGTTAGGCGAGCGGGTTATTAGTTGATAGCGCTATTTAGGTGTTTACCAGCCTCACACCGTGCCCTGGTTTGGGATCGGTCGTGAACTAATGTACTCAGAAATCCGTCAATGATGATAGAACATTGACATCGGGGCATCCTGCGGATACGCAACGGTTACCTAGTGTTCGGTATTGGAAAAACAGTTTAGTCGCTAACTTTTGGGGTAGCTCCCCAGGGCATGTATAAACGGACAAATTAACCGGTGAAACAAAGTTTTTGGGTAATTAAAACTGGACAACTAGTGAACTCACTCAGCATTATTGTTGACCCCTTACTGCATGCTTTGCAGGTAACCAGTGACGGAGGAGCTTGCAGCTTGGGAACGTGTAGTGTCTGTTCACCCTTGTGTTGGGTGTTACCTTATTTTGAATCATGAACTTTGTTTTAAACTACCTTACTTATGCTTCCGCTACTTATTACTGTTTTGAACTTAAAACTTTAAACTCTGAACTTAATATTTGCTAAACTTATGAATAGTAAGTATTACTTTTGTTATCAACTTGAGTATTCGGTATAATTGGTGGCTGGATCCTGGTCAGTCACGCCCTCGAAGCGGGTGTTATCCGCAGGTGGATTTTGGGGGTGTGACAGATTGGTATCAGAGCCATTGGTTATAGTGAACTTGGTTTTAAGAAGGGGAAAATCTTTTTGGAGAAAACCAGACTATAACCCGTGACTCGTAACGACACTACACTCCAAGTGCAAGGCTCGACACATTTGACCTCATAGCTCGGACCAGTGTTTACTTGTCTGCTTTATGTTTCCTGTATGATATACGTACTAGTGTGCCTAAACTAGATAGATACACCTCTCTCTTCTATCTCATTCTCGCTACACTACGGCATCACACTCATACTGTGTTTTCTGGTTATGAAGACAATGAGTGGACGTGGAAGGGGAAACATCAACATGACTCAGGCTCAGTTCACTAACCTACTCAACACAGTGGCTGCAGCTTTCGCAGCTCACCCTATAGGTAAGCCAGTTGTTTTAGGATGTTTAGATCCTACCGCCACATCGACTTTTCGCCTCTAAACCTATACGCTTCGCTTCTCACGAACAGGTCAGCATGCACCTGCGCAACCACCAGTGTGTACTTTCAAAACTTTCATGGATTGCAAGCCTCTCCCCTTCAACGGCACTGAGGGTGCCATAGGTCTTCTGCATTGGATTGAGAAAATTGAAGCTGTTTTTGCTGTTTGCGAGTGTCCCACTGCAAATTGGGTGAAATTTGCTACTGCTACGCTTGAAGGGAGCGCGCTTTCTTGGTGGAAGGCGCAGATTCAGATGTTTGGACTGGAAACTGCAAATGCTACTGCGTGGGAGGATTTCAAGGATATGATTAAGGATGAATACTGTCACCGGGATGACATCCACAAGCTTGAGAATGAGTACTATGAGCTCAAGATGGTTGGGTCAGAGATTGAAACCTACACCAAGTTGTCCAACGATTATGCTGCTCTTTGCCCAAACATGTCTCGACCTATGTATCGAAGAATCGAACTGTACATCAAGGGTTTGGCTCCAGAGATTCGAAGCCATGTAACTTCAGCCAACCACACTACCATTCAGCCGATTGTTCGACTTGCTCACAAACTCACTGATCAGGCCGTAGAGGAGGGCAGGTTGCCCAAAAGGATCGGTGCTACTGTCGGAACTTCTAGTGACAGCAAGCGTAAGTGGGAAGGAAGTCAGAGCAAGGATGCTAACCCCACTCAGGCCCCAGCACAGCAAAGGAAAACTGAAAACAACAAGGGCACTCAGCAACAGGGTGGCTACCGGGGAAGCTACCCTAAGTGCAACAAGTGTAACAGACACCATAATGGGGCATGTATCAAGGGCCAGTGTCAGCGATGCCACAAGATGGGGCACGAAGCCAAGGATTGTAGGAGTCAGTTCCCAGCAAGACAGAATCAGCAACAACCTCAACAACAACAGCAGCAGGGAAACAACCGGGCATGTTTTAAGTGTGGAGCTGAGGGGCACTTTAAGAAGGATTGCCCTGAACTGAATCAGAATCGCAACAATAATCAGGGAGCTGGGAACAACAATCAGAACAACAATGCTGGGAATGGTGCTAGAGGAAGGGCTTTCGTGATTGGAGCTGGTGAAGCAAGGAATGACCCCAATGTCGTGGCGGGTAAGTTCCTACTCGATGATCGTTATGTTTCTGTGTTATTTGATTCCGGTGCCGATGCTAGTTATGTATCCCTACGTATTAGTAAGAAGCTTAAGCGTCCGCTTTCGTTACTAAGTACTCCTCATATCGTCGAGTTAGCTAATGGTAGAAACATCGAGGCCTCACATGTTGTCAAGGGCTGCAAACTAGAGTTGTCTGGTCAGACATTTAGTATCGACCTTTTCCCTGTTACTCTTGGAAGCTTTGACGTCGTTATTGGTATGGATTGGTTATCCAAGCATCGCGCGGAGATCCTCTGTCAAGAGAAAGCAGTTCGTATTCCTCGCCGTTCTGGCAAACCCCTCATTGTACAAGGTGGCAAAAGTGGAGAAATCTCCGGCATTATCTCGTTCTTGAAGGCCCAGAAGTGTTTACGAAAAGGGCACACCGCTATCTTAGCACTTGTTACCGACACGCAGGAAAAGGAAAAGAGGATTGAAGACTTTCCAGTAGTGCGTGACTATCCCGAGGTATTTCCTGAGGAATTACCTGGACTCCCTCCCCATCGTCAGGTCGAATTCCAAATCGAGCTAGCTCCCGGAGCAGCGCCTATAGCTCGTGCACCTTATCGACTAGCCCCCGCAGAATTGAAGGAACTCTCTACTCAACTACAGGAACTTTTGGATAAAGGGTTTATCCGCCCTAGTTCATCACCTTGGGGAGCACCGGTACTCTTTGTTAAGAAGAAGGATGGCACGTTCCGAATGTGTATTGATTATCGTGAGTTGAACAAGGTCACCATCAAGAATCGTTACCCTCTCCCTCGAATCGACGACCTATTCGATCAATTGCAAGGATCAAGCTACTATTCTAAGATTGACCTGCGATCAGGCTACCATCAGTTAAGGGTCCGTAATGAAGATATTTCCAAGACTGCATTCAGAACTCGTTATGGTCATTATGAATTCCTCGTTATGCCCTTCGGAATGACCAACGCCCCTGCAGTGTTCATGGATCTCATGAACCGGGTATGCAAACCCTACCTCGACAAATTTGTGATCGTGTTTATAGACGACATCTTGATCTACTCGAAAAGTCAGGAAGAGCATGAACAGCACCTACGCCTTATCCTCGAACTCCTTCGCAATGAGCAACTGTATGCCAAGTTCTCGAAATGCGACTTCTGGCTTCGAGAAATCCATTTCCTTGGGCACGTGGTTAACAAGGATGGAATCCACGTCGACCCTGCAAAGATCGACTCTATAAAGAATTGGCCTACCCCTAAGACTCCGACCGAAGTTCGCCAATTCTTAGGACTAGCGGGATACTATCGAAGATTTATCATGGGATTCTCCAAGATCGCTCAGCCTCTCACGGCTCTTACCCAGAAGGGTATGGTTTATAAGTGGGGTGAAGCCCAGGAAACCGCGTTTCAGAAACTAAAGGATAACCTCTGCAGTGCTCCTATTCTCTCGTTGCCTGAAGGAACGGACGACTTTGTGGTGTACTGCGATGCGTCTATTCATGGACTCGGTTGCGTGTTGATGCAACGCGAGAAAGTTATTGCTTACGCCTCTCGACAACTTAAGACCCACGAGAGGAACTACACAACACATGATTTGGAACTGGGAGCAGTGATATTTGCGCTTAAGATATGGAGACATTACCTGTACGGTACCAAGTGCACCATTTACACCGATCACAGGAGTCTCGAGCATATTTTCAAGCAAAAGGAATTAAACATGCGACAACGTCGATGGGTTGAACTTTTGAATGACTATGAATGCGCCATCAAGTATCATCCGGGTAAGGCCAATGTTGTGGCAGACGCCCTCAGCCGAAAAGACACTATACCAAAGCGCGTGCGAGCATTACAACTTACCATCCAGTCTAGTCTCCCTACTCAGATTCGAAACGCTCAGATTGAAGCTCTGAAACCGGAAAACATCAGGGCTGAGTCCCTGCGAGGATCGAGACAGCAACTAGAACAGAAAGCAGACGGCGCCTACTATGTGGCAGGGCGCATTTGGGTCCCACTCTACGGAGACCTACGAGAGCTTGTGATGGACGAAGCTCATAAGTCCCGTTATTCAGTACATCCTGGTGCAGATAAGATGTACCATGACCTAAGAACCACATACTGGTGGCCTGGCATGAAGGCCCACATAGCAGCCTACGTTGGCAAATGTTTGACCTGCGCAAGAGTCAAGATCGAGTATCAGAAACCAGCAGGTCTACTGCAGCAACCGGAAATCCCGAAGTGGAAATGGGAACAGATTTCCATGGATTTTATTACAGGGCTACCTAGATCTCAACGCGGGAATGACACTATTTGGGTAATAGTAGATCGATTGACTAAGTCTGCACACTTTCTGGCCATTAAGGAAACAGACAAGTTTTCTACCTTAGCAGAAATCTATTTGAAGGAAGTAGTCTCCAGGCACGGGGTGCCAACTTCTATTATTTCCGACCGAGACGCTCGTTTTACTTCCGAATTGTGGCAAGCTATGCACAAATCCTTTGGCTCACGTTTGGACATGAGCACCGCGTACCACCCACAAACGGATGGGCAGTCTGAACGCACCATCCAAACCCTGGAAGACATGCTTAGAGCATGTGTGATCGATTTTGGCAAGAACTGGGAGAAGCATCTACCGCTGGTGGAATTCTCCTACAATAACAGCTATCACACTAGCATCCAGGCGGCACCTTTTGAGGCATTGTACGGTCGTAAATGCCGGTCACCTCTCTGCTGGGCGGAAGTAGGTGACAGTCAACTCACAGGCCCAGAACTAGTGGTAGATACAACGGAAAAGATTTCCCAGATCAGGCAGCGCATGGCGGCAGCTCGTGACCGTCAGAAAAGCTACGCTGACAAGCGTAGGAAACCGTTAGAATTCCAGGTCGGGGACCGGGTTCTACTTAAAGTCTCACCCTGGAAGGGTGTGGTCCGTTTCGGTAAACGGGGCAAGCTGAATCCACGGTATGTTGGACCATTCGAAATTACCGAGAAAATCGGTAAGGTTGCTTATAGATTGAACCTGCCTGCAGAGCTGAGTGCAGTGCACAACGTTTTTTCACGTGTCTAACCTGAAGAAGTGTTTGTCGGATGAAACACTTGTAATTCCTTTTAAGGAACTGACGATTGATGAACAGCTACACTTTACTGAGGAACCGATTGAGATCACGGATCGAGAGATCAAAACCCTCAAACGTAGCCAGATACCCCTTGTGCGAGTTCGTTGGAACTCACGGCGCGGCCCAGAGTTTACCTGGGAGCGGGAGGACCAGATGAAGTCCAAGTATCCCCAGTTATTCCCAAACGAAAACCCCAGCACTGAAGCTACAACCGAATTTCGGGACGAAATTCCAAACTAACGGGGGGATGATGTGACACCCCGTTGAAACACGCTAGCTTGGCAGTGGCTGCTTCAACTTTCGGGACGAAAGTTCTTAAAACTTGGGGATAATGTGACACTCGAGGTTTTTCCGAACGAACACCTTGTAATAGTTTGTGTACATATGATTATTATTAAATGAAAACGTGATCCTTTATGCTTTTTATGTGTTGTATGCATTATATATATATATATGAACGAGAGCCGAAACCACGACCCGAGACCACGACTCGCAACCACTCGGTTGCGAGTGGGCCACTCGGTCTCGAGTGGGCCTCATGAGCCGAAACCGGTTGGGCCGAAACCCCCCAAGCCCAATTCGTGACCCTTGGTATATAATCCCCCACTTTCCCCATCTCCCTTCATTTTGTTACACCAACACTTCTACTCTTTGCTCTCAACAAGAAACCCCAAACAACATCCCAACCTCCTTCAACTTTCGGATTCAAGCAAGGGATCTCGGTCAAGAAATCTCGGATCACTCGGACACTCCATCTCCTCTCATTCTCTTCTCTTTGTTTTTCGGCTCCCCCTTTTCATAACCGGACGTGGTGACCAACGTGATTGACAAGTAACCTAAACCTACCGAGCAACCCAAGGTGAGTTCACAACTTAAAAGCATGCGTCCCGGTGGTTTGGGACACGAGACTAAAACAACCCTATCCCCTGGTAAAAGGGGATACCATTTACATACCTTCCCTAGTTATTGGGAACACAACTTACTTTTCCTTCCCTGGTATTGGGAAACCTTTTTGGTTAATTACTGTTTATACGGATTGCAACTAACGGCACTAAACGAAACTCTATCACTCAAGTCCCTACTACAAGTACCGATTAGTCGCCGGGTTAGGCGAGCGGGTTATTAGTTGATAGCGCTATTTAGGTGTTTACCAGCCTCACACCGTGCCCTGGTTTGGGATCGGTCGTGAACTAATGTACTCAGAAATCCGTCAATGATGATAGAACATTGACATCGGGGCATCCTGCGGATACGCAACGGTTACCTAGTGTTCGGTATTGGAAAAACAGTTTAGTCGCTAACTTTTGGGGTAGCTCCCCAGGGCATGTATAAACGGACAAATTAACCGGTGAAACAAAGTTTTTGGGTAATTAAAACTGGACAACTAGTGAACTCACTCAGCATTATTGTTGACCCCTTACTGCATGCTTTGCAGGTAACCAGTGACGGAGGAGCTTGCAGCTTGGGAACGTGTAGTGTCTGTTCACCCTTGTGTTGGGTGTTACCTTATTTTGAATCATGAACTTTGTTTTAAACTACCTTACTTATGCTTCCGCTACTTATTACTGTTTTGAACTTAAAACTTTAAACTCTGAACTTAATATTTGCTAAACTTATGAATAGTAAGTATTACTTTTGTTATCAACTTGAGTATTCGGTATAATTGGTGGCTGGATCCTGGTCAGTCACGCCCTCGAAGCGGGTGTTATCCGCAGGTGGATTTTGGGGGTGTGACACCAAAGCTTTGTAATATGTTAATAGGAATGGGATCAAATACAAACACTTAAGTTTGTAAGAACCATAAGAACCAATACATAATTGACAAGTGTCCATCAATAAAAAATTAGTTTAGGGGTAATTTAGACTTTTTGACCATATTTATTTATAACTAATTAAAAATAATTACAAAAAATATAATCAGCACAACACTATATAATTAGCACAACATCATTAATCGTTCTTCATTATCAGCACATCGTCCTCGAATCGTTCTCCATTATCAACATAAACGACATTAGCACAACATCTTCAATCGTTCTCCATTATCAGCACACCAGATGTGCTGATTATATCTACTTTTGGTGTTTGTTTGTATTATTTTGTAATTAACACATAATCAGCACCTTATTAGCACAAATATAAAACACCTTTTGTTAACTTTTTTTAAAAAACACTTTTATAAATACAAAAAGGTATAGCAATATGGTACTCATATTAAAGATAAAAAAATACTTGATTTTATGGTATATATTTTTAAAAAAAATAATGAAGTATATAAAAGTTATTTTAGTTTAAAAAACGTTGGTGGAATTTGTATTTAATAGAAAATGGTCAAATGACTAGCAATTTTACAAAATTACCCCTAATTTGTTAGTAGTAATTTTTAATTATAAGAGTTTTATTTATAATCAATATCAACCCTTGATTTAAATTAACAATGGTTCAGATCTGTTCTTACGGTTCTTATAATTAACACTGTTTGTACAGGATCTCAACCCTATGTTAATATACCCTCATAAACATCAGATATTGATTTATTAAAAGATCCAGTTCAATATTATGGAGTAAATTGAAGTTTCCAAGAATAAGGGTTAAAAGTGTAAAAGTGAGGGTTCTTCATTCGGGAACCATTTACAATAGGTCCAAGACATCTTTTTGCATGGCTACACTCCCTAGAGCATCCCAGGTCTGACTATATTGACCATGCATGCTGAAAATGTCAGTTTATCGAACAATGGAAGTGAAGGGACTGAACATGCAAACAAACAAAACAACTTGAAAACGTACACCATCGCGTGGCGCGCCAGGGTTACCCTGGTCTGGCGTGTGGCGCGACAGAAAGGGTTTGCCAGCCAGACTGCCAGCTGCCCAGCTCTGCAACCTGCAATCTTTGGAAGATCTCTGCAACCTGTTTTCGAATCCAGCAACAAGTTTAACTGTGTTGGAATACCACTAGACACATGTTAGCATCATAAACCACCTGAGGACACATGGATTGATCTTGTGAAGTGCAAATCACTATAAATAGAACCCAATGTCTTCACTTGTTCTTGCACAATTCAATTTTACTCTCAAACAATCTCTCAACTAAGTTCTCTGGAGCAACCTGGTCTTTAAGGAGGCTCTAATAGTTCAAACTTTCATGCTAAGGACCATTGTAAGTGTTCTTAGCTTCTGTAGTTAAGCTTTTGTTAGTTTAAAGACCGAAAGTCAAAGTTAGCTTAATTCTGCTTTGACTTTGTGATTAATCACTAACGGTCCAGCCATTATTCGAATTGAAAGTGGCTTTGTGTTGGTAATTATGTAGGTGTTAAACCCTTAAAAGGCACCTCCTAATTATCATATTTACTTGGTCAATTGTCGGGTTAAACTTCTTAACAGAAAAGTCAAACGAGTCAGTTTTTGCAAAATAAATAATAACTAATAATGTAGAGGCTATAAATTACATTTTATCACTTAAACAACTAGGTAAATAATATAAGAACATGTTTAGGCATGTTCAACCCGACAATTCTGAGTATAGGCTCGGTTCGCAACCGAAAGTCGCAAAAGTATACTTTTGCTTTGACATTCAGTCCTGACACGATTTAGCTTAGTTTACTTATGCCTTAAGGTTCCTTTGGGACCATATTATATGATAGTATAACTCTCTGAAGTCATATTACATGGTTCTTTAGAAATCATAGTTTACATGCATGTTCCGTTATTTGTTTAAAATTGACCATTTTTCCCTTTTAACATTAAAACGAGATTTTTGAAAATGTAAGAGGACAAAAATCTTTATTACTGAATTATTAGTATGTCCTAAAAATTTGACATCCGTTTCTGGTCTAAAATAAGAGTTATGCACGATATCGTAAAACGAAAACTTTTTGTTAATTAAATGGCATTTTTGGCATAACTCATATTTAAACCCAAATTTTGGCACCAAACTTTCTACCCATTGTTGTAATATAATATTTAGGGATTTTTGGAAATTTTTATCAAATTTTATACTGACCATAACATAGAGTTCTTGCATGGACTCGGTAATTGACGATAATGCCCCTTTCATTAATAAAATGAGTTTCATGAATCATTTGCATGTCAAACCTTTTTATACTGATTTTATACATTAAATAAATTATTTTAAACAGTAGAGACTGATCAAAATCTCAGATTTCCTTAATCAACCCGAATATCGTCAAATACCGACTTTTATACGATTTAGGCGCATAGTATGGTTTAAAACCATATTTAGCACCTAAGACTTATTATCCACTGATTTTAAAAATAAATTTTTATACTTTAACAGTAAGTATAAGTCTTGAACTCAGATTTCCAAATTTGACCCTTAAAGCATATGTGAAATGACCAAAATGCCCCTACGGTGCATAGTTTGGCCATAAATGATAAAATTCACATATCTATGATATCTTACTGATATAACTTGTTAAAATAAATATTTTTATTGATTGTCTTAGACCAGAACCTCAGATTGATATTTAACCTCTTTTATAAACTTTAAAATGACCAAAATACCCCTACGAGGCTTAATTTGATTTTAAATTCGTTTTGGGCATAATGGAAGATATCCTGCTGATATCATAACATATTTAAAGCATATTAACTTGTGGAACTTGTTCATAACTCATTTAGTTACCCGTTATGCATATACGCGTTCGGTACGGTTTATGTAACTAGTTTGCATAAATTAACCGAAACGGGTCAAACCTTATCATTTTACTTCAAAATCCAGAATGTGTTTAGTTTACCCACTTTATACAAGTCTTCATACTTATTGGGTCTAAATCACATTCTAATCCGGTATTCGCTAAATCGTGCGTTTTGAACCGTATACCTTTCTTTAAAACTAACCGGTCTAAGTTATAACTTAAGTAAGACCCGTTAGGAATCTAATAGGTTATTAAAACCTTCGTTCCAGATTAGGAGCCCAGTAAAAGCTACTTGTACTTGCCGATTTGATATACGGCTGAGAATAAAATTTTATTTTAGCTCAGGTAAATACTTTTAACTTATTTTCCCTTATACAGGCTTGGGATACGGTATTTAATAATACCGCTTGGTTGGGTATGAAATCATTTAATCGGATTGTGATTAATAAATTTACATAACCCGTTTTAATCTGTTTGTTTGATGCAATGCCTTTGGGGGGTCAATGACCATGTCCTGGATATCCTCGGCTCATTCATCAGAAATGGCCAAGGCTTAAGCACGGGGTGTAGGCATACACCTGACAGTTGTGTATGTATAAACGGTATCTCACTCGTGAGGAAACTCTTTGTGGGCCTATACTTGTGGTGTGTCTATTAATCTTGTACCGGCTCTTCTATTCCGGTCCTGAACGGATGACAAACATATAAATCTGTATACAAGATTATTTTTAAATAATTTTCCCAAGTTATAAAAGATTTTATGCCTTGTGCATCCAAACCAGTTTTATAAATACTTCTCAAAAGAGTCAGTTAATTGTATTTACCATTGTAAACTGGCGTATTTTTCAAAAAGGTTAAGTGCAGGTACTACGCGTAATGGGCTGGAAACTCCGAGTATTAAATAAAGAGTCTTGCAAGCTTTTAATACTTAAAGTCTGTTGAACAATATTTCTTTCTATTTTAGATCCGCCTGTGGATTCACTTACAACCGTTGTGTAAAATTTTATTATACTTTCAATTCGATTTGTATTATTACTTTAGACTTCCGCTGTGCATTAAACTGTGATTATTTGACTATGATGATACCAACTACGTCACGATACTCCCCACTGGGCCCACCGGTAATACGTGGAAATATTGGGGTGTGACATATTCCTTTGTCTTTTCTCGCCTACCAAACAACAAAAAGTAACGGTTCATTCCATTCTCACATGGTAACCAAACAAAAAATGCAATGCTGATGATTAATTCCATAACCTCATCTATTCCATTACCTCGTCCATTTCATTTCTCCGTCCATTCCATTATCTCATACCAAACAGACCCTAATTTCTTTGTCCTACCTACTCTAATTACATTTTTTCCCTCAAACAACCGAGCTTTTGTTTGATGATATTTCTTATATTAATATGCCATTTAGATAGAGAAATTAATATAATATTACTAGGTTATAACGCCGGTGTTACACGGGTTGAATAAATGAATTTTATATACTAAATAATAAATCAATATATCTTTAAAAACCTCATTTATTTCACAGGTTGAATAAATGTAATTTTATATATTAAATAATAAAAAGTTATATCTATAAGAACCATATGTATTGTACGGGTTGAATAAATGTAATTATATATACTAAATAATAAAAAAAAGTTATATGTTTAAAACCATGTGTATTACACGGGTTGAATAAATGTATTATTGTTTACAAACTAATAAAAAAGTTATATCTTTAAAAACCCTCGTGTATTACACGGGTTGAATAAATATGATTTTACATACCAAATAATAAGAAAAGTATATTTAAAAAAACTAATGGATATACTCGGTACATGATAGATATGGTGATTGCGGAAATGAGTATTGAAAATAAGATATAATGGTCAACATGTTATTTAAGAAGCAAATAAGCAGTCATTTGAGTGATAAAATATAAAATATATTTAAAAAACCCGTAAAAAATCTAATTTTATATATAAAGTAATAGTGAAAGTTATATACAATTTGTTTAAAAATTATGTAATAAAATCGTTATCATAATTTTTTAATAATGAAAATAAAAATAAATGATATATTAATATAAAGTTTGGTTTTGGTGATAAATAATTTGGTTATTTAAAATATCTTAAATTAAAAATTTAAAATTAAAGATAATATTTTATTAGAAAAATAGAAGTATTCTATTCAACATTTAAAGTTGGATAAGATTTAATATTTATTTTCATTTATTTAGTTAATATAAGATAGAAAAAAATGTGATTGAATAGTTGGGAGTTTGTATTATAATAAATCGGTTAACTTTATTATAATGTCATATGTTTTTAGTTATATATTTTTTGAATTATTTTTTAAAAAAGTTAAGACTTTGTTATTATCAATAAAATCAATAATTTTATATTTGTAATTTTGTTTAGTCCTTGTGTTTTAGTGGTTTTAACCATTTGAGTTCAAAATCAAAATATTTAACGCCCTAAGTCCCTAGACATTTTTTTTTATAACCATAACATTTAATATTTATTTCTATTTATTTAGTTAATATAAGATAGAAAAAAAATATGATTGAATAGTTAAGAGTTTGTATAATGATAAATCGGTTAACTTTATTATAATGTCATATGTTTTTATTTATATATTTTTTGAATTATTTTTTAAAAAAATTAAGACTTTGTTATTGTCAATAAAGTCAATGATTTTATAATTGTAATTTTGTTTAGAACTTGTGTTTTAGTGGTTTTAACCATTTGAGTCCAAAATCAAAATATTTAACGCGCTAAGCCCCTAGACATTTTTTTATAACTATTTGATTCCAAATTTTAACCTTTTGAGTCCACTTTGTTAACAAAATTGAACTCAAAACGTTATAAAATGAACAAAATTGGACTCAAAACGTAATAAAATGAACAGTTAGGGACTCAAGGCGTTAAACGTTTTGATTGTGGACTCAAGTGGTTAAAACCACTAAAACACAGGAAGTTAAAAAGTAATTTACTCTAAATAATCTTTAACTTATTCACAAGTTCTTATCTTATTTTCTAATCTTCAAAAGAATTCACTTCGTATGTCAATTGATGTAATGATGTCTACCATCTTCATTTTTGTTTTATTCATCATTTTAGTTCGCTTTTATCAATATTATATATAGGTATATATTACAAAATAGTAATAATAATAATAGTATTTTAAATAATCGAATACAAAAATAAAGTACTTTAAATGAACTGATAAGGTATTTTATATAATACCAATTTTTAATAAAAATCTATAATTAATTAGAAGAGATTAAATAAATAATAATTATCTATAAGAGATTAAACTAAATAATATTTAGTAGAAGGATTATATATAAATAATAATTATCTATAAGACATAGTCTAATATGATGACAAGTGTCCCATTAATGGTTTCTTTTGTTATATAGTGTAACAACTGTCACTAAAATCAATAATTAGGACGATAATTAGTCAATAAGAAAACCCTAATTGAGACACCCAAGTAATTCTGCATTGGCCCTAGAATTTCCAGAACAATCGGAATCAGGGTCAGGGCCCCTAAAACTCAAGGGGGGCAAACCCTAGTTGGACGTTTATCTAAATAAAACGTTGCTACAATCTGATTGGTCAAATTCATTGATTCAGCTAGGCTAGTCCCACGCGTGGCAACCCTATAGTCGGTTCGTACCCCTTACGGACCGTAAGGGGTTAGGCTTACGGTCCGTAAGCATGGCCAATTTTGTGTATAAATAGCAGGCCTTGGGACTTGATCTGGGAAGTTAAAACGACGCTAAAATTCCGATTTTACGTCGAGTTATATTAGTATTCGTTCAAATTAACACACACGGGTCACGAAGTGCTGCCACAATCAGGGTAATAGCTCGATCGCTATTACGATTCAACGTCCGATCGAATATAACTATCCAACGATTGTCCGAGTGCTGCTCAAATTGAGCTTCTACTTTGATTATTCGTCGTGATTTCGACTTGAATATTTGAGTGCTGTTCGAATTCGGACTATGCTCTGTTATTCGTTGTGAATCCGATTGAATTATTAAGTATCGCACTTATTAATTGTTGTGAGGGTTTAATCTCGTGAATTGACGTAACTGCTGAATTAGTTACTAAACCGTTTGTGTGTGCATTATTATCACATTAGGTTTAATCAAGGCTAATCAGTAGGCTTAAACCTTCCCGCTAAATCTGCAATGTGAGTCATTTTTTTTATCAACTGTTTTACAATACTCCAAGTTATTTTCAAAATGTTATAATTACAGGGATTAAGTCGTGGTTATCTTAACCGCTGGTTATTGGGGTATTGTGCACATTACTAATTTCTCACAGTTAGGCAATAAGCCCTAACAGGGGTTAGGCTAATAAGACATAACAGTGACAAAACATCACTAATTGGGTGACTGGACCCAATAGTGGTATAACCATCGTCACACGGGTGGCAAGGCCAGATATTAATTAAGATACTACCATAGTAATCGCTCTTATGCTGTAATTTATAACTATGTGTCATTTTATCAAAATGAATGATTCACTCAGTATTTCCCCGCTGACAAAACCTTTTTACAACATGTTTCAGGTGACCTACTGAATTAAGTACACGTGCTACGGAGCACTATCAAGCTTGAAGTGGTGGCTCAAATAAATAACTAAACATGTTTGTAAAATAATGAAATTATGATATTTACGGGGTTTATCCCGAAATGTAAATAAATAATACTCGGGCATTTTTCAAATTTAAAACGATCCTGATAAGACTTCCGCTGTAAACATGAATACCACGGGTTTTCTGTCCCGCGGCTCCTGGACCGGGTCAAACCGGATACGGGGGCCGTGACAGAAAAAGGTGGTATCAGAGCCACTGATCAAGCCACTGATTTAAGCCTATTAAGTATTTACTTAAATTTTCTAACTGTCATTTCTATGAATATATGCTTTATTATCTGATTAATTGAGTATAGGATAGGCAGATCTTTATATGCTAGCCAACATAGTAATTAATGCAAATTTTTAAATAACTAAATTAGACCAAAGTTTTAATACCTTTATTATCCACAGTCTAGAAGCCTTATTCAGTAAATAAATAAATTTATAAATAAAACCTAGGGTGTTTTAAATTTCAGTTGTTTTGATAGTTAAACAGTATGAAATAGTATTTCAAAGTTTTTTACCAAATTTATTATAAATTCTGACTTAGTAATTGTGTGTATGTTGCTAAACAGCATGAGTGACTTGTCTGATGCCCTTCAGAATTTAAATCTCTATCCAGTAAGAATAGAAGTTTCCAGAGATTTCAATAGATATATACCAGACATAGAGGAACCTATAGAATTCAACGCTATACCTTTCGAAAAACCCACGCCTAAGAAAATAGAAATTGGGGAAAGCTCTAGGCAAATTGAGGGGTTACCATCTCAGGAAGAGTTAGATTTTATATTGATAGATTATAATACTATCAAGTCTGTTAATGAAACACAACTACCAATTAACGTAGAACCATCTATTCCAAGCCCTTCAATCCACTCGCGACCTTTCAAAATAGACGAATGGTTGACTAATGAAATACAGTTACAAAACAATCCCTATAAGCTTTTTCCTCAGTTCAATCTAGAACCTTTACCAAATCCACCAATGAGTAACGAGAATATAGCTAGACTCCGCCACTTTGACTAAGAACTAATGAATGTTGGGGATAAGACCCAAGAGATTGGGAAACAGATCTCCTGGAAATACGATCAGAGGGAACACCGTTACTAGAATATCATCTGACAAAAGGATAGGGGATTTATGAAATTTTGGTTGTGTATTAGTAATAGTAAAATCAATATGTGTAAAATAAATAATAAAATGATTGTATATAGAAGCATGATATAATAAAATTTTAGAAATTTTGATTTACGTAATTATGTGCAATTAAGGGTAACATTGGATTACTTCCAGTATACTAATTATTTATCTATAAATTAGTTATCCGATGGAAAACGCTAATAATGAACCAGTTAACGAGATTAATCAATCTGAGCAACAATCAAGGGATCAATATATGACTAGACAGGATATAGAAAATATCGTTGCTCAAGGGATAGCCAACACTATTCCAACAATAATTGCTCAAGGGATAGCCAACGCTATTCCAGCAATCATTGCTGCTGTTAAAAATCCGGTAGAACCACAGCAAATCATTCCTAGCAAACGTATTTCTGAAGATAACTTCAGTAATAGCGTTAACGGAGGCAATGATCATGTTAATCATGATGAGGAACCGCGACAAGCTCCGTTCCCTAAGAAAAGGAAAGCTGCAACGCTTGGTTGCACTTATAAGGAGTTCCTTGCCTGTAAACCTGTAGAGTTCGCAGGCAATGAAGGGGCAACCGCGGCACTGCGTTGGTTAGAGAAAACCGAAGCAGTGATCAGAATAAGTAAATGTGTTGAGGAAGATGAGGTTATATACGCTTCGCACCTTTTCAAAGAAGAAGCGTTAGAATGGTGGAATACAGTGTTACAAGCTAAAGGAAGTGACGTGGCCTATGCCATGAGTTGGGAAAATTTTAAGCAATTAATAGAAAGAAAATTCTGTCCCGAATATGAGAAAGAGCAAATGGCAAATAAGTTTTTAAGTCACCGAATGGTGGATGTAGATTGTCGAGGGTATACCTCAAAATTCTTTGAGTATGCCAGAATTGTACCTACTCTGGCTTCGCCAGAACCGGTACTTATCTCTCGCTATATCTGGGGCTTGATTAGTGAGATTCGTGACATTGTCAAAGCTGCGAGACCCCGCACGATTGACGATGCGGTAGAGTTAGCCAACACTCTAACTGACGGACTGGTACGCACTCGAGAAGAAAATAGAAGGAAGGATTTAGCCCAGAAAATTTCCCAAGAATTCCATATGGGTAATAGTAGCAATTTCAGAAAAAGAGGAACCGGACGATTTTCCACTATCCCATTTTGCAATACCTGCAAGGGAAAGCATTTTGGAAAATGCAAAGGATGCTGCAATTACTGCAAAATTCCAGGACATCGAGAAGAGGATTGCAGGAAAAAGAAGGCAATAACCTGCTATAACTGTGGAGAAACCGGACATTTCAGAACAAACTGTCCGAACTTAGGCAACCCAGTAAACGAAAAGACGAAACCTGCAGAAGGGACTACCAAGAAAAACGCAAGAGCTTTTCAATTAACCACTCAGGAAGCTGAACTAATTCCTGACATCATAGTTGGTACGTTTTAGTTCATAAACGTTTATGCAAGTATTATTTGACTCTGGTGCAAACCAAAGTTTTATAAATACTTCATTCTGCCAAGCCCTTAAATTACCCTTAACCAACCTTAGGCAGACTTTTACGATTGAAACGACAGATGGGAATTCCGTTAGAATAAATAAGATTTTGCGAGAAGCAAAGATAGAATTAGGATATAAATTTTCTGCAAAACTTGTTACTAATAAATTTAGCCGGATTCGATATTAGAAATAGATTGGTTGATAGCCAACCATGCTTGAATTCTCTATAATAAAAGTCCATAGAAATCCATGCAACCGCAAAAGAATTAGTAATAATAACCGGAGATAAACCACAAAAGTCACTGAAATTTAATTTCAGTAATGAAGTTGTCCAATTATTCAAGGAAACAAGGAATAGCATATATGGTATCGATATAAGAAAATAGAAGACATTCCGATTGTATCGGAACATCCTGATATTTTCCCCAAGACCTACCAGGATTATCACCCAATAGAGAAATAGAATTTAGAATTCTAGTTCCAGGAACTGTACCGATAGCTAAGACACCATATCGATTAGCACTTATTGAAATGTTAGAATAAAAGAAACAATTAGAGGATTTATACGATCAAGTTCCTCCCCGGGGGTAGCTCCAGTATTATTTGTAAAGAAGAAGGGCTGATCAATAAGAATGTGTTCCGATTATAGCGAATTAAACAAAGTTACAATTAGGAATCAATACCCATTACCTAGGATTGATGATCTATTTAATCAACTTCAGGAAGCTAGATATTTTTCTAAGATAGCCGTACCCTTAACTAAGCTAACATATAAAATAGTTAAGTTTAAGTCGAGACCTAGACAAGAAAAAGCCTTTAGGATTTTAAAACAGAAATTTACCAATGCTCTAATATTAGCACTTTCAGAAGGAACGAAAAATTTTGAAGTATACTGTGATGCTTCTAAGTAGGATTAGGATAAGTGCTAATGCAACACAAAAAGGTAATTGCATATGCCTTAAGGTAATTGAAAAAGCATAAGGAAAACTATACGACTCATGACTTAGAGGGCAAACATAGTCGCGGATGCCTTAAGTCGTAAGTATCATGAAAAGCAAAAACGAGTCCGTGCTCTTAGGTTAAATCTACAGTTAGATTTAATAAGAACAATTAAAGAGTGTTCAAACAACAGCAATCAAGGATAATGCTGAAGGAATGAAAGGACGAATAAAAGAATTGAAACAAAGAAGTGATGGAATTTGGAAATTCCACAAGAAAAGAAGTTGGGTACCAGGAATAGGATTTTAAAGGAAGCCCATAAATCTAGGTATACCATGCACCCTGAAAACAATAAGATATACCAAGATTTAAGAAACAATTCCTGATGGATAGGAGTGAAAAAGGATGTAGTTGAATACATATCTAAGTATTTCACCTGTTCACAATTTAAGGTCAAACACCAGAAACCTTTAGGATTACTACAAAAATTAAAAGATCCCTGTATGGAAATGGGGACACATAACAATGGATTTTGTTACCAAGTTACCCAAAACCAGAAAAGCTAGGCAGACAATCTCCGCAAGCCATTAGAATTCCAAGTCGAAGATAAAGTACTTTCTGAAAGTTTCTCCTTGAAAAGGAGTAGTACGATTCGGTAAGAAAGGAAAACTGAGTCCAAGGTACGTTGAGCCATTCCGATAATTTAACGTATAGGACCAGTAGCCTATCGTCTACGACTACCAGAAGAATTAGCTGGAGTACATGATGTGTTTCATGTATCCAATCTCAAGAAATGTTTATCCAACGAATCCCTGGTAGTACCTCTTCAAGCTGTAGAGGTAAACGAAAAGTTGAAGTTTGTAGAAAAACCACTACAGATCAAAGATAGAAAAGTCAAGTTTTTCAAACGCAAGCGACTAATACTGATCAAGGTCAAATAGAATTCGAAGAAAGGATCAGAATATATCTGAGAACTGGAATAAAAAATGAAGCGAAAATACCTCATTTATTCCAGTAAATCTCGAGGACGAGATTTTTCTTAAGGTGGGGAGGATGTAACAACTGTCACTAAAATCAATAATTAGGACGATAATTAGTCAATAAGAAAACCCTAATTGAGACACCCAAGTAATTCTGCATTGGCCCTAGAATTTCCAGAACAATCGGAATCAGGGTCAAGGCCCCTAAAACTCAAGGGGGGCAAACCCTAGTTGGACGTTTATCTAAATAAAACGTTGCTACAATCTGATTGGTCAAATTCATTGATTCAGCTAGGCTAGTCCCACGCGTGGCAACCCTATAGTCAGTTCGTACCCCTTACGGACCGTAAGGGGTTAGGCTTACGGTCCGTAAGCATGGCCAATTTTGTGTATAAATAGCAGGCCTTGGGACTTGATCTGGGAAGTTAAAACGACGCTAAAATTCCGATTTTACGTCGAGTTATCTCAGTATTCGTTCAAATTAACACACACGGGTCACGTAGTGCTGCCGCAATCAGGGTAATAACTTGATCGCTATTACGATTCAACGTCCGATCGATATAACTATCCAACGATTGTCCGAGTGCTGCTCAAATTGAGCTTCTACTTTGATTATTCGTCGTGATTTCGACTTGAATATTTGAGTGCTGTTCGAATTCGGACTATGCTCTGTTATTCGTTGTGAATCCGATTGAATTATTAAGTATCGCACTTATTAATTGTTGTGAGGGTTTAATCTCGTGAATTGACGTAACTGCTGAATTAGTTACTAAACCGTTTGTGTGTGCATTATTATCACATTAGGTTTAATCAAGGCTAATCAGTAGGCTTAAACCTTGCCCGCTAAATCTGCAATGTGAGTCATTCTTTTTTTATCAACTGTTTCACAATACTCCAAGTTATTTTCAAAATGTTATAATTACAGGGATTAAGTCGTGGTTATCTAAACCGCTGGTTAGTGGGGTATTGTGCACATTACTAATTTCTCACAGTTAGGCAATAAGCCCTAACAGGGGTTAGGCTAATAAGACCTAACAGTGACAAAACGTCACTAATTGGGTGACTGGACCCAATAGTGGTATGACCATCGTCACACGGGTGGCAAGGCCAGATATTAATTAAGATACTGCCATAGTAATCGCTCTTATGCTGTAATTTATAACTATGTGTCATTTTATCAAAATGAATGATTCACTCAGTATTTCCCCGCTGACAAAACCTTTTTACAACATGTTTCAGGTGACCTACTGAATTAAGTACACGTGCTACGGAGCACTATCAAGCTTGAAGTGGTGGCTCAAATAAATAACTAAACATGTTTGTAAAATAATGAAATTATGATATTTACGGGGTTTATCCCGAAATGTAAATAAATAATACTCGGGCATTTTTCAAATTTAAAACGATCCTGATAAGACTTCCGCTGTAAACATGAATACCACGGGTTTTCTGTCCCGCGGCTCCTGGACCGGGTCAAACTGGATACGGGGGCCGTGACATATAGTACTAGGTGGACACCCGTCCGATGGACGCGGGTACATCGTAAACATTGAATGTAAGCCTATTTTTATATGTAAAATATGATGTGAAATTATTTAATGAATTGACGTTTGCATTATACTTAAGAATACATTAATAACGTTTATATGTAAATCTAACGGAAATACGAAAAAGCCCCTACATTTTGCCGCAAAACCGCAACCTCAACGCTCCTTGGATCGATATGTCTCGATTTCTCGATAGAAGTAAACGACGCGCTGCTATTACTTGCTTTGAATTTCGGCAGTAGACCAGAAGCGGAATTACGGTGACTGGATAAATGGTTGTGTTTCTGTACGCAAGACATTCGAGCCATTTTAGTCTTCCACTATAACCATACCAAATTGGGCAATGTCTGGTGAATAGGATTTCAATCGACCCTAAAGCCCATTTGAACACTTGGTTTAAACAATCTGACAGGTTTATAGGTGCAGAACCTTTAAAGGCTGGTCTAGGTGGCATACAGTATATCGATCGCCAACCGTGTGCATGCATCTTGAATCCTGTAAGAATATCTTCCGTCACAGAACCGTAAATCCACCCAATCTGTCAATATTCAACTCATTAGATACTGTTCAAAAATCCAAATCATTTTAAAAGGTTTAAAAAGTTGAAACCAAAACAAAAACAAACCTCACTGCCCCAGTCGGTTTCATCATCATACCCACAACTGATAACCTGAATACCTTCTTTTAAAACACTCTCTGGTGCTGCAGATTGTGTGACATTAGTAATGATTTTTCATTGAGCACTCTGCATATATAAACATTGAATGTAAGCCTACATTTATAAGTAAACAGTTGGAAAATGACCTAAAGAAGTCATTTGAAGGGCGGTCTTCACAAACTACAATTTTTCTTTTCCCATTGCAAGTGCTTCAGCTGTTGTTGTACATAACACATCACTCACACGTGGATTTATAAACACTTTGTAACTGCCAAAAAAATAATAATAAACAATTTTAGTATTTTTTATTATTTGAAATTATATGAAATTATGTACCAGTGAAGTGAGTCATCAGCATGGTCTATGCCTTTCATGAAGTTGACATTCAAGTTCAACTTTTTGGCTGTACTTTGTACTTCACAAGTTGGCGATACCCGTGCGTTGCGGCGGTGAATGTGATATTATTTAATGCACTTACCAAGTATTTTAAGGGTGAAGAAAAAATTATAAAAATAAAGTAAAACATAAACTTTGTGTCATAGCATCTAAAAAGATGATATGTAGTATCATTTATGCCTACACACCATACGTATTCGCCCATCGGTCAATTTTAGGGTGTAAGGAGTGGTTAAACATTTGAGAGTGGCAAACTAAAAAAATCAACCAATGAGAGTGTGCCATGTCAAAGTGGTAAACTATGCTCAAAAGTGTTGGCAATGGTTTAGACACTTGGTGAAGTGGTAAACTATTTAAAAAAAAGGAAAAAGGTGTGATTGGTTGAGATTAGAATGGACCCCACCCCACACTACCCCCTCTCTCTCACATGCACTCTTCCCTGCATCGGCAAGCCCTCCCCGCGTGACCAAACAAACCGCTTCGGCAAAGGGTTGGCGGCAGTGTTTGCCGCGCGACCATGGGGTTTGCCGAACCCTTTGCCGAGCCTACTCCGGACACCCTTACTAAAATGTTCAAAGTTCATCTACTTTTTGTTGACTAAAATGGTCTTGACTTTTAGCCTACATGTTCATGGTCATCCAGTCGTTAGGATAACGTCATAGCCTACGTCTTTGACATAGTATTTGGGACGGCGACTTTCTTCGGAAAGTATCCCTTCACTTTTACTCAACAATCGGCATAGGGGAATTAACTGAAGATTGGATTGGATTGTAGTTGTAGTTATTCAACCATGGTTGATATATATGAATTTTTTTATTCCTTACTTAAGTCGATACTTTTTTAATCAAAGTGTTTTTTTTCTTCCTTTTTTTTTGCCAAAATCTAATCGAAACTTCCGTTCTTTCAATTTTGTACTTCGTTCTTTAGTTAAGGTATTTATCCACTGTGTAAGGCCGTCGGGAACACTGGTTTCCTCTGGATTATTGGTTTCATGGTGTTTATTTTTTCTCAAGTTCAAATATATATAAGATTAAAAAATAATTAGAAACTTGCGACCACGATCTTAATAGAAATACCACAAATTCAAAGTGAATCACAAAACACGTAGAGATCAAAACATAAAATGGTATCAAACGGATGAATGCAAACAATTTATATAAGATCAAAACCTACAAAATTAAAGAATAGTAAAATACTTCATTTAAACCGTCGCGGACGCTCGCACAATTGTCGTTGTCCGTTATTGTTGTTTGTTACTGTTGTCGCGCTAAGTTCTTTAACGCCGTAACCTTATTATTCCGCGGTTGGCCGGATGTAATCCCTTCGTTGCTCAGAAGAGGGTACTGATTTTCAAAAATCCTTCAAAATCAAACAAAAAAAAAAACCTGGGTAACAAAAATCATTATCTAGAATCCCACAAAAAGTACATCTGGTGGTTCAATAATAGACAAAACTAATACCTGATTTCGATTGCAACCCCTTATTTGACTGTTCATCATCGCCTTCAATAGTCTTGCTTTGATTCTCGTTCAAATCGCATCTTAAGTAAGCGAAGCGGCAACGTTTCTTAAGAGTGTTTAGATTCGTCGATTTTGATAAAAAGAAACCCAGTTCTTTTTGTTTGATGTTGACGCCATTATTAAACTCATTCATTGTGCAGAACACATAAATCCATCTTGATTCTGGGTAATATAATAGTGACAAATGAACCCGCTGATTTTCAAAATTCCTTCAAAATCATACAAAAAAATAAACCTAGGTAATATTTTGAATTTGTTTTTAGTTTTGACGAATCCACTGATTTCATCGCCATCAAACCTGGAACAAAAATAAATAATATCAAATCATTTACACACCTTCGATAAACTCGCAATTTTGGTTTTTCATGTGGCATATGTAAAAAAAGAGATCCGCAATTGGGTTTTTCTAGCGGCATATTTAAAAGGAAAGGTGAATTGGGAATTGAGGGGGTTTAGAAAGGGATTCGCAATTTATGCTTGTGTGTTATGTCGTTTCTTCAATTTTTATATAACAACGCGTTGATGTTGCTGATCGTCGCACCATTTCGTAAATAGAATTTTATTAATTAAAAATGTCAGTTTCCTAAAAGGTGCGTTCAAATGGGTGCCAATGAAAAGGTATGAATGTATGTAGAGGCAACCCAAGTTGCTAAATGTATTAGAGTATAATATAATTAGCATCCTCGCCGTTACCATAAATGTAACAAATAAACGTATAGTATCAGTATAGAAGCGAGTTCAGCTGTTCGTTACAGAACCAATTTTAAGCAGATATAGTTGAGAACGTTACATTGCATCCATTGTTTGGTAAAAACCCGAACAAATCACAACCCGAATTCCTTGAACAATATATAAACCAAACACCTCATAAGTTTCTAGTGGAGCTAATGTCAATTCCTCCATCTTAAAATATCTTTAATTGAATCCTATTCCCTAAAAAAAGCTCTTACACCATGCCAAAGTATATTTTTTTTTGAAGAATACCACTTACAAATAAAACACCTTTTTTTTGAAGAATACCATTTACAAATAAAACACCTCTTTTTGGTTTGGAAAGCATTCATCTTAACTAACATCAACATTTTACACATAAAACATTATTTAAAACATAACTGATTCTTACCCCATTGGTGGCCCGACCCAACTTAAAAATTCAATTTTTATTGACAAAAGTGAAGGTTCGTAGTGAAATGAAGGTTATTATTTTACCTGATTCGCGACTTGACGTGTGTGTTTTTACGCGGTCTCTGGATTAACGGTTTTTAGCCGGAAGCCGACACCACCACCTGTAACCTTGCCCAATGACCAATCTGGTTGGAAACAGTGTCTGTACAAACAGAAGACGAAATCCAGTTCCGGATATGGATAAGATAATTGAGTACACTAATGTATACAAACAGAATTTGATGTTTTTCACCAAGAAATATGGATTAATTTCTAATAAAAGCATTGCTTTTGACAAAAGTCAACTCTATTATCCAATTTAATGTAATTTGTAAAAAACGATATGAGTTTACATACCTCAATCGGCCAATTGCTGTTGTCGTTTACCCCAAAATTCTCAACAAATTGTGTCTCTAATTACAAAACAGAAACAATATTCAGTTGTGAAGCAAGTTAATCCATCGAAAGATAATTTAGGCTCTAAAAAAAACATTACATAACACAATAGAAACCACTACAAAAACACATAACTCAGTATGAAGATTGAACTATCTAGACATCTCAGTAAGACAATCATATACCGCATTGTGTCGTGGAAACATGTCTTTCTCTTTCTCTTTGTGTGTGTTTAGAATAGAATAGTAGACACGTTAGTTAAAAGGGGTTTTAATACCTGTGCTCCGTTGGTCAAATTATCACCATAAAAGAGGTAAATGTTAGTATGGATAAAGTTTAAAACCAAAGATATTAAAACGCATGGCAATGATTATATAAATAATATATTAGTTGGAATTTCATATAAATTAAAAGAATAACTTTTCACATGGGTTAATAGTAAACCATAGATAAATGCATGTCTTAATTCAGTTTAAAAACCAGCCCCACACAAACATGTACTCCAAACTTCTTTCTCTCTCTCTCGTCCTTCGGCCTAATGAATTAGAAAGCCATTTTATCATTTCTTTGTTTCTTTCTTGCCCCAGTCAACCTGCCTCCACTCTTGCCCGACTCAACCTAGCTCGGCTTATACAGGAAGTCAGAAAGCGACTTTTCGCAACCCAAAATGGCGCCTTATGCAAAAACAAAAAAAAAGAGCCAGAGTCACCATGGCTTCATATGATCGCTACGCTTCTGATGTTGTGAAGCAATTTCTACACCCACACTACGGCCTTCCCCTGAGGCGCGCTTTTTTAATTATAGTACTGTTTACATCTTATTAGAATACTATATAAAGAAATATATGATGTTCATGATTTATGTAGAACTATTCTAAGTGAACCAATAAATAGTTGAATAAATTAAGGTTTTACTATTCTAAGTGAACAAATAAATAGTTGAATAGATTAAGACTTCACTATTTTACCTTTGATACCGTGGCATTCTCTACACATCATCTAGTAATTGTAATAACTCGTAACTTGTGTTGTCCATCAAAGCACATTAGCTGCATATTAATTACTACTGAAATAAAATTGTTTCTGTAATTATAACTATCGATAAAATAAATTTTGAAAAATGAATAAGAACATGCATGCATGCAAGTCCACCCACTCGACCCGCCATGTTTCAGTCAGTAGTCGCCGAGCACTAAAAATTGACACGTTTCTTGTAACTTGTTTCACTTTCGAAACCTGGAATTTTGCCATACCAGTAGTTCAAACAACAGAATTAGCTTGATATAAAACTGCAAAGCACCATGCAACCAAGACCCCTTGAGGTTTGTGCATTTGACAGGTTGGTCGTTCCATGGTATTTGTAGTATGGCCTCCAGTTTTGGGCACAACATTGTTATTCAGAAAATCACAAACTTCCAATCACTGGACTTACCGAGCCCAGATCCAGTTCCCATGGCTTGAACCATGTACCGAGAATTTGGAAGTCTCTTGTCCTTCTCTTCGACTCAAGCGGACAAACTGCCAACAATGCACACATTAGACCCGACCCGCTTCAAACCATACAAAATTACCCATTTAAATCCATTTTCAACCTGCATTATCACTTGCTTCTCAACTAAAATATGAATCTTGAGACTTAGAATTGAAAGGAAACAAACCTGGAAGCGATAATCTCTCTGATTCTTCTGTACAACACTCCATCATGACATTGTCACACGAACATTAACCTTTCTCGACCTTCTCCTCTGAAGGTTCGTTATCCTCACCAGGATTTAGCCTTTTCGAATCATTAGAAGGAGAAATTTCAAAGTTCCTCATTAACATGATTCTATACTCCGCATTCCATAGAGTACACCTAATCAACAAACATCAATCCAATCTTAAAAATAGATCATGCACATAAATCAATTGAATAGATTAATAAACAGCATCAATTACTCTCAAAGTTTCTCATCAACATGATTCTATAATCTATACTCCATAGTCCACAAAGCATACATAATCATCAAATATCAATTCAATCTTAAAACCAGATCATGAACCTAAATCAATTGAATAGATCAATGAACAACATTAATTATCCGATTAACATATAAAACTACAACTAATTGCAAATTTCAAAGTTTCTCATCAACATGATTCTATACTCTACATTCCACAAAGTATACCTAATTAACAAACATCAATCCAATTTTCTAACAAATCATGCACATAAATCACCTGAAAAGATCAATAATCTACATTCCACAAAGTTAATAAGAGTATATATAAATGATTATGCTTTATGATCGGAATGGTCGCACACCTTGAATGACTTCTGGAATTAGAAAAGGATTTGCTAACCGATCTGGAGCGTGTGCCTCTGCAAAATAAGTAATGTAGATACAAAAAATCAATAAAGAAACAACACAGATAATTCCTAAAAGAAGCATGTAAAGGACTGAGACCCTTAAAAAGCTTTAATAATGATAAAAAAGGTACCGAGTTGGTGACATAGAACGATGAGTTGGACGCGGAGATTGAGATATTTTGTAAAAAGGATTAAATCATGAAAACAAATATTCCAACGGTAGTAATTTTCGATTTCAGCAGTAGTGAAATCGAAAAGAAAATTGGGGGTTTCTTCAAATATGTTCATCTTCCCAACCCTTCTTGCTCCTTTTCATTACCTTCTTTCTGACTAAAATTGAAACTGCACATGCAAAACAAACACATACAAAGTTAAAAAAAAAAAAAAAAAAGCCAACATAATACCAGTAGAAAAGAGGGGCTCTTTACATCAAAATTTGTTCCCAGACATCAACCAAGACGGCGATTTTGGCGATGATGACAAAATCATTCTGAGTTGTTATTTTTAAAATCTCCCTCTCACAAATCCTACAATAATTAAAAAAAAACAAATCTTAGCATTAATAATTTTATAAATAAACGTGGTCAAACAAAATTACCCAAAAAAAACAACTCCCAACCGCGTAAAACCATAAGAAATTGGTAAATCCGTTGAATGTTTAAGACAGAGTCATATGAAATCAAACCGTAAATCATATAAAAATCAAACCCTAAACGAATATTTAATATGGAATCGAACCATAAATCATATGAAAATCCAACCCTAAACGAATGTTTCATATGTTATCATATGGAATCGAACCCTAAATCATATGAAATACATAATTCAAAAACCCTAAAACTCACCTTGAAGATACGGAATTGTAGATACTAAGGATTATCGGTCCATCTTCATCGCTGAAAGATCTGGATGAGAGAGAGAGACATAAGTGATGGATTGAATTTTGAAAGATCTTGATTGAGATGATTGCAATCGCGGGAGACAGGGTTTAAGATGGATTGAAGGTTGTCGCACAGGTTGATTGAGATCCGGAGGAGGCGATTCGGCGTTTAGGGCTTTGAGAGAGAGAGAGAGAGCTGAAAGTTGAGAGTTGATAAGGAGAAATTAAAAAGAAGGTTTTATAGGATATTGTTTGAATTTTGAATCTAGAGCCAAATTTTGAATTTTAAATTTTGAATCTAAAGTCAATATATATTAATTTAAATAAAAAGTTAATACAATATATATTAGATTTTTAATGTGATTTATTATATCAGCAAAACTTACATGGCATACTTAGTTGATTGACACATAATCAAATTTACATCAGCATTACTTCTCCTTTTATAGATAAGTAGATAGATTGCTTCCCTAAATAGTACTTAATATTAAAATACCACTCAATCACATCAAAACAATTTCTAATGTTAGTTTTAAATTTGGAGTTAGCATCCCTTCATTGTTAAAAAAAATAATAATAAAATCGATCTCACATCTTGTAGATGTGTTCAATATTTGATTTAGACTTGAAAAGTTGCAATTTCGATTGAAATAAGATTCAAATTCCATGTTTGAACTACTTCCGTAATTGAGTTTCGGATCGAATACGAACTTGTGATTTTTGAGTTCAAATTATATTTTCTATTTTTATTATATATATATACACACAAGCATATAACTTTTTTTTTTTATAAAATACACACACTCACACAAAAAAAAAAAAAAAAAAAACTACAAGGAACTTTTAGAACTTTAAATTCTTACATTTGGGTCTTATAAAATTTAGAGTATATAATCTAATGGTTAACCGAAATAGACAATTACTCTAACATCACTTAGGGGTGTTTGAGATTGCTTATTTTAGTAACTTATTATCTTTTTAACTTTTTAAAAAGTTAAAAAATATTTGGTATGAAATTCTTATGTGATTGGAAAAGTCAATAAGTCACTCCATTATTACTTATTAACTTTTCCAAAAAGTCATAAGTTGTTTTGAAAAGATAAATCAAACATGGCCTAAATGTCTAACATTTGGGTCGCTTTAACAGTTACGCTCTAGTCGACACGAAAAAAACTAAGTCTATTTAGAGCTTACGTATTTCAATTTCGAGTTCTTCTAATTTGTTACTTTGTTTGATATCAAGTTAATTTATAGTTTATCGAATTCAATTATTGAAATTAGCCGTCATTAGTGAAGGGGTATGGTCCCAGATCTTGCGTCAGCATAACCGCGAGTGATCATTACCCTTATCAAAAACCCCCACCAGTAAGAACTTATCTGTGTCCGTGCGGGCACGCGCGAACACAGCGGTCAAATCCAATCGGTCAAGTGATGGAAGAGGACTTATCTTGTGTATGAAAACGGGTGTACGCATTGCGATGCGGCCTCGCACCACATCCTATGAACATTTTCGTCACGACAAAGGATCTGGACAACAGCAACAGTCACCATAAGCGGCGATGCGGCCTAGCACTGCATCCCGCAGTCTTCGCCAGAGTGGGAACGCGGGAACAACAGCGGTTACCACAAGCAGCGATGCGGCGCGACATTGCATCCTGCCCACGAGGCAAGTGGGACTGACACCACAGAGCAAGTGGCACCAATGACAGTCGCCTGTCAGCCCTCACGTAAGCAACAGCCTGACACTACAGTAGGACGTGGCTTCACCTCCACAACCGACAAGCCTGACACAGCTGCATAAGGGCGGCATGTCGTCAATCTGTCCACTCAACCACCTCCTTCACTCCTCGGCTATAAATACCCATCCCAAACCAGGTTTGAGGTATCTCTTCACAACTCTCCCACTACTACTACTATCACACACTTTGCTTCTCAAGCAAATTACTGATTCTCACGCCGGAGAGTGGTAACAAGGAGCACCCCCCACCTCTTCCTCCTTGTTACGCGTCACGGTGTGTTTTCCTTGCGCAGGAGATCAACCAGCGGACGGTCCAGCCACCGATCCTCGGAAAGAAGGGATTAACCCTACTTGACGAGACCAGTGAATTAACCCCCCCTCCCCCCGGTTAACCACTGTTTCATCATTGGCGTCCACCGCTACTCTTATCACTTTTTTCGCATTTTTTTCTTTCTTGAGATCATGTCTAATCGTCCAAATAATGCTACTGGGGAAAGCCTAAACCCCGCAAACCCAGGGCCTGCGGGGACTGCTCCCCCAGCCCAAAACGCTGGCCACATAGGCACATCCGCAGCAGGGGGCACTTCCCCCGCATCCGCACCAGATTTTTCACAGTATGCTACTGTGATACCTCAAGGCATGGACCTTCATGCCTGGTATTTCCAACAACAAACTATGCTGGCCGTAGCATACAATAAAGCCTGCGCTGAAGCGCAAATTCCTGGTGGTCCCACCCCCGCACCACATACACCTGCGGGTCGTATCTTGCAATAGGACGGTAGGGTCCCCACAAACCCAGCCTCTCGCAGTAGGCACGAAGACCGCGGTTCCTCCTACTGCGACGTCCGCACAATCGATGAGAACAATTTCTCATATGGGTCCCGCCGCAGAGGCCCTGTACATAGCCGTCTAGGCCTTCATGGCGAAACTAGGCGGCAGTCTACAGCCCACCGCGGCTCCGGCATCCCACAACGAAGGGTTTGGTCGTACCGACCCAGACGACCATACATATTGCGGGGAATCCCACGCAACTAACAGCAGACCAGGAGGGCATAATTACGTTCCTACCACGGAACCCCGCACTACATACCTCCGCGCTGTTAAGCGCAACCAAACCCAGGCCTACAGACCAAAATCCGCGGCGCAAAACTCAAAATTTGTGCCGGAGATTGCCCACGCCGATGTCACAACGACTAAATCCCCACTAACAATTGGGAAGTATAATGGGTCGGCCGACCCAGACGACCACATGAACATTTTTACCGGCGCGGGGTGCAATGGCAAGTTAGATGAAACCACTTGGTGTCATTTTTTCCCCCAAACCCTCACGGGTCTGGCGAGGGCTTGGTTCGATTCTTTTCCAGTGGGATCACTGGCTTCATTTGAAGACCTGCAAGAAAGATTCCTTGCACATTTCAGCCAGCAGCGATGTCACAAACGAGATTCCATGGACGTCATGAACATCTGGCGCAGAGACAACGAAACTCTGGAGTCGTTCGTCGTCCGCTACAATAAAGAATGCCTCGAGATCGGCGGAGTTGCAGATGAAATGGCACGCAACCATTTCATTCGGGCCGTCAAGGACAATGATATGGTTATGACCATCTCAGGCAAGGAGGGCTTGCCAGAAAGGTGGGACGACGTCATGGCCGCAGTCAAGACGTACGCCCAAACCCAGCTGTCCCTCAAACCGCACACTTTCAAGGCACAGCCCCAAGCGGAAGGCCAATCCTCCCGCCAAGACTCCAAGCGCAATAACAAGCGCAACCGGGACACATGGAATCGTGGCAACGATTCCAAACCATACGTCCCACGGAGTCACCAGTCCGACACAAGGGCAACAATCAATGCCCAACGTGATAACCGGGCATTCAAGAAGGAATCTCGTGACCGTAACTGGACCGAGATCAATCAGTCGCCAAGTGACGTCCTCCTCACGGACGCACAATTTTTGCGACCGGCCGAACCTATGAAGTCCAAAAAGAACCAGGATCTCACACTTTACTGTGAGTATCACAAGGACTCGGGCCACACAACCAACAACTGCATTAGTCTCCGACTGGAGATTGAGCGAGCCTTGAAAGAGGGGAAATTGCAACATCTGTTGCCAGCCGTGGAAAAGCAAACCAAGCGCATCACCCCCCACAATGAGGGCACTTCGACGGGTAAAAGGACCATGTATGTGGCCTCAACCCACATGATCAATGGACGATCGGACAATGACTGGAAAGACGAACAAGTCGTCTTTCCAAAGGTCCGAGGCGGTCCGCACGACAGGCGCGCCGTCGTCATTACAGGCTACCTCGCTCACTACTGTTTTGGTCAAAAATTACCTAAGCAATTTAATGATCGAATTAGTTAAGTGAGGTAGTGTGCTAGAAAGTGTTGTTGAAAATGTGCTTGCTAAGTTGTTTATGAAAACAGTATTCGGGATACGGCTCAGGATATCGAGCTGTATTATTGATCAAACAATGAGCAGGAAGTAAAGTAAATGACACGAGATGTACGAGGAAAGCCCTTGATCAATCTAGATCGCCGGCATAAAACCTCGGGAGCTGACAATCGCAGCTGCCTTGCTCTTCTATTGCTTCAAATATCAGGATACAGTGCAGGATGTGGTGCGGATCAACTAAGTGTTACAATGAGATTTGAATACAAGTGTTTGTGTATAGTGGTTGCTAGCAGCTAGAGAGCAAAAGTGTATGGAAGTGTTGGTGAAAAAGTGTGTGCCTTAAACTGATCCGCCACATCTATTTATAGTAAAGATAAACCAACAAACTATCCTAAACTTGCGGGATCCACAGGATATTCCCTCATTGAACGTTGTAGACCTGGTCTTTCGGGCTCAACGTCTCTTCTTCAACAAATTCGTCCGAGTCTTGAGGAGAAGAAGTCCTTTCGACCGTTGGTAAGTCTTAGTCTTCAACCTGCACGTGGTTAATTAACAAATCTCAGGATATTACCCAAGACGTCAGTAATATCCTCTTCCAGCATCCTGGTCACAAACGAACAAACAAAGGCAGGACATCGTTCAGGATATGTATGCTTAGAAAATGACCCATAACAATTGTCCCCAAATACATCTGTTGGTGTACCAATCCAACGGATATATTTCAAAAACCTTATCCCATAACTCATGGCATTTAAAATAAAGCGACGGTCAAGATCAAATCGTAACTTCCAACGCGTTTTTTACTCAATGGAGGTTTACGATGCCCCTATATCTTCTCTCTTCTTGTTTGAAAAGCAGACATCTCCAACAGATCCTTCAGGTAATTTCTTCATTTCAAATTTTCTTCTTGTCAATCTACTTCATTTCACTTGCAATGGATAGCGAGACCTTCATTCAGCAGAATCTCCTTAAAAATCCCGAAAAGGAGATCTGCGCTTTTGACAATGCGTACATCGCAGCTTTAAGAGCTTCCGGCGCTTTCCCCGACAGCACAGTCTTCAGGTCATTCGATCGGTCAATCCGATCGGATGTTTCTTCTACCGAATGGATTTGTTTTCTGGCATATCCCTTTTCACTAGGTCTTCGGTACCCTTTTCCTGAATTCATGATGCAATTCTTTCGAACCACCGGCATCTCTTTTGCTCAAACCATGCCCATGGTTTGCAGAGTACTGATTGTACTTAACCAAATCAAAAATCTCCACTGCTCCGACCTTTGCATCGAGGATTTGCCTATCGCTTATCGTCTCCGATCCCACGGCTCAAGCCGATTTTTACTTTTTTCGACATCCAGCAAACCCTTGATTCTCAAAGCCACCAAAAACGAAGACGGATGGCAACGCAAATTTTTCTTTGTCAAACGAGATTCCATTGCCGAGGGTGCCAACCTTCCGGTGGAGTGGTTAACCACCGGTAGGATCATAAATATCCTCATAGACCATTTAATTGTTATCTTTTATTAATACCCTCCTTTTTGATATTTATGCAGTGAACTTTAAGGAAGTTGCTCCCCCTAGCGCTGATTCAGAAGAGAGAATCAATACCATTTACCGGTTACCTGCAATAGATAGAACTTTCACCACACACGTCCCGAGTTCCAGCCAATACTCATCATCTGAGATGTCTGGTAAGAATTTCTTTCAGAATAATTAGTCACAATAGTATAGTGATAAGAATAAAAACTAAAACTTTTCCCTTTTATGCAGCACCAGCTAAGATCCCTGAAGTCTTTGACCTTGACGAATTGGACAGCTATTCTGATCAGATCCAGGTCAAGAGAGAGCCTAACCCCAAAACTACAGCTACATCCAAACCCAGCAGCTCCAAGGCCATCGTCATACCTAAACCTTCACCGGCCACCAAACCCCGGAGTTCAAGTTCCCGCAAAAGGAAAGAACCTGATTCCCCTGTCATTTTTGACACATTTCCTTACGAGAAGCACGGGTTCATTGAAGCTAGCGGGTTTATGACTTCTTTTCTTAATCAAGTCAGTATTCTCATACCATATCCTGCAATTTATATTACTATCAAAGGTTTATTAATATCTATCTTTTTACTTTTGTAGGGTCTCGAGCGTTTGGTTAACTTATATCAAGAATCCTGCAAGCTCAACAAGACACTCGAATCTAAATTAAAGGAAGCAGAAGTCACGATCTCCGACCAAGGTATGATTGCGGCCGCCAAATCTTGTCATTACGAGGAGAAATACAAAGCTATGACCCAAGAACATCAAGCTGCTCTCAACCAAGCCACTCTTCAAGCCCAGGCCGATCTAGAAGCCGCCCACGTGCAATACGAACGGGATATGGTCAGCTACCGGGAGAGCCTCAAAAGTTCCGTCGTAATTTCTCTTCTTCAAGCCAGGTTGAAGATGGCTCACGAAGCCAAAACATTAGGCTTTGATTGTCCTTCCTGGGATGTTGCTGCTTGGGAGACTAAACTAAAGAACCTTGGCGGCACCTTTTCCAAATCAAATGCCGATGAATCTTCCAAGGCGGCCGAAAAAGCAACCGATGCCGAGAAGGATGCTGGGACGGATTCCAAGACGGATGCCGCCGAAACCACTATGGACCAAGAAGGAGCTATCCCCTAGAACTTATTTCCTTTGAATTTCTCGAACAATTTTATGTTTCTAAGAACAATTTGCATTTCCGTATCTAAACAATTCGATAACCGAAGGTGGATGGGTCCTGGGTTTCAGGATGAAACCTTCGGTTATCAAAGAATAATTTCATCTCTTTATATTTCTAAGTATAAATTTTAGCTTTGCAAAAATTCCATACTGTTATCTTAATATCCTGATCAGTATGCTCAGTAATATACTGTAAACTTTTTATTAGATGGAACTTACAAACATCGCTTCACTTTGTAGAAGGTTTTTGATTAATAACCACTCTTAAATGATCAAAATCCCAAACTATTATTAGTTTCAAACATCCTAATCAAATATTCTGAAAAAGACTTTGAGAATATATCAGGATATTTGTCCTTTTTATAAAACATAATGTCACTTAAAAACTTAAATGATGTTTACAAAGGATAGATCAAACCAGAGATAGGATATAAACCTATTATCAAACTTCAATCCCTTTTCCATTCTTCTCATAAAGATGTCCCCTGTGCAAGGTACTTAGTGCATTAGTTCCAAATCCTATCTTTTTAGCTTTTGCACCACCACCTTAATGGGAATGTCCCCTGTGTACAATGCCTTCAAATACATTGTTTAAGCAATTTTTTATGTCCAAGGGCAAAACCCAAAGGTGTACTGGAGATAAATCCCTTATATCCTGGGGAAAATCCCAAATTTTCATGCGCTACAGGCGGGAGTGTATAAACTCCAAGACTTAGAAAGGTGAAAACCTTTAAACCTTAGAGAGTATGAAAATACCCTTTCGTGAGAGAGGGTGATCAATCCTCATATACCTTTAGGATTCAGGATATAGCCAACAGTGACGAAATTGTCAGCCACTTTCACATGGACTGGTCCCGCCACCTTGAACTACCCCTGAATAACTTGCGCTCCAGGCGGGGTGTTTAAACCCAATTCGGAAGAAAGGTGAATACCTTTAAACCTGTGAAGGGATCAGTATCCCTTAAACGTGAGAGAGGGGGCCAATCCTCTAATCTTTCGAGTTATCCTGAGCACATATCCTGGAGCTACATCCTGAAACATATCTTGCAAAACAATTGTAAACTAAGGTGGGTGCAAGCTAACACCCCTCCGATGCTTAAGTCAGTATTGGGTTACAAAGAATAAATTAAACCAAACATATTTAAAAAAGGTAGAATTCATACCATCCTGAGTTAGAAATTAAATTCTAAACTCACTTGAAATAGAGCTTGAGGTGTATAGCATTCCAGGACCTTGGTAGCATATCCCCCTCCATATTCTTGAGTCTGTACGCTCCTTTTCCTGCTTCTGATTCAACCTCGTATGGTCCTTCCCATTTTGGGGCTAGCTTGCCATCGGCAGGATTAGTAGTATTCTGAAAAGCCTTTCTTAGCACCCAATCTCCAACCTTAAACCTTCTGGTTCTAATGTTCTTGTTATATGCCCTGGATATTCTCTGTTGATATGCTGCCATCCTTAGCCTTGCCGCATCTCTTTTTTCATCTATAGTGTCTAAATCTTGACACAAGGCTTCAGGATTCTGCTCAGGATCACTGAGGGTAGATCTTACAGTGGGCATTGTCATTTCTGTCGGGATTACTGCCTCTGCTCCAAATACTAAGGAAAATGGAGTTTGCCAAGTAGCATTCTTCACAGTTGTCCTGTCAGCCCATAGGACAAATGGTAATTCTTCTACCCATCTTCCCTTCTTAGCCCCAAGTCTCTTTTTCAAATTGTTGACAATTATCTTGTTTGAGGATTCTGCCTGCCCATTCGCTTGAGGGTGTACTGGAGTGGACGTTATCATTTTGATCCCCCAACTCTTGCAGAAATCAGTGGTCCTCTTACTTATAAACTGGGACCCATTATCACAGATGATTTCAGCTGGTACCCCAAACCTGGTCAGGATATTCCTTTTTATGAAGGATACTACTTCTTGGTCTCTAACTTGAACAAACGCTTCAGCTTCAACCCATTTAGAGAAATAATCCGTCATAGCTAGCATAAAGACTTTTCCTCCCGGGGCCTTTGGTAATTTTCCTACTATATCCATGCCCCATTTCATAAATGGCCAAGGGGAAACAATAGGATATAACGGTTCAGCGGGCTGATGCATTATGTTACTATGTCTTTGACATGCATCACATCTTCGAGCATACTCTGCGGCATTTTTTCTCATTGTTGGCCAATAATATCCTGTCCTTAATACTTTCGAAAATAATGACCTGCCCCCAGTATGGTTACCACAATCCCCTTCATGTATATCCCGAAGTACTTCTTTGGCTTCAGTATCCTCCAAGCATCTCAAGTATGGTCCTGCAAGAGATTTCTTATATAAAACGCCTTAGGATTTTCATCTTCGGGGATATGTCCTTCCTTGAGATATCTCATAATTGGAGTTGTCCAGGATTTAGGATCCTCTTTAGGATACACCACTCCAGGATTTTGAATACTTGCTACTTCCTTATGCTGAGGATCCGTTGCAGGATACAGGATATGTAATATCGGTATCGGGGTCTCTTCTGGTATCCTGATTGATGATCCCAAGTGTGCCAATGCGTCTGCTTCGGCGTTATCCTCTCTTGGTACCTGTTCAAGTGTAAAAATATCGAAATATCCTGCTAATTTTTTAAGAATACCGAGGTATTCAATTAGTTTGACACCCTTGACTGCATAGGATCCATTAAAATGATTAGTAATTAACAAGGAATCAACATATACTTGCAAATTCTTTATATTCATATTCTTAGCCAATTCTAATCCTGCAATTAAAGCTTCATATTCTGCCTCATTGTTAGTAGCAGGGAATTCACATCTGACAGCCTGGGATATTATGTCCCCCTGTGGCGATTTTAGTAGTATTCCTAAACCTACACCCCTTACATTAGATGCACCATCAGTGTATAATGTCCAGGATTCTAAGTTCTCTCCTAGTTGTTGCACTTCTAGGTCTACTTCATTTTGAATATCACTACTGAAATCAGCCACAAAGTCTGCTAGAGCCTGAGACTTTATTGCATTTCTAGGTTCATATATTAAATCATAGGCACTTAATTTTACCGGCCACTTAGCCATTCTACCTGACATCTCCGGTTTCCTAAGCACATTCTTAACAGGATAATTAGTTTTAACATGAATCCTATGTGTTTCAAAATAATGTCTAAGCTTTGTTGATGCCATTACTAGAGCCAATATTAGTTTTTCTAGGTGAGAATATCTAGTTTCAGCATTTAACAAACTTTTGCTAACATAATAAACAGGATACTGCTGACCTTCATGATCCTTTACGAGTACTGCACTTACTGCATTCCCTGACACTGCAAGATACAGGGATAATGGTTCGCCATCTTCAGGTTTCACCAATAGAGGCGCGGTTGAGAGATACTGCTTCAAATCCTGTAGGGCTGCTTCATGCTTCTCGCCCCATTCAAATTTCTTATTCTTTTTCAGGGTATCATAGAATTCTTTACACTTTTCCGAGGATCTTGAAATAAACCTATTCAAGGCTGCCACTCGTCCCGTTAGCCGCTGAACATCCTTCATATTCGAGGGTGACTTTATATTCAAGATAGCTTTAATCTGCTCCGGGCTCGCCTCTATCCCTCTTTTTGTCACCACGTATCCAAGAAACTTTCCTGCCCCCACTCCGAAATGGCATTTAGCAGGATTCAGCTTCATGTTGTATTGATCCAGGATATCAAACGCTCCCTTGATATCCTGGAGGTGATCCTCGGCCCTTTTAGATTTCACCACCATATCATCGATATACACTTCCATCGTGTCCTCCAGTTTGTCTTTGAACATCACGTTCACCAATCTCTGGTACGTGGCACCTGCATTTTTTAAACCAAAGGGCATAGCAGTATAACAGTAAATACCTGTTGGTGTCATGAAAGCAGTATCCTCCTGGTCTGAAGGTTCCATTTGAATCTGCTGGAATCCTGAGGATGCATCCATGAAGGTTAACATTTCATGGCCGGCAGTGGCATCCACCATCGAGTCTATATGAGGCAGAGGGAATGGGTCTTTTGGACAAGCTTTGTTCACGTCCGTGTAGTCTACACAAACTCTCCACTTCCCATTCTTCTTTTGAACCACTACCACATTTGCTAGCCATCTAGGGAATTTGACTTCTCTAATCATTCTAGACTTCAATAATCTTTCAACTTCCTCTTGGATAATTGCATTCCGTTCAGGGGCGAATTTCCTTCTCTTTTTTGTATAGGCTTGTATGACCTGTCAATTCCAAGCTTGTGAGTAATAATGTCTTTTGATATACCTGTCATATCCTCATGCTTCCATGCGAATGTAGACATCCTGCATTTCAGAAAGTTAATTAATTGTTCTTCAATATCCTGAGAGATATTGGTTCTTACGAACACCGAGATATCAGGATTATCCTGGTCCAGGATAACTTTCTTCACATCCTGCTCCGAAGTCTCCACGATATCCTGGGCTCGTATCTTTAATTGCTATGCTGGACTTGGTTTGGCCGAGGATTTCATTGAGGATGAGTAACATTCTTTCGCTTCTTGCTGATCACTATCGATTTTGACAACTCCCCAAGGGGTAGGAATCTTAATGCATTGGTGGTATGTCGATGGAACGGCCTTCATATCATGAATCCACGGTCTTCCGAGGATGATGTTATAGCAGGATAGAGAATCCATCACACAGAAACGTTGCATCTTGTTGACTCCTTCGACATATACGGGTAGCTTTATCTCTCCCACTGTGTTCCTAGCTTCTCCACTGAAACCAACGAGCACAGTAGACTTCGAGGTGATATCCATCGGAGACACATTCATTCTCTTCAGAGTCTCCAGTTGGATTATGTTGACGGAACTGCCATTGTCAACCAATATCCTGCGTACAAAATGGTTAGCCACATATAATGTTATTACCAGAGCATCATGGTGAGGATCCTGCACAGTATCCCTGTCATCAGCATCAAACGTGATCATTTTGTCGGTTGTGAGGGTAGTCATCTTGACAGGTTTGTCTCCCCTCTCAGCCTTAGCTTCTTTTGCATGTCTCTTCGCTGCCGAATACGAAGTCCCACAAATATCTGATCCTCCCGAAATAAAGTTGATTATCTTGGCATCCGGGGGAGGTGAGGCTGCTCGTTCAGAATCCTTTTCAGTATCCTGTCCTTTATTCTTTTTTCTTCCCAAGAGATCTTTTAGATATCCTTTGCTCAGAAGATAACTTATTTCCTTCCTCAAAGCAATGCAATCCTCCGTAATATGTCCGAAATCCTCATGGAAGGCACACCATTTGGATTTATCCTTCCAATCAACTTTTTGTTGATTCTTCCGAGGCCACCTGGCTTTATCTCCCAGACCCTGCATAGCATACATTAGTTCAGGTATATTAACAGAAAAACAATATTCAGATAACTCAGGATATTCTTCAGGATCCTCGTCTTCAACAGCATTCACTCTCTTGTTGTCATTTCTACCATATGGCTTGGAGCGATATGGCTTATATGAGGATTCTGATTTCCTGTTAGTCGATTCGTATGTTGAGGATGCATTCATCTTTTCTTGCATTTTCTTATCATCCTCCAAACGAATATATCTCAGAGCCCTGTTACGAGCTTCGTCAAGATTCCTGCAGGGATTCATTACAAGATCCTGATAAAACTGAGAGTCCTTTTGCAACCCCATCTTAAAGGCTTGCACAGCTGTTGCAACATCAAGATGTGGGATATCCAAGGATTCTCGACTGAATTTGTTCACATAATCCCTCAAGGATTCCTGAGGTCCTTGAGTTATCCTGTAAAGATCACTGGTTAGTTTTTCAAAACTCCGACTGCAAGAAAATTGACTATTAAATAAATTGACTAAGTGGGCAAATGATGTAATCGAATGCAGAGGAACATTTAACAGCCATTTCAAGGCTGATCCTGTTAGAGTAGAACTGAAACCCTTGCACAGGCAAGCTTCCTTGAGATCTGGAGGGATAGGGTTGATCTCCATCCTTTCCCTATACTGGGCAATATGCTCTTCAGGATCTGTGGTTCCGTCGTAAAGCTTCATGTTCAGAGTCTGAAATCTTTTTGGGATTTCAGCATCACATATAGGATGCACGAACCGAGATATCCTGTGGCTATCCTGGGATACTTCAGGAATTGGCTGCACCACCCCAGGTACACTGGATATCATATCCTTTAATTTCTGAAGCTCCCTGGATAATTCTGACGTTACAGTTGTATCCTGCAAAGATCCAACACTGTTAGTGGTAATAGCATTATTATTATTAGATACGTTACCGGTCGGAGGATTCTGCCCATATCCCGAAACATATCCCGAGCTCCTCACGGTAGACATCCTAACCGAGGAGGGTATCTCAGGAGTAGGATTCTGAGGGAGGCTGGGCACAATATTCCCCCTATTATCCTCAGTATACACGGCTGAACTAAAGTTCAAAGCTCTGGGCTGTAATGGAGTGACGATATCCTCAGCAGGTCTGCTCGAGCCGGACTTCAGGAGTTGTATCTCCCTCCACAGCATCTGGTTTGTTTCTTGTTGCTGCCTCATTTGTTCCTGCACACTCCCAAATAAGGTTAGGATTTCATCATTAGAAGCCAAAATCGGAGCAGATCCCTGAACAGTCCGGGTAGGGATAACGTCCTGAGGTTGCGAAGAAGATTGCATCCTTGGAGGAGGTGGTGGAAGCACTGGACCAGTAGTAGCAGAAGTCATAGCAGACACAGTAGAGGAACTCATGTTTGATCTTGAGGCCATTATGGACAATGTGGCAAAAAGTTTTGAAAACAGAAAACTAATTAGCGATTTGATAAAGATTTTTAGTAAAGAAAGCACCACTTGCCCCACGGTGGGCGCCAAATTGTTTTGGTCAAAAATTACCTAAGCAATTTAATGATCAAATTAGTTAAGTGAGGTAGTGTGCTAGAAAGTGTTGTTGAAAATGTGCTTGCTAAGTTGTTTATGAAAACAGTATTCGGGATACGGCTCAGGATATCGAGCTGTATTATTGATCAAACAATGAGCAGAAAATAAAGTAAATGACACGAGATGTACGAGGAAAGCCCTTGATCAATCTAGATCGCCGACATAAAACCTCGGGAGCTGACAATCGCAGCTGCCTTGTTCTTCTATTGCTTCAAATATCAGGATACAATGCAGGATGTGGTGCGGATCAACTAAGTGTTACAATGAGATTTGAATACAAGTGTTTGTGTGTAGTGGTTGCTAGCAGCTAGAGAGCAAAAGTGTATGGAAGTGTTGGTGAAAAAGTGTGCCTTAAACTGATCCGCCACATCTATTTATAGTAAAGATAAACCAACAAAGTATCCTAAACTTGCGGGATCCACCGGATATTCCCTCATTGAACGTTGTAGACCTGGTCTTTCGGGCTCAACGTCTCTTCTTCAACAAATTCGTCCGAGTCTTGAGGAGAAGAAGTCCTTTCGACCGTTGGTAAGTCTTAGTCTTCAACCTGCACGTGGTTAATTAACAAATCTCAGGATATTACCCAAGACGTCAGTAATATCCTCTTCCAGCATCCTGGTCACAAACGAACAAACAAAGGCAGGATATCGGTCAGGATATGTATGCTTAGAAAATGACCCATAACAACTACTGCACGGAGCGATTATTCATCGACCCGGGCAGTACTTCTGACATTATATATGAGCAGTGCTTCAACCAGTTTGATCAAGAAGAAAAGGATCGGTTGCAGCCGGTAGATTACCCTTTGGCCGGATTTGCGGGGGAAACCATATTCCCCCTGGGCCAAATCACTTTCCCCGTGTGCCTCACCAACGGAAGGCACACGCGAATAGAGGAGGTAAACTTCATGGTTTTACCCCACACATCCAAATACGACTTACTTCTCGGGATAGAGTCCCAGGGCGATTTCAACATGATTACATCCGTCCCCCACTCTGCCATCGGTTTCCCAACCGAGACAGGGATCGCGATAATATACACCCACAGAGAGGTTATGACCATGGACGAGCTGCGTCCGACCAAGACGGCGAGGCTCACCCCCAACACCCAACCAAAGAAATGGGTTCTTAATGCACGACACCCAGAACAAACAGTCATGTTGGGTCATGCCTTGTCCAACAACATTAGAGCGCGCCTGAAGCAGCTACTCTTCAGGAATCAAGACATTTTCGCATGGACACCCTTAGACATGACAGGGGTGCCACGCGAAGTCGCGCAACATTTCTTGAATACTTTGCCAGGTATCAAGCCAGTGATCCATGGCCAACGCCACCTTGGGTTCGCAAAGAACGAAGAAATGCACGAGCAGGTCAAAGAACTACCCTCCGTAGGCATCCTGCGGAAGTTAAATACCAGACTTGGTTATCCAACCCAGTCATGGTAGAAAAACCAAGCAGGGGCTGGCGCATGTGCGTCGATTATAAAGATCTCAACAAAGCGTGCCCCAAAGATTGCTACGCACTTCCCGAGATCGATGAGAAAGTCGATAACCTCGCCCCGTTTCGATGGAAGTGCTTCCTCGATTGTTACAAAGGCTATCACCAAGTACAGATGGCAATCGAGGACGAACATAAAACGGCATTCCGCACACCTACCGGGAATTACTGTTATACAAAAATGTCGTTTGGGTTGCGCAACGCGGGCGCAACTTATCAAAAGTTGATGAATGACACTTTTGGTGATCAAATCAGCAAAAGTATCGAAATCTACATGGACGACCTAGTCGTCATGAGCATGGAGGAGGATACCATGCTCAATGATATCGAACGAACATTTTAAACTCTACGCGACGTCAATATAAAGCTCAACCCAGGGAAGTGCTCGTTTGGAATGGAAGAAGGCAAGTTCCTTGGATTCATCGTCACCAATGATGGATTCAAGGTAAACCCGAAAAAGGTTCAGGCGATCGAGCGTATGCCATCGCCTTCCACAATGAAGGAAATGCAACGACTAGCCGGCCGGCTAGCAGTGCTAAACAGGTTTCTAGCCAATCATGCAGCTAAATCTTATCCTTTCATCAGAACTCTGCGAAACTGCTTAAAAAAGGAACAATTCCAGTGGACCGCAGAGGCTGAAAACGCTTTACGGGAAATGAAAGAGTGTCTGATTCAACTCCCAACTCTAACCGCACCACGCAAGAAAGAACCACTTATCTTGTACCTATCTGCCGCAGACAACGCGGTAGGCACGGTACTTATCGTGGAGTGTGAGGGAGTTCAAACACTTATCTACTACATCAGCAAAATGCTCAACGACCCAGAGACAAGATACTCCATCATGGAAAAATTGGTACTCGCACTGGTGCACGCATCAAGACGGTTACGACGCTACTTCGCAAATCACGTCATCACCGTATTAACCAATTACACGATTGGGCCGATGCTTTCCAAGCCCGACATCTCTGGGAGATTAGCAAAATAGGCCATTGAACTGGGCACGCACACATTGATCTATAAACTGCGCCCCGCGATCAAAGGCCAGGTTCTAGCTGATTTTGTCGCCGAGGTACCGGCGAATCGCATCCAAGAATGCGAAGAAGAATAAAACCCTACACCACCACCATCCTCAACAGATACTTGGGCACTATATACCGATGGTGCATCCAACGAGGATGGTGCGGGTGCATGTCTGCGACTCGTCAGCCCCGATGGCCAAGAGCTCACCTATGCAATCTGCCTCGATTTCAAAAGTACAAATAACGAGGAAGAATATGAGGCTCTACTGGTAGGGCTGCGTCTGCCAGTCAAACTCGGCGTCCAACACCTGGAGGCACACGTCGACCCACTACTAGTTGCAGGACAAGTGCGCGGCGACTATGCCGCAAAAGTGGATATCATGATCCTCTATCTCGAATAAGCCCTGCAACTGAAATCAAAGTTCACTTCCTTCAACATCCGCCATATCAACAGGAGTGAAAACAAACCGGCGGATGCACTTTCGAAACTTGCATCCACCAGCTTCCAATACCTGGAAAAGGAGATACGCATTGAGATTCTACAAAATCCCTCAGTACCCCTTCGCCAAGTCAACGTCATCCAGTTCGGTACAATGTCCTGGATGACACCAATCATTGCATACTTGCAATCAGGTGTTACTCCCGAAAGTAAAGCAGAAGCACGCAAGTTGCAATACAAAGCGTGCCATTATCAAATGGGAGGCGGTATTTTATACCGCAAATCATACCTGGGGCCACTCGTACGATGCGTCGACCCCCAAGATGCCACGTATCTAATCAGAGAGATACACGACGGAATATGTGGCATACACGCGGGCCCACGCATGGTGGTGGCCAAAATCATGAATGCCGGATACTACTGGCCTGGCATGCACCTGGACGCGGTCAAGGTCTTGCGCAAGTGTTTCAATTGTCAGCGGCATGCTCCCAAAACCTTGTGCCCTAAGAACGCGCCAAAAACTTGATGTGTGTTAAACATACTATAAAAATTAACTAATTTAGACTCTCTAAGCTAGACACTAAAAAGCTTTAATTCTAGACTCGACCTAAACCACACAACCGGCAAGTGTACCGATCAATGTAGTATAACCCAGGAAGTCCGGATATCGAATCACAGGACTCTATGTATCACGTAAATTAGACTCTAATAGACACTGACATACACGACTTTACTTGTTTTAATTGTTTGGGGGGGGGGTTACGGAAAATCTAGGAAATCTATATTAAACTACTAAATTAAACTAGAATTAACTAAAGACGAATAAAGACTGAGGACTTTTCTTTATATGAGAACGAGACCACCTAGACAAGAATCCTGGATTGTTTTTAAGAGATTACCAATTAAATTAAATGCACGAGTTATGGAACCGGGATCTTAAAGTACTAAACCTATTAAGAACCATCGAGGCCCCTCGACCCTTCTCAAGGAGAAACCTGTGGAACTACCTAGGCCGTTAATCCTACCGGTTATTAGACGCCTTTCCAGTTGTCTAATTATTGTGTAAGTACCCTAATGTTGACCTATTCTTTTCCAATCCTAGATCTAGGGTAATTTGAAATAATTAATTTGACTTGATAGACTAATAAGATCGACAGGTAAACCAAGACATGACCTTTTCCAAGGACTATCTAAAGCAATTCGCCGGGTAAGACCTACCAATAGCCCCTCACTTTCCAGGTATTAGGACTAGCAGAACACTAAGACTTAGTAAATTATTACCCATTACTTCTAGGGGTTATCTGCCGATTCTCCCTAAAGAGCTAAGGTTTTCTTATGTGATATAGACACTCACCGAAATCCTAAACCCTAATATGACTCTATGTTGTGATATAGACCGTCACTAAGAATCATACGAAGCAAACAATAACAATAAACCGAATCAAAGCATGCATATACATCAAATCATTAAATCAAACTTCTTACAAAACACAATTAATCCATAACAATCATGCAAATAACATAAACCGGTAAAAACGTTATATCAATCCATTCATCAAGTCTAGGTGGTTAATAAATCTAGCCGAGCATGTTTAAACGTGAAAACAATTCAAAGAAGTTCAACAAAGAATTCATTGTAACAAGTTTCGTAAGAAAAGTCAAGAACAAAGAACTAGAAAATCCGATTAGATCTTCAAGTCTTCTTCCCCGAACTTGTACCGATGATTCCTAGGCTTCACAATCTCCAAAAACGCTCCAAGAATGCTCAACAATTGCCCAAGAAGTCCCCTTAGTCGAATTAGGGTTTCTTCTTAAGTTAAGGATGTTTTTATATCTCTTTCTATAACAAACCCTTATAATTTTCGTAATAATTACCAATCAGAACGTTCTGGCTGGGCGCCAGAAAATCAGGGACTGGGTGGTGGGGTGCCACCTTGTTTTTCAGCTCATGTACTAACTTCAGACTCTCGCCAGGGGCCAGAAACTTGCTTAGTGGGTGATGGGGTGCCAGAAAGTGATTTTTCAGCTTTTAAACTCTATTTCAACTCCTCGACCTTTCCAACATGCTTCAAGACTTGACACTTCAATATTTTAACTCGTTTTACTCGGTTTCTCGCATATTTGAGCATCAAGACCTGCGAAACACGATTTGATCAATAGTATACATATTCTAACGAAAATCAAAACTAAATATAACGAAAACTATACAAACTTTACACGAATAAAAGATGTATTTTGCAATACATCAAACATCCCCACACTTACTCTTTTTTCGTCCTCGAAAAAGAATTATGCAACGGAATCAGAAACAAATAATCACTCGGGTCAAAAACATAGGTATATTTAATTAAAACCAAGGCTTGCGTTAGCCGCGATTGCGAATATATTTGTCCACTTAAACCCGAATCCAATCCTAAGCCCTTATCATGTGAATTTAATTTAAGTGCGGTCAGTCTACCTAAGGTCTCACGCTAGAATCTACGGTCCACCTACTCCCGCCTCAAGCTTATAGGACTAAAGGAACGATCATTTGACCAATTCCCAACCGTCTTATATCAAAACCAAAAGAGTTTACAATCAAATATTTTTTCTTTTTTCCATTTTTTTTCTATTTTTGCTTTGCTTCTTGCTCTTTTTTTTTTCATGAGTCTAGACGATGCTTTCCCTAACCAAGAGGTATTCCGGCTGTAGAGTCGCTATCCCCAACCACAGATTACTTAGGTTTCGGTACTTTTAATCGGCAATTCGATTTCACACATCCCAGAGGCATTCCGGCTGTAGAGTCGCTATCCCCAACTCGGATTACATAGACCTGTGTTACTTTCATTTAGTTTCTAGCTCACTTTTTATTCTATTTTTTTCATGACCACAAACTCTGACAGTTTTAACTTATAACGGTGCCCCTTATACTATTATCGGCAGTTTTAATTTCTCATATCTCCCAGGCGAAAACCCACTAGCAGACTGACAATTAAGGTATATTAGCTCAAAGGGACTTAAAACCAAACCCGGGCCTATCCACACATCCCTAACTATACGCAAGCTCGATTTATTATAATCTCATATTATTATTATTCGAACCCGAGCAAAAATTCATCTTTTCTATCACTTTCCGCTTTAATTGCAAACTTCTTTTTTTTTTATTCGAAAGACATTTTCTATTTTTTCTATTTTTTTGGATTTTTCAATTTTTTTAATTTTTTTGTGTTTTTTTCATATTTATGACTCAAATATTTACAAGTATCCCATCCCCACACTTAGAGATTGCATTGTCCCTAATGCAAGAACGAAAATACGACTCAACAACTACCAAAAAAAAAACTGCAAACGAAATAAATAAAAATATACAACAACAACAAAAATGGAAACGACTTAGCTGAGTATGTGAGACTGTCAAAGTGCCAGTCGTTTCCACATAAGCCCTCCAATTCGATACGCACTCAGCAAACAACTTCTAACCTCGGACATGCGAACGAAAGCGGCTACAAATACCAACCTAATCACGCAAACACCAAACACTAGCAAAATATAATATATAATATCACGTTCAACAACCATCCACAATTATATCAACCAACCCCAAAACCCATCCAACTTATTTAATGTATTTAAGTACAAACCAATAGACGAGGATTAAAAACAGCATAAAGATAAAAATAAACAAAAGATATAAGCTGTCATCCTCGCTGCATCCTCGCACTCCCCTACTACGCATTATCCAACACCTCACCACCCGCCTGTATCCCACTCTTGGGCGAGTATCTGGGCCTCGTTTCCTGTTGGGCCGACTGCATGATCCTGCACCTGACATTCTGCAAAAACAATTCACGTATGAAAAGACAAAGAAAAGCAGAATATTAGTCACGAACTATTTTTGGTATTTTTTCATTTTTTTTCATTTTTTTTATTTTTTTTTACTAAAATAATATATACAAAAACAACGGCCGTATAGCATTTCGTTCACGGCTATTGTTCGAAAACAAGTGACTTTATTCAACACAATTACAAACTGACTCCGCCCGAATGGAGATTGAGTACGAGCGAAGCGGTTTGAATATCAAGTGAGCATATCGACACTACATGACACTAGCAAGACTCGAAACACACTTAAAACGACACAAAGAACCCTAAAGACGCAAAACTCAACTCGACCTAAACTAGACGCAAAATACAAGACTTACAACCCTATACCTCTTCCCGGCACTTTACTTGCCCTCAAGTAAACCCAAGTGCCGCCCAAACCGACATCGACATCCAAACTTGCTTAAAATCAGCCATGTAATAATTTAAAACAAATTTTAGCATTGAAAAAACCAAGTTTTGAAGAACATTGCAATCGAACTCCAAACCAAACCACCCGCAACCTATTTTCTGCTCAAGCACTCAACCCGCATCCAACACGCAACCCATTCACAGCTATCACGACCCCCGACCCCATCCTGGCCGGAATCGAGCGCCGCGAGCAGTCCAGTGGTACCGGTGATTATTTTTGAAAAACATTGCAGCGGAAATTTCATCAGGACCGTGAGTTAGGAAAAATATCAGAGTTTAGAAACACCGGATTTTATTTAAATAGATGGAATAAATTCCATTTTTACAAAGGTAGCTTTTAATAAAAACAATATTTCTTAATTTGATTTAATTAATAAAATAAGCCACTTCTTGAAGTCTTTTAGTGTCGGATCCAATCCTTACTCTAATCTACTGTAATTACCTGAAACGCGTTTTAAAAAGGTTTTGTCAGCGGGAAATACTGAGTGAATCATTCAGTTTACTAAAATGACTCTTTTATTATAATTTACAGTATTAAGAGTTTTTACATATGTTTCAGATATCTACCAACTACCCACAGTATTTGTCACTCGACCGGATCTGTGACTGTGGTCATATCACCATTGGCTGCCCCAATGAATGACGTATATCACTAATTTTTAGGTTCGCCCACCTAATGTGATTAAAACAGTAGTAATGTGCACAATACCCCACATACTGGCTGTAATTTGGTGATTACATAAACTTAATCACTGTAATTTATAATTCTGAAAATAATTTAGAGTATTGTAAAACAGTTGATAAAAAGAAGAATGACTCACATTATAAGCATGCAGTATTTGAATTAACAAGCTTCATGATTCAGATCTTTCTGAGAATTAGCATCTACTTTGATTGTAAGTGTATGGGGTAAAGATTAGTCTACTAGTAAGCCTAATACCTAATATAAGAAATGATGCACACGAAACTAGGTAAATAACTAATACAACATTTACGATAACTCACGAGATCAAATTCTCACAACGAACGACAAAGTGCGATACTTAAACATTCATCGAATTAACGACGAACGACAAAGTATAACCCTAAGGTGGGCGGCACTTAAACATCCATTGGATATATTGATCGGTGGAAAATGAATCGTAATAGCGATCGAGTTATTACCCGGCATCGTAGCAGCACCCCGCTATACTGATTAGTGATTTGGAGACTGTTTCTACTATAACTCGGAGTATAATTTGAATTTGATTGTCAAACCAACGCACAATTGCAAGTCCCACTACCCTCTATTTATAGCTGGAAAATCGTCCCTCTCGCGTGTCGCGACAAGAACATGTGCACCCGTCGCGTGGCGCGACGGGTCTATTTTCTAGCCTAGGGTGGACACGTTTAGGGGTAGGCTTGCTGAGTCGACTGTACGACTAAATTCAATTTTGACAACATATTTTTGAAGATAATATCGAATGGGAATTGCCCCACCTGAGTTTTAGGGGCCCTGATCCTGATTCTGATTGTTATGAAAATTTTAAGAGTTGTGCAGGATTACTTGGGTGTCTCAACTAGGGTTTCCTATTGGGTAGAAATAATAGATATGACTTTTGATAAGAGTTGTTTACGAAATAAAATAATAATAGTTTTGGGTAAATCACAAAAAGAGAATAAAACGGTGAGAAAAAGAGAATGGACCCACTGTGTAACTTTAGGGTTTAGCTAGGAAATCTCCTGGTATAAATTTTGGGTATAACTGTTGGGCTATTAAAAATATAATGCACTCGTGTTAAGTATAGTACCCCTAATTCAACCTTGTCCCGAAGTCCCGAGATAGAATCCAAACGAACTTAGTCGGGCAGAGCCTTGACATGCGTTATGGGACTCAGATCAATCGGAAAGGGTAGCGGTGATCGGGAGTTACAATACTTAAAACGGGACATGACTTTATTATTATTATTGGAATAATGAAAGGAAAAGAATTATAATTTTAGAAGGAGAGAGAGATCGAGAGAAAGGAACATATGAACAGAATTCAGTTTGTGTGCTATGTGCTCTATATATATTTGGTTTGATAGCTTACTTCTCAAGTTGTATGTATTTTCTAATTGATCAAATAGAGCCACGTATCATTCATCATTTTATTAAATTGAAATTTGTTGTACTTGCATATTTTAAAAAGGGCCACGTATCATTGAATTTAAATTCAATGTAAATCTAGTTATTAGGTATTATTATATTTATTATTTTATTATGATATATGTCACACGTATACATATACACAATTTAAATAATATTATTATATATATTATAATTAATTTAACTGCTTTACTTATTTGGTGTTTATAACTTTTAAAATATGATGTTTTATAAGACAATGAATATATCATTAGAACAAGAATATTTGTGTCTACATTTTGAACTAAGTTTCATTAAAAACAGAGTAGGTTCAATTATAGTGTATTTTTATTTAATTATTAGACGGTCACTAAGCTTGTCTAGGTGCTTCATATTTCTAACAGTCGACTTATCCGTAATCTACCCAAATAATATAAGTTTTTATATACTTTTATTTTATTTAAAAAGGTCACCTATATACAGGCCAATTTATTAGAATAATATTTCAACCAACTATATATAAAATAGTGTTTAAAACTATTTGGGTGGAATATCTATATTAAAAATAAACTAGTTACTATTTACTAGTGGTTAATAAATTTAACCAAACTTTATAATTCTTATATAAAAATAGGAATGTTACATTCTCCCCACCTTGTTTTAAATCTCGTCCTCGAGATTTGGGTTATGATATTTCTTTTAGGCTTATGTCATATTTTAGTCAATAAAAACAATATTAAAGTAGATGACACAAAATTTAAAGTATCAAATTTTGTGAATACGAGTTGTATAATAAGTTGGATTCAATGGTTCAACTGAATTAGTTTAAGAAATCGATAACAAACGAATGAGATGAAATAATATAATTTCCAAAGTGACTAGGTTGAAGCCAAAAGATATATGATTGATAGATATTTAAAATGAATGTGAAGGACTTTTGGAATCAATAAAATTCTTTATCAAAAGAAATCTTACTTGATTGGCAACTGAGGAAGACTTAGAATCCACGGGTTCAAAATGAAATAAAAGCATGAAAATGATTTGTCAAATATTGAATTATAATATGAGAAAATCAATGTGCTGAGATGAGTGAATTGCAAAGATATACGAAAAGACAAACAATAGAGTTAGTGTATTATTGTTTAGAGTTCCAAGTTGTTTTGGCATGACTAACCATTATAGTATATTTATAAAGCAATTGTGATACATATTATTTGTGTCCCTGTCTGAACCGTATCTTATTTATCAAATAAAAATACTATGTAATATATATTATTTGTTTCACATTTTTATTATATGTAAATGGTTACCACTTTCAAATAAATATTATTTTAGTATTTTTACTATACTATGTAAAATAACTATGTAATATAGATTACAAAATACTGCAATGAAGTTATTATATTTACAAAATATTTTAGTATTATGATTTTGTAAAAAGAATCACTATTATTTATAACGTTAAATGAAAGTTGTGAATAAAAGGGGTAAAATATTTATTGTACAAAAGTATTTGTAAAATATTTTGTAAATATATAACACTTAATGGGTTAATTCTATGTGATTACTTATTTTCATTTTGAAACCATAAAACGTTGTGAATGTTTTTACAAATGTTGTAAATAAGTGAAAACGGGGACTATTCTTTATATATTACAATGTTCTTCTAACCCAATGTAATTGCTGACTACTATATTATTCTTATATGGTCATTTTCTTGCTAGAGTGTTATAGTACATAATTACCACAAAATATGTGATACATAATTATTTATATAATTTTATTCGTCCCTCAAATTCTAGTATTGTTTTATAAAAATATGTCTTCTCTTTTTAGTACAAAGTAAAATATTTATATATATAATTAAGATTTACTACATAAGTATGATGACTTAATTAACTAGTCATTATCATGGCGGATATTGGTTAGTGCTGCCTTGTTTAAGCATAGGTGGCCAGTCCATGCCTAACTAAGGCTAGGCTATTCAATACATGCCCCTGATAATAACTCTAGTATCTAAAAATAATACTAACACTTCTGTTATTTATTACTAATAATAAAAATAAATAACTTAAATATAAATTTAAATGAGAGTATATCTCAATATAATTTTTTTATATATAAAATATAAATTCTTTACCTCAATGGTTTAATAAAATTCATTAACTTGATATCAAAGAGTCACTGTTTTATAATAATGCGATTCATAGTGCAAAAAGTGAAATGATATTTGAGTTTTGATAAATTGGAATGAAGTCCTCCAGTGGTCTTCATAAAGCAAGTGAATCGTGTGGATTTATCAAGAAATGAAATAGATCAATTTTCTCCACTAGGAAAGAAATCCTCATGATATGATGACTTATTAGAGAAAGTAAAAACACGAAAGTCTACTTATGATATGCAGAAGTCAGAATTTCTATGAAAGAAATATAAGAACTTTATTTGGAATTTCGTGTGATAATCGTTTGTTAAATGAAATTACCAGGGAATGTTGAATAAAATAAAAATAGGGAATTTATAAAGGTATATGACTCCTTTTGCAGTGATAATAGTTATGATTCTGATTATACTGTGCACCGATAATTGTGAAATCTTGTTACAACGTACCTCAGCGAGATTTATGTCGGTTGTAGGATCATATGGCAAAGTGCTTCTTTTTGATTAGTAGTTTTTCTACTGACGGAATTAGCATAGGTGTCATCGTGCCTAATTTATATTTTTCAAAGGTCTTGCCTTGAAAGTCGTATGTGATATACTTTGACGTCTTGTGGACGTAAAATTTTAAGTTTCATGTATTTTCTTGTGCATTAGCACAACTTTACATGTTTCTTACTTGTGTTAATTTGGAAATTCTTATATTTTTGATGGTGTTCCAACCTATAGAGTTTCCACTGATTATTTTGTCACACGAGCTACGAGACAAATGATCAAACGAAATAATGTTTGATATCGGAAAAGAGATTCCTAATAAAGAAATCTAGACACATATGCTTGTGTTTTATTCCTAATCGACTTTTGGAATTCCTTATAGATATACATATCTATATAATTATATATTTCACATGCTGTAATATACATACCTTCTATAAGATCAATGTATTTAGCAGATTCATATTTCCAAAAACAAGTCAAATATCTGGTCATGATTTTATTTAGGGAAATCTTGTCACTATTTGACATATTATTTACCCCGTCTTATCCGGTTCGCGCCGGAGAGGTAACTTCAGTATATCCAAACAAGCTGGAGAGTCTGCTACTCTATACCCAGTTTTGCCGGAGAAAATTTTCTATTTCCCATAAATAGTATCTTTTCAAGATTTTTAAAAGTGCCTCTTTTATTAGGACTTTTATCCAGAATCAAGGAAATTTGTATTTCCATATATATCTTTATTCTGGACTAAGTAATATCAATAAACAAGAATAAATAGCAATTAAGTGCTATTGCCTGCTAATCGTTATTCTTATGACATACCAGTATTTACATTATACTTTATATAAGAAATTTTATCTTGAAGCTTATATTAAGGCAAAATTCTTAAGTTCAAGTCTAAATATTATCCTGAATGATATCAGATTTAATTCTCCATTTAAATTTAGGTATTATTACAACATCTAATTGTTTAAATAAGTGGCTTAGCTTATACTAAGGCATCTTTTCTTATGTTCAAGTGTAAAAGCTATCAGATGTGCTACCAGTTAATAGCAATCTCCTAACTCTTTTATTTAAGCTTAAGTATTATTATCACAACACTTATTGGCTTAAAGTAGTGGCTTAGCTCTGATACCACCTTAACTATCACGACCCCCGACCCCATCCTGGCCGGAATCGAGCGCCGCGAGCAGTCCAGTGGTACCGGTGATTATTTTTGAAAACATTGCAGCGGAAATTTCATCAGGACCGTGAGTTAGGAAAAATATCAGAGTTTAGAAACACCGGATTTTATTTAAATAGATGGAATAAATTCCATTTTTACAAAGGTAGCTTTTAATAAAAACAATATTTCTTAATTTGATTTAATTAATAAAATAAGCCACTTCTTGAAGTCTTTTAGTGTCGGATCCAATCCTTACTCCAATCTACTGTAATTACCTGAAACGCGTTTTAAAAAGGTTTTGTCAGCGGGAAATACTGAGTGAATCATTCAGTTTACTAAAATGACTCTTTTATTATAATTTACAGTATTAAGAGTTTTTACATATGTTTCAGATATCTACCAACTACCCACAGTATTTGTCACTCGACCGGATCTGTGACTGTGGTCATATCACCATTGGCTACCCCAATGAATGACGTATATCACTTATTTTTAGGTTCGCCCACCTAATGTGATTAAAACAGTAGTAATGTGCACAATACCCCACATACTGGCTGTAATTTGGTGATTACATAAACTTAATCACTGTAATTTATAATTCTGAAAATAATTTGGAGTATTGTAAAACAGTTGATAAAAAGAAGAATGACTCACATTATAAGCATGCAGTATTTGAATTAACAAGCTTCATGATTCAGATCTTTCTGAGAATTAGCATCTACTTTGATTGTAAGTGTATGGGGTAAAGATTTGTCTACTTGTAAGCCTAATACCTAATATAAGAAATGATGCACACGAAACTAGGTAAATAACTAATACAGCATTTACGATAACTCACGAGATCAAATTCTCACAATGAACGACAAAGTGCGATACTTAAACATTCATCGAATTAACGACGAACGACAAAGTATAACCCTAAGGTGGGCGGCACTTAAACATCCATTGGATATATTGATCGGTCAGAAAATGAATCGTAATAGCGATCGAGTTATTACCCGGCATCGTAGCAGCACCCCGCTATACTGATTAGTGATTTGGAGACTGTTTCTACTATAACTCGGAGTATAATTTGAATTTGATTGTCGAACCAACGCACAATTGCAAGTCCCACTGCCCTCTCTTTATAGCTGGAAAATCGTCCCTCTCGCGTGTCACGACAAGAACATGTGCACCCGTCGCGTGGCGCGACGGGTCTATTTTCTAGCCTAGGGTGGACACGTTTAGGGGTAGGCTTGCTGAGTCGACTGTACGACTAAATTCAAATTTGACAACATATTTTTGAAGATAATATCGAATGGGAATTGCCCCCCCTGAGTTTTAGGGGCCCTGATCCTGATTCTGATTGTTATGAAAATTTTAAGAGTTGTGCAGGATTACTTGGGTGTCTCAACTAGGGTTTCCTATTGGGTAGAAATAATAGATATGACTTTTGATAAGAGTTGTTTACGAAATAAAATAATAATAGTTTTGGGTAAATCACAAAAAGAGAATAAAACGGTGAGAAAAACAGAATGGACCCACTGTATAACTTTAGTGTTTAGCTAGGAAATCTCCTGGTATAAATTTTGGGTATAACTTTTGGGCTATTAAAAATATAATGCACTCGTGTTAAGTATAGTACCCCTAATTCAACCTTGTCCCGAAGTCCCGAGATAGAATCCAAACGAACTTAGTCGGGCAGAGCCTTGACATGCGTTATGGGACTCAGATCAATCGGAAAGGGTAGCGGTGATCGGGAGTTACAATACTTAAAACGGGACATGACTTTATTATTATTATTGGAATAATGAAAGGAAAAGAATTATAATTTTAGAAGGAGAGAGAGATCGAGAGAAAGGAACATATGAACAGAATTCAGTTTGTGTGCTATGTGCTCTATATATATTTGGTTTGATAGCTTACTTCTCAAGTTGTATGTATTTTCTAATTGATCAAATAGAGCCACGTATCATTCATCATTTTATTAAATTGAAATTTGTTGTACTTGCATATTTTAAAAAAGGCCACGTATCATTGAATTTAAATTCAATGTAAATCTAGTTATTAGATATTATTATATTTATTATTTTATTATGATATATGTCACACGTATACATATACACAATTTAAATAATATTATTATATATATTATAATTAATTTAACTGCTTTGCTTATTTGGTGTTTATAACTTTTAAAATATGATGTTTTATACGACAATGAATATGTCATTAGAACAAGAATATTTGTGTCTACATTTTGAACTAAGTTTCATTAAAAACAAAGTAGCTTCAATTATAGTGTATTTTTATTTAATTATTAGACGGTCACTAAGCTTGTCTAGGTGCTTCATATTTCTAACAGTCGACTTATCCGTAATCTACCCAAATAATATAAGTTTTTATATACTTTTATTTTATTTAAAAAGGTCACCTATATACAGGCCAATTTATTAGAATAATATTTCAACCAACTATATATAAAATAGTGTTTAAAACTATTTGGGTTGAATATCTATATTAAAAATAAACTAGTTACTATTTACTAGTGGTTAATAAATTTAACCAAACTTTATAATTCTTATATAAAAATAGGAATGTTACAACAGCCGAAATACCCAAATCACACCCAAACTACAACCTTAATACACCAATACACAAACTAAACCCTAAACTAAACACGACAACTAACCCTAAAATGTATTACTAGTCTAATTAAAACTAAAATATACAATTCAAAATACAAAATTTACAGGAGACATACCTTGGATTTGAGAGAAAACAAGAACAATAAGAAGTAATTTCGGTTGAGCTTGAATCCCCAAGTGAAGTCCGACTTCGTGGTGAAATATGACGGTGATGGTCGAAATCGGACTTTTGAGATGGTGGAGGGAAGGTGGGTGGCTAGCGGCGATTGGATGGTGAGGGAACACGGTGCAGAAGGGGGAGGTAAAAGTGGGGTTCGGTGAGGGGAAGGTGAGATCGGCGGATAAACAGTGGTGAGGTTGAGGATTGGCGGCTGTGTACGGCGGCGAGGAGGTGGTGCGGTGAAAGAGGGTGGCCGGCGGTGGGTGGTGAGGAAGGGAAAGGAGTGGGGAGCGGTAGAAGTGTGGTGAGGTTGAGGGAGGAGGGTTATCGTGGTGAGTGAGGGAGGTATAGGTTTCCGGTGAGAAGGGTAGGAGATGGTGTGAGGGGTTAGCGGCGGTGGTTGACGGCGGATTGGAGGAGGTTGAGGAAGAGGGTTACGGTAGGGATGGGAGAAAAGGGGGGTACCGGGTAAATGTTTCAGGGATGGGAGAGCAGTGGGCTTTCGTTGGGTTACGGGAGAAGGTATATAGTTTTTGTTGGGTTTTAAGAAATTAAAGTGGCAGCTGGGCTTTATGGCGGGCCGGTAGACTTTCAGGTGGTTGGTGGCGGCCCGCCACCGCCTTGTAAATTTCTGAAAACAACTGTAACGTGCTGGCGGCCGCCGATAAGATTATGTGGTGGGTGGCGGCCCGCCAATGCGTAATTATTTTCCGAAAATTTTTTTTATTGAAGTGGGGTTTCAGCTATAGCTTCTGGCCGGTGGCCAGAAAGTTCAATAAATGGTGGCGGCCCGCTACCACGTATTAATTTCCAAAAAATTTTGTTTTCATTTTTTTAACCGTTTACCCCAAATATCCTTTTCATGCCTTAAAAACAATTTTGATTTTACCCAAACCATCCAAAAACCCACCGAATTTTTGTTTCTTTTTCTACGACTGAAAACTTACTTGGAACCTTATTCTCCTCGCAAATTTCTGCAAATCCTCGGTAGTGTACTCCTGCAAATGACTCAAAATACAAACAAGGACCCGAAAAACTACGAAAAACAACTGTTAGCTACCGAAAATAATACGAAAAATAAATGAAAATACAAACGGTACAAAATATACACTTGGGATTTCAACTTTTCACATACTTATGGAGGATCATAGAGATGCAGCTCACCTCCAAACATACACTCACGGGTTGTAGCACCATTATACTTGTTGCCCAAATCAATCCAAACACCCTTATCACTCTCACAACCTCTCAACTCCTCATCTTGCGGTTTGAATCTAGACTCGTCATATCGAAATCTCTCCCCAAACTAAGCTTTACTTAGTATCTCTAGCTTAGATTCTAAACGCACCATTCTCGCTTCTAATTCCTCTACTCTCCTATCAGGTGGGTCCCCACACTTGAGTTCTATTACTTTTTCTAGACTCGGACCACTCATCACCTTCTCTTCACCTCTCTCATCCTTCTCACTCTTACCCACTAACGATACCGCCTGCACCCTATCACTTGACCCTCTCGAATTCATAACCTTAAAAACTACCGATTCCTCGCCCGCTCTAAGTGTGATGGTGCCTAAAAAGACATCTATGAGAGCTTTAGCGGTATTCAAGAACGGGCGTCCTAAGATTAACGGTACGTTTTCATCGGCTTCCATGTCGAGAATGACGAAGTCAGCCGGAAAAACGAACTTGTCCACCTTAACAAGCAAATTCTCGACTATGCCCCTAGGGTGTTTCACGGATCTATCAGCTAAGGATAATGTCATTCGGGTGGGTGAAAGCTCGCCTAAGTCTAGCTTTTCGTAGAGAGAAAATGGCATCAAATTGATGCTAGCACCTAGGTCGGCTAAAGCTCTAGTATTAGTGTTACTACCGAATAGACAAGGAATTGTGAAAACACCAGGATCGGTAAGCTTCTCAGGAAGCTGATTTGAGACAACGGCCGAACATCCTCCATGCAATAGAATATTCGACAACTCCCCTAACTTCTCCTTATTCCTAAGAAGGTCCTTTAAAAATTTCGCGTATTTAGGCATGGACTGGAGTGCCTCGATAAAAGGAAGATTAATCTTCAATTGCTTGAAGATGTCTAAGAATTGCCCGTATTCCCTCGAGTATTTTTGATTCTTAAGACGGGAAGGGAACGGGACATACGCATGGTTCACTAAAGGTGAAGGCCTAACATCCACGGGAGGTTTCTCTACTCTTTTCTCACCTTGAGACTCCTCGGGTCGTGCGGTACTTGCTGGGCGCAGCCTCGATTGCACTTTGCCGGGAGCCTCCATCTCTATCTCTTCATCTACAATATCCCCATCCTCATCGACTACTCTCTCTTCAACGCTAGGGTCCCCTACTATTTTGCCACTACGAGTGGTAATGGCCTTTACATGAGCATTCGGGTTAGGTTGGGTGTTACCCGCAAACTGACCGGGTAATCTCTCCTCTAACTTTCTAGACATATCACCTACAACCCTTTGAAGGTCTTGAAAAGCAGCTTGGTGATTCTTAAGCATAAGGTCATGTTCGCTAAGTTTCTTTTGGGTGGTTTGGTCCCTAACAACTAGCTGGCTCATCATAGCCTCCATCCTTTCTAGACTTCCCCCTAAATCCAAACTTGGACCTTGACCTATTTGACCTTGATTATTTGACCCCCCATCATTAACCTGCCCATTTGAACCCCCACCAAAGAGTGAACCTAAACCCCTATTTGGATTTTGAGCTATTTGAAAACCAGGGGGTCCGTTTGAGCGAAAATTGTTGTTAGAAGCAAAATTATTATTATTATTACGCCAACCCGAACCAAAGTTATTATTACCAAACCCACTAGGTTGACCTCTACCTTGACCCCCTCCTACAAAATCGACTTGCTCCTCACCTACTAGCAGTGGACACGCACTCGTGTCGTGACCCCCTCGACAATACTCACATTTGTCTACCTTAGCCTTAATTTCCTTAAGTTCCCTAGACATGTTTTCCAACACAGCGGCTAAACTAGGATCCATGGTGACATGGTTCACCCCACGGGCGGGTGCACTAGTAGTGGTATTAGAATTACCACTTTGATACCGCTGATCGGATCGTGATTGGGATTGAGACCGAGCAAATGCCTCAAAACGCTCTAAACATTCAGCAACTGTAAGAATACCCATCATATGCCCCCCCTGCATTAGTATCGAACCTATCACAAGTCTCTTGGGTGAGACCGTTATAAAATTTCTCACATAACGCCCAATCAGAAAGACCATGCTGGGAGCAACGAGCACACAGGTTTTGGAATCGCTCCCAAGCAAGGTAGTAAGGCTCGTCGGGCTCCATGCGAAAAGAGTGGATTTGGTCTCTAAGACGTGAGGCTTTAGCGGGCGGGAAATATTTATTCAAAAAGGCTTGATGAAGCCCCGCCCATGTGGTGAAGGTACCGGTTGGTTGAGAGTCCAACCAGGTAGCCGCACGGCCAGCTAGTGAAAACGGGAAAAGCTGTAAGTAGGTGGCATCATTGGGTGCACCGTGAAGGCTAAAGGTGGCTAGGATACGGGAGAACCGGTTAATGTGGGCCGGGGCGTCCTCATCCTCGCGGCTATGGAATTGGATGCTATTGGTAATGGCCTGCATGGCATAAGATGGAATCTGCCATGAGTTCTCGCTAACTATAGGTGGAACAGTAATGGGTGATGCTAGACCAGTGAAGCCTTGGGTGGCTTGTTGGTGAACGGTCTGCCTAGCGTTGGCCATGTGTTCTAGGTTCTCTGGGATGCTAGAGGTGCTAAAAGTAGGGCTATCGGGTGGGGAAATCTTAGGTGATGTTTTGGGTGATTGAAGTGGGGTGGGTAATGGAGTGGAATCGAAATTGGGAAACTGAGACGTGGATGAACTACTAACCTGTGGGCCTTGGCCCAAACGAGACGATGATGATGACTCGGTGACTGGTGGCTTCGGTGGCGGTCCGTGCGAGCGCAGATGTGGCATCCACTATCCGCAAAAACCTAAATGTGAGAAAAGCAACTGTAGTCACTGTTAGGGCTGGATTTTTATGACCTATGATCCTTACTTGGTATCCTAACAAGTGATCCTTGTTTCTTTGGCAGATAGTGATCTTCAGAAGAGCTCCAGGATCAGGATCATGGATCATCCTAAGGATCCTCATACTAACGATTGTTCTCTTTGGATTTAATGTTGTTTTGCAGGAATTACGAGTTGGACCAGGTCTTAGCAACGTAAACAAGGAATCTGTCACGATAATTTCGCACATGCATAATCAAAGATGGACGTTATGGAGAATATGGAAACTCATCACAATTCAAGGGCAATTAATTAGGCTAAATTTACTTCTATTTCTAAAGGGGTAACGAGCTAGTAGTTAGGTGATTTGCCTAAAATACAACCACACACACTTGTATAAATTGCACTCTTCAGCATTTGGAAGACACAACACATTTCTCACACGCCTTAGCATACGATACTATAGTGATCCTTGTACCTAGCTCGTTACCATCCGAAGTTGTAAACATTGTTTGTTATATTGAAGTTTGGCGATCGGTAGTTTCCATCACCCGAGGTTTTTTATGCCGGAGATCATTCATTGATCAAGGGCTTTTTCCTCGTATAAATCCTTGTGTCACTTGTGCAATTTTCATTATAGTGATCCTTATCTTTGTTCATCATACCAAGCATCATTCCCCGTTTACAAAGAGTTTGGTTGCATTATCCTAGTGTGATTTTTGACCAAAACAGTTTGGCGCCCACCGTGGGGCAATTGGTGCTTCATTCATAAGAAAATTTTTCTGTTGGTAATCATTCCGGAAGTGTTGCATGGCTTCATCGTTGAAGAATACTTCCACAGCAATGTCTGCAGTCAATTCATCTAATGGCATTCCACCTTTGCCTCCACCACCAGCTGGATCTCAGAAAAATGCTGAGAAGAGACCAACTCCTATCTTCTCTAAACCTTCATCTTCTGCTCTAACTTCTTCTGCTCCCAGTACTAGTGATATATTTACTTTGATTTTGCAGATGAGGGATCGTATGCAGCAGCAGGATGAAACTAATGACAGGATCCTCAAGGAAATCGGAGATCCCAAAAGGCAAAAGAAAACGGCAGAGGATCATTCCCCACTAATGCCCAAATCTTTGAATTTTAATACTCCGATGATTACTTCTCAGCCATCAGAGGTCCCAGACATTCAACATATTGATGGATTAAGAGGAGTGCATTTCGGCCCAGCAGCAGTGACTCAGGCATCAGGATCATATTTCCAACCGGCAGGATCCTATACTCAGCATATGGGATCCTTCATGAACTCAGGATCCTCCTTCGTTCCAGGATCATCCCAGGTTCAAGGATCCTCCTTCGTTCCAGGATCATCCCAGGTTCAAGGATCCTCCTTCTTTCCAGGATCATCCCATGTTCAGGGATCCCTTCAGATACCAGGATCCTTAAGGAATTTGCAAACAGGAAGTCCAGATGTCCATCAAGGAGATTTTATTCCGATGCAGACCATTGCTTCCACTGGTCCCTCCATCATCCCAGAATCCCAGCAATATGGATTCATATCCAATGTTCCTAACTTGAACCCGATGAGAGGTAACACTTTTAATAATTCTCATACCACTAACCATGGATTCATGCAGGATACAGGTATCAACCATGCTATGGCCAGAGAACTGCAGAAACTGAAGGATTTGATATCAAGTGTTCCAGGGGTAGTCAAACCTATCCCAGAAATTGCAGATGGAAGCCATAAGGTATCTCGTTTTGCACCACCAATTTGTGATGCTGAGATACCCAAAAGATTCCATATCCCTACTATGAAGCTGTATCATGGTACGACGGATCCTGAGGAACACATAGCACAATACAGGGAGAGGATGGAGATCAATCCAATTCCAGAAAGGTTAAAGGAAGCATGTCTGTGCAAGGGATTTGGATCCACTCTTACTGGATCAGCTCTTAAATGGTTGCTAAGTCTTCCCCCTTACTCTATTACTTCGTTTGCTAATTTAGTTAATTTATTCAATAATCAATTTTCTTGTAGTAGAAAATTTGAACGATTAACTAGCGATTTATACAGGATAACTCAGGGTCATAATGAATCATTAAGGGATTATATAACCAAATTTAGTAAAGAATCCTTGGACATTCCCAACTTGGACGTGGCCACATCTGTTGAGGCCTTCAAAATGGGATTGCTTAGGGATTCATTGTTCTATGATGATCTTGTTATGACACCATGCAGGAACCTAGACGAAGTAAGGACTCGGGCACTCAGGTTCATCCGGCTAGAGGATGGCAAGAGGATCCAGGAGAGACAAGTAGGATCCTCAAAACAAGAGAAGCAAGGATCCTCTTTCAAAAGCAACAAATTCAAATCCTATAACAGAGCTGACAACCAGAATGTGGATGCTGTTGACCAAGAAGAGGATGATGAGGATTATCCTCCTGTTTTGGTCAAAAATCACACAAGGATAATGTAACCAAACTTTATGTAAACGGGGTATGATGCTTGGTTAATTACAAAAGTAAAGGATCACTTTTATGAGAAATATGCAAAGACACAATGATTTATACGAGGAAAAAGCCCTTGATCAATATATGATCTCCGGCATAAAAAACCTCGGGTGATGGCAACTACCGATCACCAAACTTCAATATAAGAACAAAATGTTTACAACTTCGGATGATAATGAGCTGAGTACAAGGATCACTATTGTTTCGAGTGTCTAAGTGTGTGAGAGTTGCGTTGTATGTCGTGTGTTCTTCCAAATGAGGAAGAGTGGTATTTATACAAGTGTAGGTGACCTATTTTAGGTAAAAAGACTAATAATCAGCTCATTACCCCTTTAGAAATAAAAGACAATCTAGCCTAAATTGCCGCCCATAAATCAAGCTAAGTTTCCATATCCTTTGCAACGTCTATCTTCGATTAAGCTAATGCCATAATTGTGAAGACGCGTCCCTTGGTTATGATGCTAAGAGCGTATCCTGCTAGATGTTCCTGCAAAATAATATTGTATTAAACGAAGGTAACCGTTAGCATGAGGATCCTATAATGGTCCATGATCCTGATCCTGAAGTCCTGCTGAGGATCACTGTCTGTCAAAGAAACAAGGATCACTGGTTAGGATCACGTGTAAGGATCATGCATAATAAAAATCCAGCCCTAACAATTGCCCCCAAAATATAAGGAGTTGAATGTAAATTAACGAGTTGTATTTTGTTTTGATCTTATCTCCAACGGGCAACTCCGAATAACTAGCCGTTAATATCGAACTAGCCGTTGCGATCATTACGTCATGGATGTGACAATCCCTGCAAATCATGATTATAAATAGGAGATAGGGTTAGGATCACTCTGCATTTAAATTCGAGATATCTTCCCTTTATAATCGCTACCGAAGACTGATCAGGTATCCTCTTCTTCTCTTTTTCCTTTCTTCCTTCTCTTTGCTCTGTGTTTTCTGCTTTTATTCTGTTTCTGTTCCGTCACAAGCATGTTGCTCCGGAATTCTCCACACAAGGATTCCAAGAAGAGTAGTCCCTTGAAAGGTCAAGGGATCATTAAAGATTCTTCCACCGAGAGGTGCTGTTTCACCGATGCTCACATCGATAGAATTCGTCATTGCTTTCCGGCGAACGCAGTTTTCAAATCCTTCACACCTACCGCTTTGAGCGACTTTGTTTCAGACGTCTGGGTGGCTTTTCCTGCTACTCCATTTACCATAGGGTACTCGTATCCTTTTCCAACCTTCACCCAATCTTTCTTTTCCTTAACCGGCATCTCCTATATCCAAGCCATGCCGATGATCTGGAGGGTCCTGTATACCTTTGAGAGGATCATCGAGCAGAAAGGAATTGATTTGGGGATGGCAGAGTTGGCTGCACTTTATGATCTTACCACGTTTGGTTCTTGCCGATATCTGCTAAAACGGAAAGCTGGGGAGGATCACCCTGTCTTCAAGGTTACTAAGAATGACACAAACTGGAAGCGTCGCTTTTTCTTTGTTAGAAGGGATTCTATCCCAGATGGGAAGGATCTGCCCAAGGAATGGGCCACTCATGGTAGGGTAGAGGATCCTGGAAGGATCACTATCAGACTTGTCTCATACGATGAGGATCACTAACGTCTTTTTTATTTTTTGTGCAGCTATATCCATTGCTTATCTTAAGTTAACCCCTGCTGCAAGAGAAAGAGTCTTAGCTTTTAAAAAGCTCAATCCTGAGGTCAGAAGTTTCCAAGTCACCGTCCAAGATTCACAGGAAGTATCCTCCGCATCTGCCACTATGTCAAGTAAGTATCCTTGTAAAAAGTAAGTTATATGCTAGATTGTTTAATTAGTAAGGGAACTTATCTTGTTTTGATTGTGTAGGTGTTGGGAAGTCTGCCAAATCTGCCTCCAAGTTTGGGATAGATGATCTCACCAACGTCAAGTCTCCGAGGAGAAAGACTTCTGCTTCCAGTCCCTCCGCTTCAGCCCCTAAAGCATCCATTAGGGGTAAGGGAAAGAAGAGGAAGACTTTCGAGGATCTCCAAGGATTTCCCCTGATCCGCCAACAGTTCCTTGACTTCGTCAATGAGGTAGGGATCATTGCCCCTGTGGGTTATCCTTCTCTAATATCCTGTTTGTATATTCTGCCTGTATATCCTGCTTTTTTGAGGATCACCTGATCCTGAACTTACCTTTTTTCTTTTTTGCAGAAACTTGCTGAGATTGAGACCTACCTTGGCCACGTCGAGGATCAGGAGAGCCAAATCGCCGACCTCCAACAAATGGGCGTGTTAAAGGATCTCAAGATAGCCGATCTTGAGAAGGAGCTCCGGGCTACCAAGGATGAGGCTGCTCAAAGGCTAATTGACATGGATGGCGAGAAGCAGGAGATCATCCAGGATGCCAAGGTCTCTGCCGCGACTGCTATGTACAAGATACAACTACAAATGGCTGCGGAGGCTCAGGATCCTGCCTTTGACAAGAGCTCATGGGACGTGGAAGGTTGGAAGGCAAGATTGGCGGAGCTGGAGGATGAGGATGAGGAGATCCCCCTGCTGGAAGGTGGTGATGCTGAGAAGGATCAGGGTGGAGAAGCTGGTGATGACGAAGCAGCGAAGGTGTAGGCTGCATGATTGGGCGATGATGGATATTTTTGACTAGGCCGGAGCCCAATTTTTTTAGGATTGGTAGTGGTTTTTTTTGTGGTTGTTGATGGTTTGTGAACAATTTCTGGTCTGTAATCTTTGAACAATAGTTTTTAGGGTAAAGGATCCTGGATCCTTCGAACAATAGGTAGGATTACGAAAGGTGGAGGGATCCTCTGTTTGGGGGATGAAGCCTTTGTGATCCTGCCGCTTTTACTTTCCTGCACCTGCTAAGACCGCATAGACAATGGACACCCTTTGCCAACCCATGTGGACGGGCCACGTTTTGCTGGTAGAAACGTGGGTTGGCAATTTTGACAACTTTTTGCAAGGGTTAAAGATCCTTTTGTTAATAATATAACTTTAATCTTTCTGGCTTATCCTGTGTGGTTATCCTTTATTTATCTTTTTAGTTTCCAATTGTTTTAGAAATATATTTGTAACAATAGTTAAGCAAACCATGTTCAAGGCATTTAGGATATGATCCTGGATCAAATATCCTATAATCGAAAATTTTCAAGGTAGTTTATTTTAAGGATCATAGGTTCAGTTGTCAAGGTCTAAAGGTTATTCAAATGAACAATGAAATTAAAAAATAGTTAAGGATCATACCTGAGGATCCAAGTTAGGATCCTAACCTTTAATCGGGACAACCATAAGTAAGACTTTAACGGATAATAAGGATTAAGGATCCTTAATTGTTTAATCTTCGAAAACCTGAAAAATGGAACATATCTTGGGACTAAGCCATTGTAAAAGATAAATTAGTAGCTGGGGACATGCCCAAAGGATAACTGAGGATGATCCCGGAGGATCACTGGGGACAAGCCCAAAGGATAACTGGGGACAAGCCCAAAGGATAACTGGGGACAAGCCCAAAGGGTCGTATGTAAACTGGAGTATGGCCCTTACTGGCGACTATCCAAACTTAGTGACATGAAAATGTCAAAACCTTAGCTAACGTGAAAACGTTAGAAACCTTAGGAACGGATGTATGGTACGTCTACCATTATACGGAGGATCCTGGGTATAGCCAGTACGATGAGGTTGTCAGCCCCGGAAGTGGGTACTGGTCCCAAAGACGTGAACTATATCAGGATCATCGTGCGCTGCTGGCGGAAACTGGGGATAATCCCAAGGATAACTGGGGACAAGCCCAAGGATCTGCGTTGCTTTTGAAGATTCTTGACGATATGCCGTAGATACCTGAACTATCATAACTCAAATGGTTCGTGAGAAGAGGATGAAGGATACAGGATCCTTATCCTTTGGTAAAAAGTAAGGAAATGTAATAGTTTTAGGATAAGCACATTACCAGAGTAAGGATCACTGATATCATCGGGATCCTTCAAGGATACTTCAATATAAGGATCACATGTTTGAAGGATCATGTTTACATGAAATATTTCTTCAAGTGAACAGCATTCCAGGCTCTTGGTAACAAATTTCCTTCCATGGTTAGCAACCTGTATGCCCCCTTTCCTGCTTCAGCTTCAATTAAGTAAGGGCCTTCCCATTTTGGTGCTAACTTCCCGTCAGCAGGATTAATAGTGTTTTGGAATGTTTTTCTCAACACCATATCTCCGACTTGGAACTTCCTTATCCTAACATTTTTGTTGTAAGCACCAGCCATTCTTTGTTGGTAGCTTGCCATCCTTATCCTAGCCAGATCCCTGATTTCCTCAATAGTATCCAAATCCTGAACCAGGATTGCAGCATTTTCTTCAGGATCACGAGCACTTGTTCTAGCAGTTGGGATCACCATCTCTGTTGGGATCACTGCTTCTGCCCCAAATACTAAAGAAAAAGGTGTTTGACCAGTGGCATTCTTGGGAGTTGTTCTATCAGCCCATAGCACATAAGGTAACTCCTCTGCCCATTTTCCCTTCTTGGATCCTAGCTTCTTCTTTAGATTGTTGATGATGATCTTGTTGGATGATTCTGCTTGGCCATTGGCTTGTGGATGAACTGGTGTTGATGTTATCATCTTGATTCCCCAACTGTCACAAAAGTTAGTAGTTCTGCTTCCAATGAATTGGGAACCATTGTCACATACAATTTCAGAGGGAATGCCAAATCTAGTTATAATGTTTCTTTTGATAAAGGATATAACTTCTTTTTCTCTGACTTGAGCAAAAGCTTCAGCTTCTATCCACTTAGAGAAGTAGTCAGTCATGGCAAGCATAAATACTTTTCCACCAGGTGCTTTAGGGAGCTTGCCAACTATATCCATCCCCCATTTCATGAATGGCCAAGAGGATGGTATGGGGTGTAGCAATTCAGCTGGTTGATGAAGGATATTGCTGTGTCTTTGACAAGGATCACATTTCCTAGCATATTCTACAGCATCCATTTTCATGGTTGGCCAGTAGTATCCTGTTCTAAGGATCCTTGAGAATAATGCCCTGCCCCCAGTGTGGTTTCCACAATCTCCTTCATGGAAGTCTCTCAACACTTCTTCAATTTCAGGATACTCAATACATCTTAAATATGGTCCTGCAAGGGATCGTTTATATAGCACATTATTTAAGATTGTAAATTGAGATACCTTGATCCTGAAAGCTCTAGGATTTTCTCCCACCGGGATCTCTCCATGTTGCAAGTAATTCATGATTGGTGAGACCCATGATCCTGCATAAGATTGAGCTTCTTCACTAGGGATTACTGTAGTATCCTCTTCTATTTCCATGGCCACTTGACTTTCAATAGCAGGAGCCAGGATATGGATGATAGGGATACTTATGTCTTCTGGAATTTTTAAGGATGATCCTAAGTTGGCCAATGCATCAGCTTCCGTGTTATCCTCCCTTGGTACCTGTGTTAAGATGAAAGAAACAAAAGAGAGTGCCAATTCTTTGACTATCTCTAAATATTTGGTTAGTTTTTCACCTTTAACAGCATAGGATCCATTAAAGTGATTGGTGATCAATAATGAGTCTACATATACTTTAAGATATTTTACCCCCATATCCTTAGCAATTTGCAAGCCAGCAATTAAGGCTTCATATTCAGCCTCATTGTTAGTTGCTTGGAACTCACAGGCTATGGAGTGGGGTATTATGTCCCCCTGTGGCGATTTTAGTAGTATCCCGAGCCCTGTGCCCTTGACATTTGAGGATCCATCAGTGTGTAGTATCCAAGGATCCTTCGTCTCATCCAGCTGTTGGACTTCCAATTCTGCTTCTTTTTGTAGATCACTACTGAAATCAGCCACAAAGTCAGCTAGTGCTTGGGATTTAATGGCTGTTCTTGGCTCATATCTTATATCATGGGCACTAAGCTTTACTGCCCACTTAGCCATTCTTCCTGACATCTCCGGTTTCCTGAGGACATTCTTAATTGGAAAGTTAGTTCTAACAACAATAGTATGGGTTTCAAAATAATGCCTTAACTTAGTTGATGCCATGATTAACGCAAGAATAAGTTTTTCGAGGTGTGAGTACCTGGATTCGGCATCAAGTAAACTCTTACTTACATAGTAGATAGGATATTGTGTACCTTCGTGATCCTTCACAAGGACAGCACTTACAGCGGTTGAGGATACCGCCAAATATAAGGATAACACATCTCCTTTTTCGGGTTTTGATAATGCTGGTGCTGAGGACATATATTCTTTAAGGGCTTGTAAAGCACTCTCATGTTTCTCAGTCCATTCAAACTTCTTGTTCTTCCTTAGGATATCGTAAAATTCTTTACATTTTTCTGAGGATTTTGATATGAACCTGTTCAGAGCCGCTATCCTGCCTGTTAGCCTTTGCACATCCTTAGCATTGGCAGGGGACTTGATGTTTACTAGTGCTTTAATTTGCTCCGGACTTGCTTCAATGCCTCTCTGAGTTACCATATATCCTAGGAATTTACCTGCCTTAACACCAAAGTGGCACTTTGAAGGATTAAGCTTCATGTTATATTTATCAAGGATATCAAATGCTTCTTCCAAATCCCTTAGGTGATCCTCAGCTTTCTTTGATTTGACTACCATATCATCTATGTATACTTCCATAGTTTGTCCAATTTGGTCTTTGAACATCATATTCACCAGCCTTTGATATGTTGCACCTGCATTTCTTAATCCAAAAGGCATGGCAATATAACAATACAAACCTGTTGGGGTCATAAAGGCTGTATCCTCCTGGTCAGATGGTTCCATCTGAATTTGTTGGAATCCAGATGATGCATCCATAAAGGTTAACAGTTCATGCCCTGCTGTTGCATCCACCATGGAGTCAATGTGGGGTAATGGGAAAGGATCCTTGGGACATGCCTTATTCAGATCGGTGAAATCGACACATACCCTCCACTTTCCATTTTTCTTTTGGACAACAACCACATTGGCTAACCATTTTGGATATTTTACCTCTCTGATCATACCTGCTCGAAGTAGTCTTTCTACTTCTTCTTGGATAATGGCATTCCTTTCTGGTGCAAACTTCCTCCTTTTTTGATGGATTGGTTTTATAGACCTGTCAATGCCAAGTTTATGAGTTATGATATCCTTAGATATACCTGTCATATCTTCGTGTTTCCATGCAAAGGTAGACTTTCTTCTCTTGAGGAAGGATATCATGTCTTCTTTCATCTTGCCAAGGATCCCTGATCCGATGTAAATTTTTGATTCAGGATCACTAGGATCCAAAAGGATTTCGTCCACATCTTGTTCCCTTGCCTCCAAGACATTCCTCGGAGGATACTGTAATTGCTATTGCTCCCTTGGCTTCGAGGTTGGCTTCATGGATGAGGTATAACAATCCTTAGCCTCCTGCTGATCACTGTCGATCTTGATTATTCCCCATGGGCTAGGGAGCTTCACACATTGATGGTAGGTGGATGGGACAGCTTTCATATCATGTATCCAAGGCCTGCCAAGGATAACATTGCAACAAGACAAACAGTCAATAACGCAAAATTTCTGGTAATTATGTAATCCTTCCACATAGATTGGGAGTTTGATGTCCCCCAGAGTTTTCTTCGTTTCTCCACTGAATCCTACAAGCACGGAGGATCTTGGTGTGATGTCTGATTCTGGGATTCCCATCTTCTTCAGAACATCAAGCTGGATAATGTTCACTGAGCTTCCTCCATCGATAAGGATCCTGCGGACAAAATGGTTAGAGATAAAGAGAGTGATAACTAAACTATCATGATGAGGATCCTGAATGTTAATGCGATCATCCTCATCAAACGTTATCATCTTCCCTTCTGAGACACTTGATGTTCTAATAGGCCTTTCTCCATTGTCCATTTTTGACTCCTTTGCATGTCTTTTGGCCGCCGAGAAGGATGTACCACAGATGTCTGATCCCCCGGAAATAAAGTTGATCACTTGTGCATTTGCCGGAGGTGCTGGAGCCTTTTCAGGGATCCTTTCAGGATCCTGAGTTCTTTGCTTTTTTTCTTCCCAACAATTCTTTCAGGTGCCCCTTGCTTAATAGATATCCAATCTCTTTTCTTAAAGCTATGCATTCTTCAGTCAGATGCCCGAAATCCTCATGGTATGCACACCATTTTGACTTGTCTTTAGTCCCGGATGGTTTATCATTCTTCCTGGGCCACCTAGCTTTTTCACCTAGATCCTGCATTGCAAGGATCAGTTCATGATTATCAACGGAAAAACAATATTCTGAGATTGGAGGATAATCTTCATCATCCTCTTCTTGGTCAACAGCATGCACATTCTGGTTCTCATTTCTATGGTAGGATTTGAATTTGTTGTTCTTGAAGGAGGATCCTTGCTTCTCCTGTTTTGAGGATCCTACTTGTCTCTCCTGGATCCTCTTGTCATCCTCTAGCCGGATGAACCTGAGTGCTCGAGTTCTTACTTCATCTAGATTCCTGCATGGTGTCATAACAAGATCATCATAGAATAATGAATCCTTAAGCAGTCCCATTTTGAAGGCTTCAACAGCCGTAGCCATATCCAAGTTGGGAATGTCCAAGGATTCTTTACTAAATTTAGTTATATAATCCCTTAATGATTCATTATGATTTTGAGTTATCCTGTACAAATCACTAGTTAATCTTTCAAATTTTCTACTACAAGAGAATTGGTTATTGAATAAATTAACTAAATTAGCAAATGAAGTAATAGAGTAGGGGGGAAGACTTAGCAGCCATTTGAGAGCTGATCCAGTAAGAGTGGATCCAAATCCTTTACATAGGCATGCTTCTTTCAGTTTTTCTGGGATAGGATTGATCTCCATCCTCTCCCTGTATTGTGCTATGTGCTCTTCTGGATCCGTTGTACCATCATACAGCTTCATAGTAGGGATATGGAATCTTTTGGGTACCTCTGCATCACAAATTGGTGGTGCAAAGCGAGATACCTTGTGGCTTCCATCTGCAATCTCTGGGATAGGCTTGACTACCCCTGGAACGCTTGAGATCATATCTTTTAGTTTCTGCAATTCCCTGGCCATAGCATGATTGACACCTGTATCCTGCATGAATCCATGGTTAGTGGTAGGGTAATTATTTAAAGTGTTACCTCCCATTGGGTTCAAGTTAGGGAATCCATATTGCTGGGATTCTGGAACAACGGAGGGACCAGTGGAAGCAATGGTCTGCATTGGAATGAAGTCCCCTTGATGGACATCTAGACTTCCTGTTTGCAAACTTTTTAGGGATCCTGGCACCTGGAAGGATCCTGGTATCTGGAAGGATCCTGGTATCTGGGTTGATCCTGAAACGAAGGAGGATCCTTGAGCCTGGGATGATCCTGGAACAAAGTAGGATCCTTGACCCTGGGATGATCCTGGAACAAAGTAGGATCCTTGAAACTGCTGTGCTCCCGGATAGGCTCCTGAATTCATGAGGGATCCCATATGCTGGGGATAGGATCCTGCCGGCTGAAAGTGTGAGCCAGATGCCTGAGTCATTGCTGTCGATCCGAGGTGCAATCCTCTTGATTCTCCCATAATTTGCACGTCTGGAATTCCTGATGGCTGAGAAGTAATCATTGGAGTATCAAAGCTCAAAGACTTGGGCATCAGTGGGGAATGATCCTCTGCCGTTTTCTTCTGTCTTTTGAGATCTCCAATTTCCCTGAGGATCCTTTCATTAGTTTCATCCTGCCGCTGCATACGATCCTCATCTGCAAAAAGTAAATACATCACTAGTACTGGGAATATAAGAATTCATAGCAGAAGGAGATGGAGTTTTAGAATTAGTAGGAGTTTGTCTCTTCTCAGCATTCTTCTGGATCCTGCCGGTGGTGGAGGCAAAATGTTCTGGGACGAGGTGACTGCAGACATTGCCATGGACATGTTTTTCAATGATGAAGCCATGTAATTCTTATGAAATGATTTCGAACAAAAGGTTTTCTTATGAATGAAGCACCAATTGCCCCACGGTGGGCGCCAAACTGTTTTGGTCAAAAATCACACAAGGATAATGTAACCAAACTTTATGTAAACGGGGTATGATGCTTGGTTAATTACAAAAGTAAAGGATCACTTTTATGAGAAATATGCAAAGACACAATGATTTATACGAGGAAAAAGCCCTTGATCAATATATGATCTCCGGCATAAAAAACCTCGGGTGATGGCAACTACCGATCACCAAACTTCAATATAAGAACAAAATGTTTACAACTTCGGGATGATAATGAGCTGAGTACAAGGATCACTATTGTTTCGAGTGTCTAAGTGTGTGAGAGTTGCGTTGTATGTCGTGTGTTCTTCCAAATGAGGAAGAGTGGTATTTATACAAGTGTAGTGACCTATTTTAGGTAAAAAGACTAATAATCAGCTCATTACCCCTTTAGAAATAAAGACAATCTAGCCTAAATTGCCGCCCATAAATCAAGCTAAGTTTCCATATCCTTTGCAACGTCTATCTTCGATTAAGCTAATGCCATAATTGTGAAGACGCGTCCCTTGGTTATGATGCTAAGAGCGTATAATGCTAGATGTTCCTGCAAAATAATATTGTATTAAACGAAGGTAACCGTTAGCATGAGGATCCTATAATGGTCCATGATCCTGATCCTGAAGTCCTACTGAGGATCACTGTCTGTCAAGAAACAAGGATCCACTGGTTAGGATCACGTGTAAGGATCATGCATAATAAAATCCAGCCCTAACACCTC